>NC_091460.1:86595115-86941365 GCF_027789765.1 Dendropsophus ebraccatus | reverse complement strand
AAGGCAGGGAGGAACATTGCATTAATTTGACCGACTTTTGTGCATCAAAGGGCTCTGTCTTGAAGGGGTTAAATTATATAGACCTCACAAAGGTCACTTCTGGCTCAAGGGACAATTGCAACAGAGTACATGATATGTCTCTGAGTTCTATCACTGAACACAGTCAATTTATAAAAAGTGCATTAACACTCTGTTGATGTATATGACTTTTGTTACAAAGAAATACTACCAAATTATTTTTTACTTCGCCTTGCTTATAAAGTGTTAAAATGTGTCACAGCACCATACATGTATCATAATCGTTTTCATTAAGTCAAGCATAAGATAATTATGTTTTATTATGGGGGAGGAAGTAGTAGAAATTGTACTTAATAGAAACAAAACACTGAGCACCAGTAAAAGAAAGTAAAATAAACTAGTTAGTGGATTCCAGAAATAAACCCTTGCCATAAAAAGTTTTTATCTTTCTAAAAAATTATTATGTAGGCAGATTATTGGTGGATCTTGCAAGCAAAGTTGAGTGTGCTGTAGTTGTTGGTCGTCTTGTGAGCATGTTGCTTTTTTGGTAATTTGTCCATGCAGTGGACTATGCACAATCAATGGTCTTCTACTGTAATGAAGAGTCAAAGAGGAGTTGTAGCTCAGTGTTTATGCCATACTCTAGCACACCTCACCACTCCTTCCTCCTCCCTCCTCTTCATGAATAACCCATGCTGTCCAGTCTCTGATTGTAGCTCATTCCTATGTAGGACGTTTATGTCTGAAGGAAACACTCAGATATAGTTGAATCTCTGAGCTCAAATGTGGGGGATTTACCCTTAGACCACAGCTCCAACACATTTGGGCTCAGAGATTCAACTATATCTCATTGTAGATCAGTAGTGATAGGAAGAAGTAGTGGTGAGGTGTGCCAGAGTGTGGCACAAATGCTTAGCTACAACTCATCTTTGACTCTTCACTACAGCAAAAGAAGCAAGATGCATCTCCCACTCCATGGACAAATTACCAAAGGGCACCATGCTCACAAGGGGACTGCCAGCTAAAGCACAATGTCAGCACCTTAGGTAGGGCCCGGGTGCTGACAGATTCCCTTCAAAGCAAAAAAAGGATAAAAACTGCAGCACCATTCTATGTTTGAAAAAAGAGCTAAAATACTTTATTTCAAAAAGTGCAACATCTTAGCTATAACAAACTTTTAAAACAGTTTTCCAAGAGCCCTGTTATTCCTGCAAACTTACAGTGCCTTTACACAGCATGGTTAATCAAGCAGCCAGGCCACACAAACAGCAGATTTGATTGTTTGTGCAGACATTTAAATACATTGTTTTTGGTGCACATCTCACAAAGATATGTGTGGCCAATAATGTTGATTTTACCAGCTGAACAAAAAATTTAATTAGCCACCAAATGTCTGGGTAAAAAGACCTTAACACATCACAGTTAGTAATCACGTGCCTCCAGTCGCTTCTTGAAAACTAATGGTGTGTTTACACAGACAGATTAATCTGACAGATTTTTGAGGCCAAAGCCAGGAATGGATTTGAAAAAAGGAGAAATTGTAGTCTCTCCTTTATCACCTTTTCTCTGTTTATAGTCTGTGCTTTGACTTCAATAATCTGTCAGCTAAATCTGTCTGTGTAAACACACCATTAGTTTCCAAGAAGAGACTGGAGAGAATTTGGTACATGATTACTAACTGTGATGTGTTAAGTTAAACACACTATTAGAAAAGATAGCAAAGGAAAGAAGCAAATACAGATCCTAAGGTTGTAAGACAGCGGCCGTTCTGTGATACAGTCATCTCACAGAACAGCCGCTGTCTGTGAAGTTCAACCCGGGTGGTACTGCAGTACCGGCCAGATGAGCATATCTTATTTTAAATTAGAATGCGGGCACATCAGAGTGTGCCCGCGTTTCAAATACCCATAGCAGACAATGCAACGTACGTCTGGACCCACACTTTACATTGTCTGTACAGCCGCCATTCAATGACAACCTAACCAGTCCTGCAGGTGAAAAATAAAAGCGTTATACTTTAGCTCTTAGAAGGTCAGGAGATTAGCACTTCTTTATTGTCACCTGTACATCCGTGAATCAATGACTGGTTATGAAGGAGTTGAAAAAAAAAAAACAGCAAATATTTTTTAGTTGTTCAAACACAGTTCTCCTTATTTCACCGTCCTTTCACCATCTGTACTATTAAAGGGAACCTGTCACCCCCCGTGCCGGGGTGACAGGCTCCCGACCCCCCGTTAGAGCCCCATATACTTACCTAATCCCGCCGGGTCCCGCTTCTGGAGGTGGTCGGGTGATGAAGATCTCAGCCGCTGCAGCCCGGCGCGCGCGCTGAGAGATGAGTCCAACACCCATAGAGAATGACAGGAGAGTCCAGCGCTCCGTCATTCTCTATGAGCGTTGGACTCATCTCTCAGCGCGCGCGCCAGGCTGCAGCGGCTGAGATCTCCGTCACCCGACCACCTCCAGAAGCGGGACCCGGCGGGATTAGGTAAGTATATGGGCTCTAACGGGGGGTCGGGAGCCTGTCACCCCGGCACGGGGGGTGACAGGTTCCCTTTAAACATAATGGAGTTTTTAATTAAAAACACACCCAAAGGGTGATTATTCCACCCAAGCTAGAATAATGTACCAACATAATCATTGAACTGATGGGCGACTGAACAGAGAAATGATAGACATAATTTTGCCCTCAAAATGACATATGTCATTTTAAAATGTAATGGACAGGAAAAAAAATGTTGTGGTATCATAGCCATATACTGCATATATCAAGCCCTATTTTAGCTCTATTGACAGAAAAATATCAATTTTATTGATATGCAAATGTAGTAACACAAAAAATTTTTTTTTGGGGGGGGGATTGCTCAAGCAAGCCCCACCTCCATGCACCCAACTGCATTTACTGCAGGTTACTTCAGGTTCCAGACGTTGTTCACAGTCTGTTCTGGCCGTTCTCATGGTTGTAGATTATATTGAGGTCAATGTTTAATTGAATTGAAGGCACATTCAAAGGTGCCCGCAATTCCAATAACTATTCAGTAATGTTCCTGCAGCAGATATGGCAGTACCTGCCGCAGAAACACGTAAAAATGCATCTGGTCATGAGCTCTTATATAATGGCTGTTGTTAAACAGCTGTTGTATTACAGTGTGTGAACATAGAAAACCTCACCTGCTTTAGGCTATGAGCATTTGATACTGCTCTGGACAGTTCCTGTCTTGGACAGAGGTGGCAGGAGAGAGCACAATGTCAGACTGCAAAGAAAACCCCATTTCCTGTAGGGCATACAGCAGCTAAAAAGCTGAAAAAAGTAACAGACCAGTTATCAGCAACAAGTGTTCCTAGAAGCGCTCATTTAGGCTATGTTCACACAATGTCAAAAAATAGAGAAAAGGTGGACACTTTAGCAATTTAGAATAATGTCCATTTTTGCCGCGTTTTAACTAACTTCAATGACAATGCATTAAAGTCAATGAAAAGATGGACGTCCAATGCAGACAATGTATTCAGTACGGACATTATTGCCGAAGAAGGCAAAATAATGGCCATGTTCATTATTTTGGACGTTTTTTAACAGCGGACGTTTTTATTGGTTGTTCACACATAGTTTTTGTTTTGACTCAGTTTTTTAATATTAAATGGACTTTTCAATTAAGCCACACCCAAAGGCCAATTAGTAACCCCAAATTAGAATAATGTACCGACAGCCGTCATTGCAAGGGGAGTCCAGACAGCTAAATGACGTCCGACTCAAACTAATGGACGTAATTTTAAATGGAGCTGAAAAGGCATTGTGTGAACATAGACTGAGCCAATAATCAACCTCAGCTCAGTAGTAGCCTGTTCAATCCACTGCTCTTTTATAAGCACTGTGTTATAACAGCAGTGAGGAGTAGGTTCAGTCCTGTGATTGGCTAGACACATAAAGGAAAAGAAGTATCAGCTCAGTCCAGCTCTAGTCCTGCTCCCCTCAAAAGAGAGGATGAGAATTAGCTGTGCACCATGGATGGGACTCTCAGGGAATCAATAACTGCAGTAAGAGCACTAAATTTTCATGTCACCACTTTGAAGGGTTTATATAACAAGCCCATATAAGCTTTTAAAAAATCTTTGCTAAGTACAGGTATACTTTAACCCTTAGACGACCCAGGGCGTATAGTTACGCCATGGAAGTCTGTCCCCAGACGACCTAGGGCGTAACTGTACGCCCTGGGTGTTTCTCAATCAGCAGCCGGGACCTCACCGGTAATGACACGCTGCAGCGATCGCGATGCCGTGTGTCATTAACTCCTTAAACGCCGCGACCGGGAGTCCCCTGTCACCGCGGCCGCGACAGGGAGTCCCCTGTCGCCGCGACAGGGAGTCCCCTGTCACTTACCGATCAGTTACACTGCGGGGTTCCTGATCGGTAAAACGGACCGCCGGAGGTCTCTCACCTGCCTCCGTGCGGTCCGATCGGCGATCTGCTGCACTATGCCTGCACAGGCAGGCTCAATGAGCAGATCGCCGATAACACTGATCAATGCTATGCCTATGGCACAGCAATGATCAGTGTAAAAATCCAAGTACTGGATGTAAAAGTCCCCCAAAAGGACTTCAAATGTGTAAAAAAAAAAAAGTTAAAAACACTAACACACTACCCCAAAACCCCTCTCCCAATAAAAGTTGAAATCACCCCCCTTTCCCATTATGTAAATAAAACATTAAAAAATAAATAAACAAATAAACATATAATATACCGTAGCATGCGTAATTGTCCTATCTATTAAAATATAACAACGGCGTACACGAAAAGAGGGAAAAAAGTGCGTGGATTATCGATTTTATGTTACGTTATATATAAAAATATTAATAAAAAGTGATTAAAACGTCCGATCTTCACAAATATGGTATTAATAAAAACTAAAGATCATGGCGTAAAAAATGACACCCCATACAGCCCCGTAGGTGAAAAAATAAAACCGTTATAAGCGTCACAATAGTCCCATTTTATTTATAATTAATTGCCAAAAAAAAAAGGATTTCATTTAAAAAAAATATATAACATTAGAGAATCTGTGTAACCTGCATATGGTTGTGTTTGGACTGACCTATAGAATAATAGTATCATGTCACTTTTACCATATAGTGCATTACGTAGACACAGGAACCCCCCAAACGTTACCATATTGCATTCTTTTTTACGATTTCACCTATTTATATCTTCATAAATAATATATTTGGAATTCCATCATACATGTTATGGTAAAATGAAAGACACCATTACACAGTACAACTATTCCTGTAACAAACAAGCCCTTACATGGCCTGTAGATAGAAAACTGAGAGTGCTGGAGCTCTTAGAAAGGGAGGAGGGAAAAACGGAAACACTAAGATCATAATTTGCGCGGTCCACTGGGTCATTTTGGGCCTGGTCCTTAAAGGGTTAAAGGGGTACTCCGGCCTGGGGGTATTTTTAAGCTATGGCTGGGGAGGGGCTGGTTATGGACGGCGGAGGCTATGGACAGCGGAGGTAACTTAACAGGGTCCCTCTTGGGCCACTGAATGGCTAAGCTGCCTTGAGACGTCACGTCTCTTGCGGCAGCTCACACCAGGAAGCGGCCACGGGCACCGTATACCAGGTGGCATGATCTGGGACCTGGTGCTGGAACCGGGAGGTAAGTGACCTCCGCCGTCCATAACCACCCCCTCCCCAGTCATAGCTTAAAAATACCCCCAGGCCGGAGTACCCCTTTAAGTGCAACTCTTACAGATAAATACCTCCAAAAACTGTTATCAAATGTGGATACTTAATATAAAAAATGTATAGAAAAAAACAACCGCGCTCCTGACAGACACAGCTGTTAATAGGTTACCAGTGTCCGTATAGCTGCAGGCTACCAACAAGTGGTTACTGCTCCCACTCAATAAAACAATAAAACAATAATAAAATAATAATAATGTTGTGCCGCGCTAAAAAGTTACCAAATTATAATAAAATGGTTAACTAATTCATATACTATTTTCCATGTATTTGTTAAAACTAAAGTCACTCACCACATTGGTGTACTGGTTGTGCTCTGATTTGTAGTCCTCCGTATCAGCCGATACTGCATCTGATGAATTTTAGTTTCTTTCAAATTCCTTTAAGGTCCACGGAATAGGTTAGGGTTCTCTACGTCCTTTGTAGTTGTTTGTAACTTCTTTGCAAAGCGTGCGCCCCGGCAGGTGGCGCATAAACCGCTTGCTAGGATAATCCTGAACGGAGTCCTCTGTGACGTCACAGTACGGATCGCTATCTGACACTATAACACAGCGTCTTTCACCAGGGTATCGCAGGGTGTATTTTAGCTCCAGCAGTGGCTGCGTTCGCAGCTTCCTCCAAACACAGGCTGATCACTCCTGGATACTGTGGATGTGGATACTTGATGGAATAATGGAAGAGAACTAAATAAAAGTACAATCATTGCATAATCAGCTCTAGATGGTCTATCTACAGTATCTATCTATCTATCTATCTATCTATCTATCTATCTATCTAACAAAAATAACCAGCTATTATATATAACCAGTACTAGGATGTCTTCATTATAGTGCTTAAAAAGCACTATATTGTAATCCGTATTCTTCTTCTTCTTCTTCCAGCCATTTTTCTGCGCGTAATACAGCCCGAACCGCTTTGCGCACAGACTCCGTTCAAACTGCGTTTCGAAGCCCTCGGCGGTGTGTGGTGTGCTATCTATTTTTCGTTTCGATTTGTCGTTTTTAAGAAATTTACGTTTAAAGACCCCAAATTTCCCATAGAAAATAATGGCCCATTGCAAATAATGGCCACACTCTAACTGCTGACAGCCAATCACAGCACATATGCAAATAGCTGAAATATAGCAGCCAATAGGAACTCTAAGGTCTCGTCATGCATTGTATCACACCATCCACAGTCACATGTCCACTATTGGCCAATAGAAGATATAATATATGGAAGGTCCTAAACGATTTTGTCTCCCTGACATGAGTAAGATTGTCATGGTAACCGAGCAATGATCTTTACCATTATAAGTAGCAGAGGTCAGTCAGTAAAATAGCAGAGCTGAGGCAGCCATGTAGCAGGTACGGGATCCAAGCTGCTCTTAAAGGGACGGTACCCAAGCCACTCTTAAAGGAACGGTACCCAAGTCGCTCTTAAAGGGACCCAAGCCGCTCTAAATGGGTCCCTTTAAGAGCGAACTAAGTACCTGTAAGAGCGACCCAGGTCCCTTTAAGATCGACCTGGGTCCCTTGAGGGGGTAAATGGGTCCCTTTAAGAGCTAAATATGTCCCTTTAAGAGCGACCTGGGTCCCTTTAAGAGCGAAATGGGTCCCTTTAAGAGTGATCTGGGTCCCTTTAAAGGAAATATTTCGCTCTTAAAGAGACCCGTTTCGCTCGAACTGGGTCCCTTTAAGAGTGAAATATGTCCCTTTAAGAGCGACCTGGGTCCCTATAAGAGCGAAATATGTCCCTTTAAGAGCGACCTTGGTCCCTTTAAGAGCGAAATATGTCCCTTTAAGAGCAAAATGGGTCCCTTTAAGAACGACCTGGGTCCCTTTAAGAGCAAAATATGTCCCTTTCAGAGCAAAATGGGTCCCTTTAAAAGCAAAATATGTCCCTTTAAGGGCAAAATGGGTCCCTTTAAGAGCAACCTGGGTCCCTTTAAGAGCAAAATGGGTCCCTTTAAGAGCAAAATGGGTCCCTTTAAGAGCGAAATATCCCTTTAAGGGCAAAATGGGTCCCTTTAAGAGCAACCTTGGTCCCTTTAAGAGCAAAATGGGTCCCTTTAAGAGCGACCTTGGTCCCTTTAAAAGCAAAATATGTCCCTTTAAGTGCAAAATGGGTCCCTTTAAGAGCAACCTGGGTCCCTTTAAGAGCAAAATGGGTCCCTTTAAGACCGAAATATGTCCCTTTAAGGGCAAAATGGGTCCCTTTAAAAGCGACCTTGGTCCCTTTAAGAGCAAAATATGTCCCTTTAAGGGCAAAATGGGTCCCTTTAAGAGCAACCTGGGTCCCTTTAAGAGCAAAATGGGTCCCTTTAAGAGCAAAATATGTCCCTTTAAGAGCAAAATCGGTCACTTTAAGAGCGACCTTGGTCCCTTTAAGAGCAAAAAAATGTCCATTTAAGAGCGACCTGGGTCCCTTTAAGAGCGAAATATGTCCCTTTAAGAGCAAAATCGGTCCCTTTAAGAGCAAAATGGGTCCCTTTAAGAGCAAAATATGTCCCTTTAAGAGCTAAATCGGTCCCTTTAAGAGCGACCTTGGTCCCTTTAAGAGCAAAATGGCTCCCTCTAAGAGAGAAAAATGTCCCTTTAATAGCAAAATCGGTCCCTTTAGGAGCAACCTTGGTCCCTTTAAGAGCGAAATATGTCCCTTTAAGAGCTAAATGTGTCCCTTTAAGAGCAAAATGGGTCCCTTTAAGAGCAAAATATGTCCCTTTAAGAGCTAAATCGGTCCCTTTAAGAGCGACCTTGGTCCCTTTAAGAGCAAAATGGCTCCCTCTAAGAGAGAAAAATGTCCCTTTAATAGCAAAATCGGTCCCTTTAGGAGCAAACTTGGTCCCTTTAAGAGCGACCTGGGTCCCTTTAAGAGCGAAATATGTCCCTTTAAGGGCAAAATGGGTCCCTTTTAGAGCAACCTAGGTCCCTTTAAGAGCAAAATGGGTCCCTTTAAGAGCGACCTTGGTCCCTTTAAAAGCGAAATATGTCCCTTTAAGGGCAAAATAGGTCCCTTTAAGAGCAACCTGGGTCCCTTTAAGAGCAAAATGGGTCCCTTTAAGAGCGAAATATGTCCCTTTAAGAGCAAAATCGGTCCCTTTAGGAGCAAAATCGGTCCCTTTAAGAGCAACCTGGGTCCCTTTAAAAGCAAAATATGTCCCTTTAAGGGCAAAATGGGTCCCTTTAAGAGCAACCTGGGTCCCTTTAAGAGCAAAATGGGTCCCTTTAAGAGCAAAATATGTCCCTTTAAGAGCGAAATATGTCCCTTTAAAGAGTCACTGTCGTATTTTTTTTTTTTTTGCAGAAATCAATAGTCCAGGCGATTTTAAGAAACTTTGTAATTGGGTTTATTAGCCAAATCTGCCATTATCTGCATGTAAAAAGCCTTTTCCCAGGTCCCCCCCTCCTTCCTCTTTTTCATCCACTCTGAAAAATCTGAAAATTGTGACTTGTTGCAGGAGACGTACCCTGTCTGCTCTAGGGAGGGGGGAGGGGGGAGGAGGAAGGAGGGAGTTAGCCGGCAGCAGAAAGCAGATAACAGAGGATTACAGGCACGGAGCTGGGTGACAGCTGTAATCTGAGCTCAGACAGGTCACTGGTGACTGTCACAGGAGATATCCCGTGAGGGATTTTTAGATTAACTCTTTGTTGTCCTGTTTTGGTCTTTTCTTTAGCTCTCTCCATAGGAGAACAATGAAGACAGGGGGGAGAGCTTCAAACTGCTTTTTCATGATAAAAATGCATTTTTCGGATAATAAACCCAATTACAAAGTTTCTTAAAATCGCCTGGACTATTGATTTCTGCAAAAAAAAAATTCACGACAGTGACACTTTAAGGGCAAAATGGGTCCCTTTAAGAGCAACCTTGGTCCCTTTAAGAGCAAAATGGGTCCCTTTAAGAGCGACCTTGGTCCCTTTAAAAGCAAAATATGTCCCTTTAAGGGCAACATGGGTCCCTTTAAGAGCAACCTGGGTCCCTTTAAGAGCAAAATGGGTCCCTTTAAGAGCGAAATATGTCCCTTTAAGAGCAAAATTGGTCCCTTTAAGAGCGACCTCGGTCCCTTTAAAAGCGAAATATGTCCCTTTAAGGGCAAAATGGGTCCCTTTAAGAGCAACCTGGGTCCCTTTAAGAGCAAAATGGGTCCCTTTAAGAGCGAAATATGTCCCTTTAAGAGCAAAATCGGTCCCTTTAAGAGCGACCTTGGTCCCTTTGAGAGCGAAATATGTCCCTTTTAGAGCGAACTATGTCCCTTTAAGAGCAAAATCGGTCCCTTTAAGAGTGACCTTGGTCCCTTTAAGAGCAAAATATGTCCCTTTAAGGGCAAAATGGGTCCCTTTAAGAGCAACCTGGGTCCCTTTAAGAGCGACCTGTGTCCCTTTAAGAGCGACCTGGGTCCCTTTAAGAGCGAAATATGTCCCTTTAAGAGCAAAATGGGTCCCTTTAAGAGCAACCTGGGTCCCTTTAAGAGCTAAATATGTCCCTTTAAGAGCGACCTGGGTCCCTTTAAGAGCGACCTGGGTCCCTTTAAGCGCAAAATGGGTCCCTTTAAGAGCGAAATATGTCCCTTTAAGAGCAAAATCGGTCCCTTTAAGAGCGACCTTGGTCCCTTTAAGAGCAAAATATGTTCCTTTAAGGGCAAAATGGGTCCCTTTAAGAGCAACCTGGGTCCCTTTAAGAGCGAAATATGTCCCTTTAAGAGCAAAATGGGTCCCTTTAAGAGCAAAATGGGTCCCTTTAAGAGCGAAATATGTCCCTTTAAGAGCAACCTGGGTCCCTTTAAGAGCAAAATGGGTCCCTTTAAGAACGAAATATGTCCCTTTAAGAGCAAAATTGGTCCCTTTAAGAGCGAAATATGTCCCTTTAAGAGCGACCTGGGTCCCTTTAAGAGCGAAATATTTCCCTTTAAGTGCAAAATCGGTCCCTTTAAGAGCGACCTTGGTCCCTTTAAGAGCTAAATATGTCCCTTCAAGAGCAAAATGTGTCCCTTTAAGAGCAAAATGGGTCCCTTTAAGAGCGAAATATGTCCCTTTAAGAGATAAATCGGTCCCTTTAAGAGCGACCTTGGTCCCTTTAAGAGCGAAATATGTCCCTATAAGAGCGAAATATGTCCCTTTAAGAGCAAAATGGGTGCCTTTAAGAGCGACCTGGGCCCCTTTAAGAGCGACCTGGGTCCCTTTAAGAGCGAAATAGGTCCCTTTAAGAGCTAAATGGGTCCATTTAAGAGCGACCTGGGTCCCTTTAAGAGCGAAATATGTCCCTTTAGGTGCAAAATCGGTCCCTTTAAGAGCGACCTTGGTCCCTTTTAGAGCGAAATATGTCCCTTCAAGAGCGAAATGTGTCCCTTTAAGAGCAAAATGGGTCCCTTTAAAAGCAAAATATGTCCCTTTAAGAGATAAATCGGTCCCTTTAAGAGCGACCTTGGTCCCTTTAAGAGCGAAATATGTCCCTTTAAAAGCAAAATGGGTGCCTTTAAGAGCGACCTGGGCCCCTTTAAGTGCTAAATGGGTCCCTTTAAGAGCGACCTGGGTCCCTTTAAGAGCGACCTGGGTCCCTTTAAGAGTGACCTGGGTCCCTTTAAGAGCGACTTGGGTCCCTTTATGAGCAAAATGATTCCCTTTAAAGAGCGACCTGGGTCCCTTTAAGAGCGACCTGGGTCCCTTTAAGGGACCCAGGTCGCTCTTAAAGGGATCCGAGTCGCTCTTAAAGGGATCCATGTAGCTCTTAAAGGGATCCATGTAGCTCTTAAAGGGACGGGACCCAAGTCACTCTCAAATGGACCCAAGTCACTCTTAAAGGTATGGGACCCAAGTCACTCTTATTGAGACGGGACCCATGTCGCTCTTAAAGGAATGGAATCCAAGTTTCTCTTAAAGGGAAGTCACTGTTAAAGGGGCACTCTTTTCAAGCACTATGTATTTTCCTGGAAATGCAAATCTAGTTACCATTGTGATCTGAGAACAAACAGTGAAGCTTTACTTAATTGATCTTTGCAGCTTAATAGTCATAGCTGTCTCAAACATTAAGCAAATGAAACACCCAAAAGAGAACTCTCCATAGAAGTGACTGCAGAACATTTATTGAGAACATATAGACTAATGTTCTCACAACATTTTTTATGGTCGTTATTTGAACAGCCATTGTTTTGAGTATCAAATAACGGCCGTGGTTTAGCATCTTTCAGCAGCTGTCATTGCAATGGTGGCCGCTGAAACATTATTCTCGGACTGATGACCCTTTATGGTGTGTCTTTAATTAATAAGTCGACTGACTTTGATACAAAATGACGGCTAAAAGAACAGTGAATTCAATGTACTATGTGTGAACTACTAAAAGTAATGCCCACTGTTTGAGCAGTAAGCCACCAGGCTGCATTCAGGACGTTCCTGCAGACGATACCTCTGTATCTGCTACAGGAACATTCTCTTTTTAACAATGACCTGCACTTTTTGGTGTGCCCGCAAATAAATTAGCCGCTGCCGCACATTACATTGTGTGAACAGCTATTATTTCTGCACGCTGTTTAGTGGCATAACAGGCATTATTTTAACGACTGTGAAATAATAGTTAGGTACATTATTTTAACGGGTGTTAACATAATGCTGTGTGAATACAGCAGACTGCATTGCATTGACTTCAATGCAATGCCGCCCCTGCAGTCCATTGCAATCAACATCCGTTCTTTACTGAAAAATTACGTTGTGTGAACATAGATTAACTATCATGAATAAATGGCATGAACATTAATGTGACATTGACTTCAATCACTCTATTGACTTCAATGCAGATGATTATAAATAGTGATGAGCGAACATTCCGATGTTCGGTTCGGATCTCGAACACGAACATAAAAAAAAATGATCGTGATTGGTTTGTGTTTGCCAAACATTAACGAACATATAATGAACATACAGAAGAAGCGTACATTTCAGTCTACACACATGCGTACAAATTATCAGGTACAAAGCGTAAATTACGCTGTTGCATATGCATTTCATTTGCACTCATTTGTGTACACAGTTGTGTACAGATTGCGTACGTTTCAGTCTAGAGTTACGCACATGCGTACAGATTATAAGGCGCAAAGCGTAAATTACACGGTTGCATATGTTTGCAAGTTCGAATATGTTCAAAAATCATCATCATAACCAATCTGATCAAACAAATTGTTTGTGATCAGTTAACAGTTAACACGAACATTTAGCGTCATTTTCTTACGAATATACAAACATATTTGCTCATCACTAATTATAAATCGTAATAAAGCACATCTTTTTTTTTTTTCAAAATAGTGCCTGCCTTTTCTCTTTCTTTTCTATAGTGTGAACATAGCCATACAGTGTGCTCTGCCGGCGTAGCCTTTGAAAACTAGTTTACTGCAAACCATTTAATAACCATTACACCACTTATTCATGTATTTGTCTGGCACATGTTAAAGTTGAAAAATAATATTGATACACCCCATGTGCCTGAGCAGTCTTCTTATTCCAATATTCCAATGTGTTTTTCTTTATTTTTTTTTGCACAATACATTTGTCATAAAAATGCAATGTGCCATTATACAGATAAGCAAAATAATGCATTTTTTATGATTGCTAAGCTGTGCCCATGTTACAGAGAAAATACCATGTGTGGAGTCAGGTCCATTTGTGTATATTAGCACAATGATTGTGTTCTTACATTAAATTGATGCACTGTTTTGTCTTGTGAATGATGAGAAAGAAATGCTGAAGTACATACACCTCTGTATGAGCTGCAGGAACTTTCTTTCTTTAACATTGACTTGCGAGCCCCCTCAGGTGTGCCCGCAAATCAGTCAGCCATTCACTTTAATATAAGGTACAGCTGCCGATGCACATTACATTGTGTGAACAGCTATTATTTGCAGACGCTGTTCACTGAACAACTTCCGGAAATAATAGAAGGTTCTTTTAAAACTTTTGTTTGTTTCCCTACAGGAAAAAATAAGTAAAGTTAAGGTTCCAGGTTCCTCTGTTCAAAATAATATCTTTCACAAGAAATTCACAGTACATTAGATAATGGGATTTGCCTAATTCAAAGGCCAATGTATTTTAGGATAGATTCTACAAACATCTGTGGTTCTATAAATATGAAATGAATGGGATATACATTCATACATCTGTTAGCTAGATTACATCATAGGCATGGGTCTAAATCACTAAATTTCAGCAAGAGAATCTTAGTAAATCTACCCCAGTGTATTTAACATACACACTCACAAACGCATTTCAATGTTTGGTAAACTAACAACATAACATTTCTTTAGTGGCTTCTAACCATTTTCAATGTGCTTATAAAACTACTGTGACTAGCCCTTTGTCATGTTGCTGTGTTTAATCCAAGGAAAAATTTGCATACCTTTCTTAAGCATTTTACTTTGCATGAATTTGTTACATTCTTTATTTCCCCTTTATATTTAAGATATCCTTCAGTGATGTCATGAGGAACAAGGCAAGGCTGTCAATTACAGGAAGTGCTGGGGAAAATGGACGTGTTCTGACACCAGAATTTCCAAAAGCAGTGCATGCAGTGAGTCCTGGCATGAGAATGAATGTCAGTGTGACTGATCTCTCGTGATTGATAAGAACCTTTTGAGTGCCTTACACAATGGTCTTTCTTGTGCGTTTATTGTCAACGTGGTGAAAGAGGCATCCAATATCTTGAAGACTTTTTATTATCTGAACAAGAATTCTATAATCTCTGTGGATTTCATCTTGAATAACAAAATGGATGCTTGATTGGAAATAAAAGGGAAACAAAAATATAAAGCATAAACACAACTCAATTTTCTACACTTATTCAAGATGAAGCTTGACTGACATGCACAGCTAAAATTGGAAGATCTGTTTAATCTGACTTAAATCGTTGTACAGGCAACACACCAGTTTCTGAAGCCACCGTTGTTAGTCTCTTGATTCATATGACTTAAGCACACTTGACATCAACTGCTTCAAGATGTGACATTTTATAAGATAAAACTAGAAAATAAAACATTAAACATGGAAAAAAAATATTTTTTGGTATTTTCGAAAAAAGGAATCAATGGCTTTTCAATAAATTGCTTCCATTCTGGTTGTATATATATATAAAAATACTATATGAGGAACATAAGGGTTACATCATTAGATGCATATTTTCAAAGCCAAATATACATTTGCTGAAGAGAAATGAAGCCTATATAAAACAATGGGGTTGTGTAACAAAGTATTATTATTATTATTATTATTGATTAAAACAGATCAGTTCTGTACATTCTAATCTTTAACATTGATGTTACATTCATAAAACTTGATAATGCTCAGTATTGAAAATAAAACTTTTTTTTTGTTTCCTATGGTTTTATCTCCAGAATGAGCGTTTACCATTGAGGTTTGACCAGTTTATCTTCTGTCATGAGTTCATTTCAGTAATGTCAAACAGTTCTTAAAAAATTATATTTTGAGTAATTCATGAAAGTTTGCTGTAATGATGATAAAAAGAACCAATACCAAATTTGTGACTTTTCTTTATAAAACATTACAATTTTTAAAAACCTTATCTCAAGTTGGATATATAAAGATAACATTCAGTAGCCTAAATTAGTGATTGATTCAATGATTGGGCTAAATGAAATCTATAATCAAAAAATGACATGTTTATATCCAGTTTTGTGTTTAACTAATTATATGTATATATATATATATATATATATATATATATATATATATATATATATATGTAGCATTTTTCACTCTGCAGCTGAGCCTTAGAATAGACTCCTGTTTTGTAGAGGGCAATTTTCAGCTGTCACTACATTACTGTCACAATATTATTATTTTATTATTTTCATAAGAGATGTCACCTCTGTATGCAAATAACACAGGATCATTACATTGACAATAGGTGATAGGGACAGTTGACACAGGTCAAAAACAACCTCCAAGAAGTTAATGAATCAGGTTTTGTTTGAGATTTCTTATATCCTTGCGGCCACTGAAGAGCAAATCGCTGAAATGTCTACTGCACAGTACATCTCAGGCAAGATGGCTGCTCTATTAATCATGTACAGAATGCAGAATAAATATACGATCAGAAAGATTGTAAAAAGGAAACATTTTAGAATATAGTTTTAAATAATAAAAAGGGGGTAATATTTTCCTATTTGAATAAAAAAAAAAATTGAGCTGCTATTGGCAAATATTACCCTAATTTGTTAATTTGCTAATTTCATTTAGGTCAAAGTATTAAAACGATGCCTACTACTGTAAAACTCATGCTTAGCACCATTTAATTTACCTTGTAAATACTGAAGTGTCATTTTTAGTAAATCAGACTAAATAATAAATGAAGATTTTGGCAGTAAAAACTAGTTACCAATGGCGCAGTCCTTTTTTTGAACCACCGACCGATTCACACACAGCGTTGGTTTATTCCCAAGCACCTGACGGTCATAAGGCACTGGGGAAGGGCTCGCCAGCTTCCAGTTTCACAAAGCCCCCTCACTTCTGTGACCTGGCTTCATTATAATCAATGGAACGGTGTCACAGAGGGGAGGGGAGATCATCACACTGGTGGCCAGCTGGCCTGCCCCCAGTGCTTCATGAAGGAATGGTGCTTGAGAATAGACCAGCGCCAGGCTGTTAATGTAAAAAAAAAAAACAAAGCAATGTACCTAGTGGTACATTTGCTTTAAAATCAAAAGGGATTAAGTAACATTTTTTTTTATTGTAGGTGGTTCCCAATAGTTTTTACATAATGTTTCTAAAGTTATTCTTTCTGTCTGATGACATGACTTTTTTTGGTGTGCTAAATGAACTTTAATCCACGTGGTTAAAATTTGTGGGGATAAGTTTGAAAATCTGATAAAAGTTTATAACGCTTAGGCTATGTTCACACAATGTTTTTTCAGCTCCATTTTAAATGATGTCTGTTATTTTGAGTCTAAAATAACGGACGTCGTTAAGCGGTCTGGTCTTCCCTTAGTTCAATGACCTCTGTTGGTGCATTATTCTAGTTTAGGTGGACTAATTGGCCTTTGGGTGAATGGAAAATGGAAAAGTCCATTGAGTTTATTAGTAAAAATGGAGAAAGAATGGTGACAAAAGAAAAACTAATAAAAACTTCTGCTGTTTGCAAAAGCGGTCGCTTTTCTCTATTTTTGACGTTGTGTGAACATAGCCATAGGCTATGTTCACACAATGTTTAACAGCATCTGTTGCATAGCAATGGGCACTGTTAAACAGCCGGCCGCCGGTCTGCACTCAGCCCGATCCTGCAGCCGATATCTCCGTATCGGCTGCATGAACGTTCTTTTTTCCCAATTGATTTGCGGGCACAGGTCACTGTGCCCGCAAATCAATTAGCCATTCACTCCAACGCAATGTGCAGCAGCGCTGCACATTGCGTTGTGTGAACAGCTGATGTTTCCGGCCGCTGTTCAGTGAACAGCGTCCAGAAATAATGTACAGGCACATTATTCTAAAGCCCGTTCTAAAGATTGGGCGTTAGAAGAACGATGTCTGAACACAGCAGGCGGCAATGCCGCCTCTGCAGTAAAGAACAGACGCTGAGGCAATTGCAATCAGCGTCCTTTCTTTACTAAACTATGACGTTGTGTGAACATAGCCATATATTGTATTATATTCTATTATACTTTTTAAGACCTTTAAAATGGCATATTCCATGTGAGTGCTTTACATACAGTATTGATAAAATATAATTTATTAGAAAAGCCACAACATGTAAATTTGGACATTTTCATTAGTGCAGTGTATTTTTTTTCTTTGTTTGCAGTAAACCTGTAAATTTCGTGATAAGTATAGCAGTAAATAAGCTAATCAATATCCAAAACCTGACTGCATTTGCAATATACAGTACATATCATGCCCTAAGCCAGAGTTAATAGGCTGCCAGTATTCTTTTAGTGATGTGTCAGTTCTAGAGTTCTACAAATTTTCCTGAAAGAGTTCTCAAAAGTTCTAGTCTTAGTTCTGCCAACAAACTGTATGACATTGTGCAATGCTAATTTTATTTAATAATAATTATTGATGAGTGAAGCTTTCAAACGTTATGTTAGTCAGGTTCACAAATTTTTTATATAAAATTTGCAAACTTGCGAACTGAACCTTAATGACCATCAATACTTACCAGTCCATTCTCCCACGATATCATCCTCTGTGTCTCTAGTGTCCACCACAGCCAAAATCCCACCCAGCCAATCACTGAATAAAGAACAGCGCTGCGGCCAATTCCTGTCTCAGTCATTCAGTGATTGGCTGACCAGAGACACTGAAAAGGAAACTGGGGGAGCATTGACAGGTAAGCAAACTTTATTAAAATTCCATCTTCACTTCATCTTCAAGCTAAATGGTCCACTCAGAAGGACAGGAGTTTCTGTCCATGCATATACAGTACTTAGAAGCCAAGCATATATTGTATGCCTAGCTGTTTATGTGCAGAGTAAGCCAGTGATACATAAACCATTACCAATTTACCTCTGACATGTTCAGTCTGCTGAACATGTTCATGACCTGTTCATGACATGTTCATGACCTGCTATGTACATGGTGAAATGGTGCTTCAGAGCATCAGAGGAAAACATGTGGGTGACTTTAGTTTATATATATATATATATATATATATATATATTAGTTAGGAAAAAAAAAAACTTTAACTTTAAATGACTGGACGAACCTGGACAGCTCATTAAAAGGCAATGCGAAATCAAAAAATAACTTATGGTTTATTTTATTTTTTTCAAAAAACACTTTGGTCATGATTTTTCAAATTCTTTTGCTGAAATGTATTGCTTTAATCCAAAAATCTAGAAACCTCTCCCTTAAAAGTCAATGGGTCAGCTCCTCTCTAGAGATGAGTGAAGTGAATCTGACGAATTCTGATTCGCAGTAAATTGGGCATTAAATTGGCATAGTAGCCATTCTCAAATTCGCCATATTCGTGTTGCAAATTCACTAAACATGGCGGCCGCAATGTCGGCCACACATGTTAGTTTACAGTACTGTCTTTTGGCAGGAGCAAGGGATTATCCATAATCCCTTGTACCCGTCCAATCAGCTGCAAACCCCACTGTGATGTCACTGATTAGCTTCCTGGAGGCGACCAGTCTTCTGTGTGTATAGTAGAGAGTAGGTTGCAGCAGGCAGTTAGAGCAGGGAGGGAAATACAGAGAGATAGGAACAGAGAGGAGAGGAGGGTGGATTGTGGGTAGATTGTGGGTCGTTTTCTGTGGGAGCAGTAAAGCCATTGCCCAGTATACCAAGTAACTGGGTGACTGTTGTTCATTGTACCAAGTCACTGGGTACTGGGTGTGAATTATAGGAATTCACAGTGAACACAGTGTCTATCTTAATAGCTCATTGGGTGCTCATTTACCAATGTCCACTGCTGTCCTGGGAGAAAATTTATATTACACCACTGGTCTACCAATGCCCACTACTGTCCATGGTGGAAATTGAATGATTGACAGGCTGATTGACATTTAAAAAAAATTGGCATTTTCTAATTTTGACACAGTCACAGCAACAGATGTTAAAAAAATTGCTGCTCTGTAATAGTCCCACTATTGTAGCTACTATAGTTTGCCTGTAGTTATAGTTTTATGCAATTCACAAATATTCATAAATTCGTGCAAATATTTGCGAACTTCCCGAAATAAATCTCTGAGTGATTCACTCTATTCCTCATATCCTGTGAGGTGCCAGGAAAACCTAGATCCAGTCCTGGGAAGCGTCTCTCAGTTTCCCAGCACTGGATCCAACTTTTTCCGGGCACCTGAGTCATTAGGCAGTTGGTTGATAAGCTGACAAAGCAATTCCCTTTGTTATTAAGATAAATTGGCTCATTTCTAGTGATAAATAAGGCACATGCAGATGTCATCATCATGAAGAATAATTAATGTAGAGTGTCCATTTAACTACTAATAGAAAATTAAAAAATGAGCGTATTGTGGACATAAAACAAAAAAGTGAAACAATTATAGTGAATTACAGCTTAATACCCAAAATTTACTGTGGGATAAAAGACAGAAACTTCTTTTTATTTACATGCAATTTCCATATTTTGAGTAATTTAATGTTAGGTTGTGGACATGGCCAAATATAGTGTAGTATTTCATTTAGTTTTTCTCAGGCAATAAATAGTCTGGTAATACATAGAACTATATCTGTTGCAAATTCTTAGTAGAAGAAGAACTATTTGCTTTCTGATAGCATTTTTTTTCTGGGTCAACATATTCCCGTTTACTGTGATGAATTTTTGGAACAAGAATTTTGAATTATTAATTTCCATTCACTGTGGCATTTTGCTATGATTGCAGTTGTATAAGGTCTCATGAAAGTACTTTTCTTCTATAGTGTACAGAGCTTTTCTTCTGCAGTAGCAACTAATGTCTCATTTCATGGTAAATGGAATAGGTGACCTGTGCCCTTCTACTGTACGGTTGTTGATGATAATATCCACAGAGTATTTTTTGTGTTGATGACTGAGTCTTCCACTACATTCATCCACTAAACTGAGCTATATTGCACAAGATTCTAATATTGATCTTTTTACACAGGTAACTTAACAGTGTACTGTGTTTCCATAAAGAATAGATAATATCTGCAGCCATTTAGGTTACCAATATTCTAACAGACTGTCATCTGGGCAGATCTATTTTCATGCTAAAATAACTTTGGTAGAAAAGGTTGTGGCAGCCTAGTTTTTCAATTTGCATGTCCTATGTATTTATATTTCAAGGGAATCTACAACCAGAATATGACCTGTTATCTAGAGGGTATCTGTCGGTTCTACTGCAGCCGCATTTCTACTGTTGGATTATGGCCATTTTTTAAATAGAATATGTGCCACTTTGTATATTCAATGCCACTGTGTATAGTAACAAGAATACTTGTAATTACCACTGCCCTAGTAATAGGTTGGCATAGGGTAGTTTTGGAGGGTTAACTGTTCAGATGTGATTTGTAGCCTAGGGAAAGCTCATTAGTCATGTCATCATCTTCAGAAGCTAAAATTACTCTACAATTATAAGGCTTTATTCCCACAATGTATTGTTTGGACGTTTTATGGCTGCCTTTTCAGAAGGCCGTCATTTTGAGGACAAATACTGTATCAGCTGTTATTTTATGATGAGGGGTATTACTTTACAAATAATAGGCGACAATATAGCCCAAAGGCCATTATTTTTTTTAAATGATGGCCGTCCTAAAAGATGTCCGTAAGATGGCCAAAAGAAGTGTGCAAAAATAGCCTTAAACTGGATCCAGATAAAACAGCTGAACACAAGCTAAAATAGGTAACATGAATGGCTCAGCTATTTTTTTCCTCCCTCTCCAACAGCATCTACTGCACATATCCCACAGCATGTTTACAACCCTGTCCCATATAAGTCAATCAGTCATTTTCTTATATCTCAATGCGTGCAGTAAGGAAAATCTCTATTGTTACAGAACCATAAGCAGAATGTTTGCTACTATAAAGCTATGTTCACACAACTTCTTTTTCTTTTCGTTTAAAATAACGCCGGTCATTTCACAGTTTGGTCGTCCATAAGTGCAATGACGGCTGTCGGTGCATTATTTTAGTTCAGGTGGACTGATTGACCTTTGGGTGTGTCTTTAATTGAAAAGTCTATTGAATTTAATGGTAAGCAGTTAATAGTAATAATTAATAGTACAAACAGCCATCGGCTATGCAACAGACGGTGCTATACTAAGTGTGAACATAGCCTAAGGCTATGTTCCCACTATGGGATTTTAGCAAGAAAAGACAGCTGTCTATTGATAATGATGGCCATATATAATGATCATGATCCTTATTTGCAGCCGCCTTTATCAATAGACGTCCAGCAGTGGCAACATAGCCTAAGGGATTTTTAATGTATGTTTAATATAAAAGTTTTATACTTATTTTAAAACATAAGCTCAATACATTTCAAACATATATAATATTCTCACTATAGATTGACTAAATTTACATTAAATATACTACTTTATACATAAAGATTAACACTATTTTAATACAAATTCTTTAATCATATCCTTTGCAATTTGTAGCACATAATATAAAATTAAAAGATAGGGTGCATATGGGCCTTTGGGGAAAAAAATGTACAGTCTAAAGATTATGTTTGATTCCATGTATTTATTGATTTTAGGGAGGGGATTTCCATAGAGACATGAACTATGGGAGTTTCAGTTTTTTGAACAGCTTTGGCTATCCGAAAAACAATAGCATTTATAGTCCCATTGGATCTTTGTTACTATGGCCCATTGTTAAGCATACTTCATGAATTGGGAAATGAAATGCATATGTATATTTCAATATATTTGAATAATAATAAAGTTAATTATAAGATATTTTTATAACAAAGATAAATATAGTAGTTTTCCTTTGACTTTTCTTTAATATGTTCACTTACCTTTCCAAAAGTAATTTTCCTCATGAAATCTGAAGATAATTAATGTTAATGATAAGAAGACCTGTGGAAGTGATGCATATAATAATGCTTATCAATGCTTTAAGATTGTTTGAATGAGCTTATTCTAGTCTGGTCAGCCCTCATTGTTCTTTTAGGTTCTCAATGAGTTTATTGGACTATTGTGCACATTGCTCAGCCGTTTAACAGTATGCATTTCTATGGCTGCCGTTCTGGAAATACTTTGGCAAAATTATTCCCATCACTGAATATAGACATATGGTCTGTATATAAATAGCTTTGGAATGATGTGTAAAGTTATATTTTACTGTTTTATAGACATAATATAATAAAATCATGTATATAATGTAACAGTATATAAATTGCAGAAAATGCAGGCTGGTTAATGCACATCTTTCTTAAAAATCTGAAAAAAAAAAAAAAATTATAATGAACGTTTGATATTCACGTTTTGGTACGTTATCCAGTATACAGCATATACAAGAAAAATGTCTGTGTGTACTTTAGTGAAAATATGAGTACTGCCAGCAAATTGAAGACTTTAACTTATTTTGTATGAAAACTAATCAAAATCATTTTGAAAGAAAAAAAAAATTGTGTAAATTTGCAACTGTCTTTTTAGGTCTCTGCTTACAGTGCTCTGCTTATGCAGTGTTATATAAATCGTGTATATCAGTACAGAATTGCAATTACATCATTTGAACTATGTTGCAAGAATCTAGGTTGTCTATTCTAGATGGTATCCATATACAATACTATGTAGTTTGCAAAGAATGCCCATATATAAACTTAGGGAACTTCTAAACTCATAGAACTAACCTATATTTACCAGTAAATTAGGAATGGGTCAAAATATACGCTCTATAAAATCAATGGCAATTTACCTATTCTAAATGTAATTGCTTTTAGCTGGATATTATGATGAGCTTTAAGAAATACTTGTAAAAAAAGGTGCTTTTCAATAGTTCTAAACAGCTTCAAGTTAATTTCACTGCCAATTTTTTTTTTCCTCTGAAACAGTAATCTATTTTCCTACATGAAGTATAATAAATGAAGTATATGGACAAAAAGTGAAAAAAAAAAAATTTGTAGAAATTTTTAAAAGTCTACTCCTTAAGAGGCAATGCTCATGACGTAAGCATTTGGATCTAAATGTCATTTTTTTGCCTTTGTTAACCTCAATTGTTCCTTTTCTGTAATAACTAATAAAAATATGGAAGCAACCTACAGTATTCAAAATCTATGTTTGTTACATTGTTGGAATGACTACTCATTGCTGTGGAACATGAATGGTATACATATATATATATTTTTTTTTTACCACTGTCATAGAAGATTGTTTAGGGACTCAATGATTTAATACTGTATTATCTGACTACACATGACAGCGCCTTAATAGATGGAATGTTTTCTGTATGGATTAGCATTCATGAATGAAGGAATGACCAAGAAGGCAATGGAACAAAATATCATGTATTAATATTGCCATGTTCTTTTCTGGCTATGTATTTTTGTTTTGTGATCGAAGTGCCTTTGAGGAGTGTACTTTGAAAATAAAAGTTAATAAATGAAAAAAAAAAAAAATCCTTATCATGATGACCTAACAATTTAAATATATGAATTCATTAACACAAGTATACCTTATTTCATGAATTGTTTTGTTTTATAAGCTCATCATATAAAACAATCACCACATTGAGCAGCCATTTTGCTTTTCAGTGTATCACCAAATAAGAATATTTGATAAATTATTTTTCTCTTTGTAAATAAAAAATGATACAAAATGTATACAGTGGTGCCTTGGATTATGAGTATAATTTATTCTGGGACTGTGCTTGTACTCCAAATCCACTCTTAAACCAAAGCAAATTTTCCCATAAGAAATCACTGATATGCAGACAATTGGTTCCACTTCCCAAAAATAATGATTTATTATTCTGAACAACATGTAAAACAGATTAAACAAACATTCAGAAACAGAACATGTGATATTATAAGTTACTGTACAGTAATGGAGAGGATGGAAAACACAAGGGCTGACAGAGACTGCAGGGAGCATGAAGGAATGAGCAGGGAAGATATGCGCACATACATGGAGAGAGGGAGAGAGGGGTTACAGCTATAAAGAGATTACCTCCACAGTCCTGTCCCCTGATGCAAGCCCCAGCCTGTAGTAGATCTGCCATGATTTGGAAGGTGAGGGAGACTTCCATGGTCGGAGTACAGTGCTGGAGACCACGCTATGCAGACCATGCCCCTCACACACTCCTGCTCCCACCCAGTACAGAGAACTCTTAAACCAAAGCAATGCTCTTAAACCAAGACACAATTTTGAAAAACTGTGAGCTCTTAAACCAAAACGCTTTTCAGCCTAGTTACTCTTAAACCAAGGTACCACTGTACCAAAAAAAAACAACAACATTCTTAGCTGAACAAAAACACCATACAATTGACGTTCAACTTTTTTCAGACTTTAGAATTATTATGATTTATTAAAAATAATACATGCACTCACTACTCATATCATTTTCAGAAAAAGAATGTTTTAACACAACCTAATGTGTTTTTTGTGCTTTTATCCTCCAGGTCCTGTTGTGACATTTTGGTATACATTGATAAGCTTCTGGGCCCCAATAAAACACCTACCATGTGCCATTTATGATACTATAATACTTTTGTGGCAGAGAGGCTTATTAGCTGCTATCTCTCTACCCCCCCATATTTTTGGACCCTGAAAACGTACCTACCTAATAATTCTTGTATACGCTTTTGTAAACATTCTGAAAAAAAGAATTAGGTACCCTGATATTCCCCTGCACAGTCTTGCTATGGCTTTGTTTACACTACGTGATTTTTTGGTTGTCATTGTCGACAGCCATTAAAAGGATGGTTTATATGTGCTAATGATGGCCGTCTATAATGGTCATTTTTGGATAATGACAGACGAAAAATCATATTGTGTGATTATAGCCATAGCTCAGTATAAGATGTAGAGCTACAGACCTCAACAATTCGGGCATGCTAAAATGAAACTAACTGTACCTTTACTTTACTGTAACCACTTCTAAAGTTATAAAACTGTTCTTTCCTAATACAGCAACAGAGTTGTCTATCTTTTTCTTAATTGATTAATATGCAGGGCTCTGCTCCCAGCACAGAGGCCTGTAGATCACTGGAAGCAAGGTGAAAAGACACTGCATCCCTGACTCTGTAGCTGTATGGAGCTTACAGATTTGATTTAAATATAACAAATTTTTGTGCAGTGTTATTGATTTCTGTTCACATACTGCATTTTCTCTGCAAATCCATAAAAAAACAACGTGTTTTTGTCTTTTTAATGTTTACACTGTTTGCCATGCAGGTACAGAATTGTTATATTTTGTAATATATTGGACAATTACACATGCCACACTACCAAATATGTTTATATATTTATATATTGTACATGTTTTTAGCATTTATGTAGCCAGTCCTCACCCTTCATGAATTGAGCTCAGCCCCAACATTATGGCGTACCAGTACATCATGTGTCAGTAAGTCCCAGGCTTTTATGATGTAACAGTTTGTCAAATGTCAAATAATTATAATATTACATTTGGCTGTTTTTGTACCAGTAAAGATTTCTTGGTGTTCATATATCTTATTGGGAGGTGCAGACTGTGTACATGCTCTATTTTTTCTCTTATTTATCATTTCTTATGGCTTGGGCATGTTGACCAGAAATAGGAATCTTATATCTAGGGATGCCTGTATTTTTTTTTAAAAGATAAGCTATTTGAGGGGCTTTTAAGGGACTACAACCAGGAATATGTAGTGGGTAATAGTATTATTATAAGTGATAACCAACATGGTTTTACTAAGGATAGGGAATGATGTGGAGATGCTGTCAATATTGTCCTCAGTAAGGAGATCTGTGTTGTAAAATCCCTTTGTATGCTATGGGATGTACCTCTAGAGGTACTTCCATATCATACAATAAGAGACATCAAAGGGGTTTAGCTATTTTCACTAAACTCCCACAGATCTCCTTACTGAGGACAATATTGACAGCATCTCCACATCATTCCCTGATGAACCTATGCACACCACATAGGGGAAACACGTCGGAAGTGGAAACGTGTAAAGGATCTCAGATATCTTACATTGTAGAAATAAAAGTACTCACTTGAGCCACATCACCTCATATGTGACTATGCCATATACTTACCAGACGAAACCATTCTGATCTTCTGATCACACCTACATCACACATCTTCAGACAGTCTGCACCTTGACTCCACGACTGTCTATTATAGGGCCAGATACCGCCTGGCTAAGGGACGCCTGACCCAGCGGTCCTCGATATACGTTAGGTAGGGTATAACAGGGCTACCTCCCCGACAGTACCCTAGCCTATTATAATCATTTTGGTCTTCTACTGCACAAATTTGGACTAATTATAGATATCACTTCACTGCACTTTATGCTCATACTAATAAAGTCACTTTTTTGCATCAATTAGGTCTACCACAATAGTCATTTCTCCTGTTTTTTCTTGTTTGTATACTCGACTTGTGGAGACCGCCGCCATATCCATACAGCTAGGTAATCTAATTCTATTCATTTACATGGATTGAAAACTGGCCTAATAATCGTACCCAGAGAGTGGTGATCAATGATTCTTACTCTAAATGGTCCCCGGTAATAAGTGGTATAAACCAAGGGTCAGTATTGGGCCCCCTCTGTTTAACTTGTTTATTAATGATATTGAGAATAGTACAGTACAGTCTATTGAAGATGTGCAGATGTTACAGACTGACTTAGACACATTGGGTCCCTTCTCCCTGGCGTATGCCTACCCATGCCCCGCTCGCCCGATGGGCGGGTGGGGGAGCCTGGGGGGAGTGTGACAAGGCGGGGAGGAGGCGTGGCCTCCTCCTGCGCCTATTTTATCATGATTTACACCTGCTTGCAGGCTGGAAGCAGGTGTATATTTAGTACGCCTGGCACATGTTCGGAAAACAGGGATACAGCCTAGGTAATAGGCCTAGCTTAGGTAATGTCTCCACCTTCCCCACGGAACGGGAAGGCAGCGGGAGTCAAATGCTGATGGTTCCGGTTCGTACGGGTTCATCTCTACGTGTATGTCCTAGGGGGAGTTCCACTGGGAGAATCGCTGAAAAAGAAGGATCTGGGTGTAATTGTAGACTACAGAACAGCACACAATGTCAGTCAGCAGCTTCTAAAGCCAGCAGGATATTGTCATGCATTAAAACAGGCCTAGACTCTCAGGACAGGGATATAATATTACTGCTCTATAAAGCTTTGGTGCGGCCTCATCTGGAGTATGCTGTTCAGTTCTGGGTAACGATTCATAGAAAAGACGTCCTAGAGCTGGAAAAGGTACAAAGACGGGCAACTAAACTAATAAGGGAATTGAAAAATAAACAATTTATTAAAAAAACTAAGGGGAATGGAGCATCTTAGTTATAAGGATAGATTAAAAGAATTAAATTTGTTTAGTTTCGAGAAGAGACGTATAAGGAGAGATATGATTAATTTATTTAAATAAATAAATAAATAGCCCCTAAAAGTAATATAGAGAAAAGATGTTCCAGGTAAAACTGAAAAGACAAGGGGGCACTTCCTCCACCTGGAGAAAAAAGGTTCAATCTCCAGAGGTGATAAGCCTTCTTTACCATGTGGATACCAGTGGATCTGTGGAACAGTCAACCCCAGGATCTGGTCACAGCAAAAACAATGAAGGGCTTCAATATAGGCTTATACATGTTCTTAGAGACCAAAATAACATTAATGCATATGTATAGAACCTACCCATCATCCATCCCCCTTATCCTCATCCATACCATCCTTGTATATCCCCCTTTCCTGCATCAACCCCTTCCTTGGTTGAACTTGATGGACATGTGTCTTTTTTCAACTGTATTAACTATAGAACTACTGTATGTAACACGACTGACTGATTTGCAAGGATGCTTACTGGAAATTAATGGGTGGTTGTGTGTGTGGAGGGGTTCTGGACAAATAATGTGTTTTGTTAAAGATTCTAGCCCCTTTTAAATCCCAGGGGCTAAAAATAATCAACAATATTCATCATTTTCAGATGTTGAAGATTTAATACAATTACAACAAATAAATGGTGTTGATGAGAATGTCAAGTTACTGCATGCCAATCTGTTGCGCTGTTGTTGATGAGCCGTTGTTACATTATCCGTATGTTCTGGTCGTGTTTCTGGATTAAGAATTATACGGTCACAGAGAAACTGTTCGTGTTTTATCAGCTCAGAATTGTCATGGTAGGATAAACAATTTGATGCTACCTGAGTGGCATGGTAATTTAGGAACTATAAACTATTGATGTTGTGACACTTTACTGATGTTGAGCCAAACATGGAGTTTATAATTTTTTATTTCTTTTCCCCAGGCTTGTCTTTCATCCCTAGTGGTATATAAACAGATTAGCTTAAGTAACTGTGCAAGTTCTGTAGCTGTAAAGAAAATTAGATATTAGAGCAAACTCTTTTGAAAGTTCAAAGTATTTATTAAAGACAGTGGAACTTAAAGGGATACACCACCAACTTTCCCAGTAATTGAAACACACTGCAAAGTTATATAACTTTGTAATATACTTCAATCCCCCATCTGCCCCCTTCCCTATCTTTTCCCCCACCAGTAAGTGAAGTAAACTGATTGTTACCTAATGAATGTTGACCCCAGGCTGCTCTGTGGCAGCCATTTTGTGACAATGACATCATCAAGAGGGAGGCGGGTCTGAGCCCTGTTAAGCCAGCCTCCCTTTGTCAGATGCCTCAGGTTGTTAAGCTCTGATTGGCTGAGTAATATGTAAGCCATCTAACAATCTAACAGTCAGTTAGACATCACATGAGACAAAGTGCTTAATGGGAAAGCCCAAACCAGGAAGTGAAGAAAAATTAAGACTAACTGGAGCTTCAAGGACCTGCAAACAGCGGGAAATTCAAACAGAGACAGACTCAGGAGGGATGGTAAGTGTAAAAACTATTAGTACGTTTACACAGAGAGTTTTATCTGACAGATCTTTGAAGCCCAAACCAGGAACAGACTATAAACAGGGATCAGGTCATAAAGGAAAGACTGAGATCTATCCTTTTTTTAATCCATTGCTGGCTTTGGCTTCCAAAATCTGTCAGATAAATCTGTCTGTGTAAACGCATCCTATGTTTATGATTGATTGATTTTTTTTTTATCAGCGCCGGAGTACCTCTTTAACCCTTTAAGGACATGGCCCATTTTCGTTTTTACGTTTTCGGTTTTTCCTCCTTGTGTTTAAAAGGTCATAGCACTTGCATTTTTCCACCTAGAAACCCCCATGACCCCTTATTTTTTGCGTCACTAATTGTACTTTGCAATTACAGGCTGAATTTTTGCATAAAGTACACTGCGAAACCAGAAAAAAATTCGAAGTGTGGTGAAATTGAAAAAAAAAAACGCATTTCTTTTATTTGGGGGAAATGTGTTTTTACGCCATTCACCCTGGGGTAAAACTGACTTGTTATGCATGTTCCTCAAGTCGTTACGATTAAAACGATATATAACATGTATAACTTATATTGTATCTGATGGCCTGTAAAAAATTCAAACCGTTGTTAACCAATATACGTTCCTTAAAATCGCTCCATTCCCAGGCTTATAGCGCTTTTATCCTTTGGTCTATGGGGCTGTGCGAGGTGTCATTTTTTGCGCCATGATGTGATCTTTCTATCGGTACCTTGATTGCCCATATACGTCTTTTTGATCGCTTTTTATTACATTTTTTCTGGATTTGATGCGACCAAAAATGCGCAATTTTGCACTTTGGGATTTTTTTGCGCTGACGCCGTTTACCGTACGAGATCAGGAATGTGATTAATTAATAGTTCGGGCGATTACGCACGCGGCGATAGCAAACATGTTTATTTATTTATTTATTTGTTTACTTTTATTTAAAACCTGGGAAAAGGGGGGTGATTCAGACTTTTATTAGGGGAGGGGGCTTTTTACTATTAACAACACTTTTTTTTTTTTTTTTTACACATATACTAGAAGCCCCCATGGGGGACTTCTAGTATATACACTGTGATCTCTCATTGAGATCTCTGCAGCATAGATATGCTGCAGAGATCCATGAGATCGGCACTCGTTTGCTTTCGGCTGCTGCAGCCGGAAGTAAACGAGTGCCGAGCCGAGGACGGCGCCATCTTGGACGCGTCCCCGGCCGGCATCAGTAACGGAGATCGCTCCTCCGGGACAAGGTCCCGGAGGAGCGATCTCCCCCACTAGACACCAGGGAAACGTTGCCTCCGGTAATCGGAGGCAGCTGTCAACTTTGACAGCTGCCTCCGATTAGCTAATTAGCGGGCACGGCGATCCGACCGTGCCCGCTAATAGCGGCGGTCCCGGGCTACACGCGGCACCCGGGATCGCGGCACTTCAAAGCGGGGCCGCCGCGCGGCCCCGCTTTGAAGTGCAAGTGAGGACATAGGACGTACCGGTACGTCCTATGTCCTTAAGAGGTTAAAACATTATTTTAATCTTTTGTCCTTATAATTGTCTTTACTAAAAGTTAGTTAAGGGCTATTCCATCCAAACTGAGCCTTTACCACCATTTTTTTAAATTATTAATTTTATAACTTTACCCTTACTGATTAAAAAGTTAAATCTTAATATTTTTGATAGGTCATGACAGATATCTGAAAAAAACAAAAATCTGTTTTTGGGGTGTCTAAAGAGCATGACTTCAGTGATATCAATAACATACAGTATGCAAAAACTGATGCAACTGTGTGCACTGATCTGTTTGGATCTGTTTTTCCGTGGACTTCCATGATGAAAAAAAAAAGAAAATGGATCAAAATAGATGTTTTTCCTTTTTTTTTTTTTGTAAGCAAAAACGTGATTGCCCACGTTTGCCCACGTTTTTGTGTATATTAAAAGTAATTATTTAAAAACTAATATGTTAAACGGACTGCAAAAATGCTGTGTAAACCCAGCATAACTATACAAAAAAAGATAACTTGATTTGTACAGCAGTGTGACCAAAAGTTTTTTTCTCTCTTTTTTTATTCATTTATTTTTTTTTAGGATAAAATGAAGGGTGTCAATACAAATTACAGCTGACCTTGCAAAAAAGCAAACCTCAAATGGTTCATCAGATGGAAAAAAAATGAGGTTAATAGAATCCTTACAAAAGAAGGAAAATCTCTGGCAGGCACCTAGAGTCTAAACATTTTTTATTTCATAGCTTCAATGGACACAGTAATATAAACATAGTGAAGTCACACATACTGGATTTGCATTTTTTTTCTGTTAAGGTTGTGAAATAAAACCAGACATTTTTATACACAGACTTTCGAAATACAGCTAAATTCAATGAGAGCTTCAACTCATCCTGTGAAAAACAAACCCTAGTTCAATTAAAAAAAAAAAAAAAAAACTAACTACTGATATGTTCCTATAGTGCACGGGCTAGTTTCCAATATCCTCAGTTCCCCTATAGCAGGCATGTCCAGAGTTCCGAACTTTTACGGCCCCTAAGGTATCCGGCAGCAACAGACACCTTGCGCCACGCCACTCTAGTGCACAGAAAAGGAAAGCCGAAATCTCGCGATGTCCGAGATTTCGGCTTTCCTTTCCTGTGCACTAGAGCAGTGTTTTTCAACCAGTGTGCCGCGGGCGCACGCACCACGCTCCCGGTCTCCCCTGATTGGAGGAGCACGTCCGGGCCAGTAGGTGAGGGGGACGGCGCCCTGTGGCGAGCATCTCAAGGAAGGTGAGCAGGGATGGGGGAGAAACAGGAGAGAAGCAGGGGGGAGAGAAACATGGGGATGGGGGAGAAGCAGGGGGAGAAAAACATGGGGATGGGGGAGAGAAACAGGGATATCCCTTTTGTGTTTATCGAAACAGGCCCAGGTTTCACACTGAGTGAGTATAAATACATTTAGAATCTATATTATTAACTATATGTATAATATGTACTGTTTTAGTGTCATTTTGGTTGGTGGTGTGCACCGGGCTTTTTAAGTATAAAAAGTATGCCGTTTTCAATAAACTTTGTAAAAAAAAAAAAGTTTATTTGCATTCAATTTAATGGTCCAAAGAATGTGAAGCAAAATGGTCGGCCCTCGCACATGTTCATTTCATCAAATTTGGCACTCTTCGAAAAAAGTTTGGACATGCCTGCCCTATAGGGATATATAGTATCAGCAGGTTAGATACTTTGTTTCCCTTTAAGTCTTTATTATGCAAATATATATGTATATACATGCAGCAGATGTCACGAAAAATCATCATGTTTCTCCTACATGAAGCAAGCACACTGTCTACACAAATATATATAGACATAGTGGTCAGCCAGGGACCAATAGGTAGGGACAATGTTAACAAATGAATATCTAGGACTATTAAATGGGTTATCCAGTCTCACAACTCTTGTCTTCAGTTTTGGTGGGGTTTTGCAACTTAAGTGAATGGAGCCTAAAGTGATATTGTCACTCACCTTACTCTATGTGCAGTTCTGTGCGGTGGACAGTGTCAAATAAGTGGGGCTCCATGGCAGTTGGACTACAGAAATGGTGCTGGTGTGAGGCATAAATATAACAGGAAAGACGTAAAGATTTCAATCGGTATAGTCTGGAGGAAAGAAGGGGACATGATCGACTAAGGTTCAAGAGGGAAATGTTTTTATTTAAAAAAAAGAAACTGAACTCAAGAACAAGAGGACACAGTGAGAGGTTACTTGGGGGAAAGATCAGTAGCAACATAAGATAATATGGCGTGAATTGTGTGAATATGTTCACACAATGTCAAAAATAGAGAAAAGGCAGCCTCTTTTTTCAATTTTATTGCAGCAATTTAACTGACTGCGATGTAATGCATTGCAGTCAATGGCAAGACGGACGTCCATTGCAAACAATGTATTGAATAACGGACCTTATCGTCGGAGACGGCAAAATAATGATCATAACTATTATTTTTGGATGTCATTTGCAAACAGCAGACTTTTTTTTATTAGTTGTTTCCTCTCAGTTTTTCTTTTGTCTTAGTTTTTACTATTAAATTCAATAGACTTTTGAGTTAAGCCACAGCCTAAGGCCAATTAGTAAGCCAAACTAGAATATTGTACCAATAGCCGTCATTGTACAAAGGGGAGGCCGGACAGCTAAATGACGTCTGTTATTTTAGACTCAAAATAACGAACGTCATTTTAAATGGAGTTGAAAAAACATTGTGTAAACACAGCCTATTACTTTACTGAAAGAGTAGTAGATGCTTGGAACAAACTTCCAGCAGAAGTCATTGGTAAATCCGCATTCACTGAATTTAAACATGTCTGGGATGAACATATATCTATTTAAGATAATAAGAAAGGAAAACTAAAAGGGCAGACTAGATGGACGAGGCGGTCCTTTTTATACCAACAATCTCTCTCTATATATATTTCTCTCCCCACGGGAGAGGGGGGCCCAACTGTTGTGAAGTTCTGCCTAGATTACACTGTCCACTTGTGGATGGTGCAGAGAACCACAATGGAGTAAGAAAGAGGCTATGTTTTTCTAATTCTGGATAACCTTTTTAAGCATGTGTACATTATTGAAAGGGCAAAAATGCTGATTAAATGACATCTACTGTTTGAAATGTAATAAGTAATACATCAATAAAATTAGGGTCTCTGTCAATAGTTCATGCTGTGCTCAGAGCATAAACCCAGTGACTAATGGTGCATTTACACAGACAGATTTATCTGACAGATTTTTAAAGCCAAAACCAGGAACAGACTATAGACAAAGAACAGGTCATAAAGGAAACACTGAGATTTCTCCTTTTTTCTAAACCATTCCTGGCTTTGGCTTCAAAAATCTGTCAGATAAATATGTCTATGTAAACGCACCATTATTCTCTTTAACCATATATCAAAAACCTAACATACAACCTAACCTTATTCTATTAACATAAGGCTTAGGAACAAATGATGCTTTGTTTTTATAAAAACATTCCATCATTTGTATTCCTTTGAATTTTTTTGTAATCTCCTTTTTCATTGCAGGTAATTGCTTGTTTCTAATCCTTGCCTTATTATTTTGTTGGCCTAAAAAAGAAAAGAATTGAATCAGATTAAAAGATTCCCAAGACACTGTCTAACAATTAGCATGTCCTTAAAACAGAGAACTCTCTTGGGGGCCAACTGTTAATTTATTCTAAATTAAGCTTGCTCTAATTATGTTTCATTATAAACTCCAGAACATGAACCTTTTAAGAGCTTTGTAGACTAGATGTAATGAAGAAAACGACTTCACATCTACATCTTTTGGTGGATTTATTTGAATACACATCTAAGTAAGTATATGTCACTAATTGCAAGGAAGCTGGGATTCTCATTTCATATACATAATAAATTTTACCCTTTTTGTATATACACTATTAACTACATTTTCATGTCCAATTCTAATGATTTATAGTACATTTGAATTGTTGTACATTAAGTAAAAAAAAATCTGTAAGCAGTAAGGTATCGCTGGATATCATTTATTTAATCATTGTGGTCATAAAAAAATAAAAAACTTCCCTCAATTTGATAGCCTATTTAATTTCTAACATAGTTTTAAATCAGTTAATTTATATGTTGACCCTGCTGTGAGAAAAAGATAACATTTTATCCTTGTAAAATGTGCTAAGTTTTAAACCAAATCTCAACCCTGTAAAAAAAATGTAATTTTAAATAATTGGAACATAATTTTAACATTTACAGTGGTACCTTGGTTTAAGAGTAACTTGGTTTAAGAGCATTTTGGTTTAGGAGCTCACAGTTTTTCAAAATTGTGACTTGGTTTAAGAGCATTGCTTTGGTTTAAGAGCTCACTGTACTGGGTGGGAGCGGGAGTGGGGGAGCGGCATGGTCTGTATAGAGTGCAGATCCACTTCAGGCTGGGGCTTGCATCAGGGGACAGAACTGTGGAGGTAATCTCTTCATAGCTGTAACCCCTCTCTCTCCGGACAGAGAGTGGTGCATCTATGTGCCCACATATGTCTTGCTCATTACTTCATGCTCCTTGCAGTCTCTGTCAGTCATGATTGGTCCATGATGAACACACACCTTCTCCATTTCTGTCATGTGACCACACAGACCTCTGACAGCCTCCCTGCTTCTCTATTATAGCCTTTTGTACTGCGCTACTGCATTATGGAGATCTGCAGTTCCATCCTGTATCTAAAAACTGCTGTTGTTTCTTCAGTTTTATGCCCTTACTATACATTATACACCACATGCTGATTTACTATGCTGTACAGTAACTTATAATATCACATATTCAGCTGTTTATAAATGTTTTTTTTTTTCATGTGTTTTACATGTTATATAGAATATAAAATCATTATTTTTGGGGCGTGGAACCAATTATCTGCATTTTAATGATTTCTTATGGGAAAATTTGCTTTGGTTTAAGAGGGGATTTGAATTACAAGCAAAGTCCAGAAACGAATTATGCTCGTAATCGAAGGCACCACTGTATTTATTTCCCATTAAAATACATTGTATTATGCATTAACACATCACTAATTTGGAATTACCCCTGAGGAAGTTCTCGGATTCCACAACCTCCCACCCTAAGAGAGTTTGTAGCAAGTTTTTATTCCATTAATTATTGTTAGTGGAACTTGTTTTTTTACAGCATATAGACTAGCACCCAGATACTGTAGATTATTTAGTGGTTCCTGCCCACCCCTTGAATTTACATAAAGTTCTTAGCACAAAGCAATTTAAGAGTGCGTTCACACCTACAGGATCCGCAGCAGATCCGCAGAAGATTTGATGGTTCAGATTTGATTCAAAGAAAATCTGAAACTTCAAATCTGCTGCAGATCTGCTAAGGATCCGGTGTGTGTAAACGGACCCTTACGCCAGGTTCACACTATGTAAAAACAATGGCCGTATTTTGTAACAATGACTTGTGAAATAACGGCCATTGTTTGCACAACTACGGCCGTTATGAAATACAGCCATTGTTTTTGCATAGTGTGAACCTGGCCTAATCTGTATGTAGACTATATAATTCTTGCTATAATTGCTTACATCCAGTCCCTGCAACCACATCTACCCCTTCCATTCATCCATTTTTTTATCTCCTTGGTTGAACTTGATGGACCACTCACACTGCCTGTTTTTTCCCCACAGCGTCCAGTCACAACTCAAGTTTAATATATTAATGATCTCTTGAAAAGTGAAACCTGAGCTGTGATTGGTTGCTGTGGAAAAACAACGCAGTTTGAGTTGTTCAGGCATCTTGATAAATCTGGGCCATTGTCTTTTTTCAAATATACTAACAATGTAAGGGGTGTCCATCTTCAAGTATCAAAGGACCCAGGGTCTACCAAGAAAACATACTCCCTACGGCATTTTTCTGCCTCCATCAGTCTGTACATGTATTGTTACATGTTACTGAAAAGGTTCATTGATTCATGCTGCATGACCCTCCCATTAGTATGGTGCAACAGAAAACACCGGACAGACAATGCTTTTCCAACTGCTCAGTGATCCAATTTTTGAGTTTTGCCTACTGGAGTGTTCCCTTCCTGTTTCCCTAAGAACTGAGCCAAACTGGTAGTTTCCACCTCTGCTGCTATAGCCCTTCTATGCTAAGGAACAATGAGTTGTGCATTCTGAAATGTTAGTTGGAGTATTGGCATTTTTTTTTTTTGTATTCTGAACAACATGTAAAACAGATGAAACAAACATTTAAAAACAGCAGAATATGTGATATTATAAGTTATTGTACAGTATAGCAATCAGCATGTGGTGCATAATGTATAGTTAGTGCATACACCTGAAAAACAGCTGCTGTTTGTGGATACAGGATGGAGCCGCTGATCCCCATAATGGCGAGGATGGGAAACACAAGGGCAGACAAAGACTGCAGGGAATATGAAGGAATGAGCAGGGTGTAGAGTGAGCACAGTTTAACAGCACTCTGGGGAACTATGAAGAGATGACCTCTATAGTCCTGTCCCCTGATACAAGCCCCAGCCTGAAGTGGATCTGCTACGATTTGAAAGGTGAAGGAGACTTCCTGAGTCAGAGTACAGTGCTGTAGACCCCGCTGTTCAGATCATGCCCCTCCCCACCCAGTACAGGGAGCTCTTACACCAAAGCAATGCTCTTAAACCAAGTGACAATTTTGAAAAACTGTGAGCTCTTAAACCAAAACACTCTTAATCCAAGTTACTCTTAAACCAAGGTACCACTGTATATACCCACAGGATCCCCTTTTATAAGATGTTTTTTATTGATCATGCCATTCTCCGTATTCTCTTACCAGCTCTGGATGAGAAAGGTTGGCAGCTGTGGAAATGACAGCCCCAGCTAATCTACCACCAGTGACCTGGCATTATTGGAAAACAGATTAATTCATTTCCTAATCCAATATGGATTCACACTGAAACTGACTTACATTAAACTTGATGACTAAATTTCTATGTTCTATTCTGGAGTTATGGGTCTACTTTGGCTTGTGAGACAATGGGATATCACTTTGATGTCACAGGATGCTTGGCTAGATCTAGTCGTACCTGAACTATAACCCCACCCTCCTGAGTGATTCCCCAGCCCCTCCAACCTATATCACCATATCCTGTGCAGACAGGGAGTGAAAGAAGCAGGTCTGCAGTGAAATGAGATGTTCTGCAACAGCACTGGGCAGGGAATTGTCAGGATGGCTTAGGGAGGTGAGTAGTCATGGTGGGAGGACTGTGATGAGGAGCTAAGGGAATGCAATACATTCTGAGACTTTTAATACTGAGCAACTGCTCAACCAGGACGTGCAACCACAAAATACAGAATTAAGACCCCTAAAACAAATGGATTTTAATGGGTTCAGAACTGGGGCAGACAAGTAAGTAATGCTATATGCTTCTAGAGCATGTTTTTTTTTTTACCTGATGCAAGAGTAACCCTTTAATATTAGAATAAAAAGTAATTGAACCTGTTTAAAAAAAAATGTTATTGTCTATAACAACAAATAAGGTATAATTTTTAACACTTATTTTCATAAATCAGGCCTAATATTCAGCAAATTGTATTCTGCATGAAGTGATTTTTTTAATACTATTTTTATTATTCTGATTTTATACTATTTTTAGTTGTTTAGGCACTCACTTTTATATGTAAGAAATGAAACACATTGAGCCAATTTTCACAAATATATTAGACAGTAATTACTTGTAGAAAAGTTCAGTCATTTCAGAAACATTTTCAGATGAGTGTTACTTAAAAAAATACTGTCCTCAGGGAATAGAAAAGTAATGTCCACGTATGTTGTATCATACGTTGGAAAAGAATTTCTATAACTATATGCAAAATGTAATTAATTACTATAGATGAATGATCTGTTTGTTTGAATAACAATTTTGGATAACATTTGTTAATTTCATTCTTAATTATCAAGACTAACCATCTGACTGGTTGCTACAGTACGAGTGTAATATTGGTACTTTTGAATCATAACAGTAATTAGAGATGAGCCGAAGCGCTCACCTAAGCAAAGCAAATCGCTTCATTTGATCGGCGCTCTGCTGATCACACCGCTGGGCTTCTTGCACTGCTCCGCTCCCTGCCACTCCTTCCAGGATGTGGGAAAAAGCTGGATTCAATCCTGGGAAACTTCTCCCAGGTGCCCAGGATTGTATCGAACTTTTCCCTGGCACCCGGAGTTGTGCGGCAGGGAGCGAAACATCGCTGGAATCCCGGCGGCTTGATGAGCGGAGCGCTGATCAAACAAAGCAATTCGCTCATCACTAACAGTAATATTTTGCTTTGCTGGAATTGCTCCCCCGCCCTTCATGCAATCCCAAAACTGACAGTGGCATTGAAATGGCCTTAACAAACCTGCATTGGTCTTCAGTGGTCTGGATGGGCTCCCTAAGGCAAAATCGCTTCTTGGCCTCCCAGGTTACCTGACATTGTCTATTGTCTCAACCTGCCTCCAGGCTGAAGTAATTAAGCCTTAAATGCTGGATCACTGTAGTATTTACTGCATTAATCTCTATAAGCAACCAAGGTACTTCTCATAGAAGTCCTCTAGAGCAGTGTTTCTCAACCTGCGGTACGCGTACCCCAGGGGGTACGCGCCACAGGCTGAGGGGGTACGCCGGGAGGTGGGGGGAGAAAATATTTTGGGTGCCGGGACACTGCTATCACCCAGCAATGTCCCGGCACCTATCCCCGCCGCTGCTCTCACTTCCTTCCCCCAGCAGCCTCACCAGCTTTCTGTACAGGACATGGTGAGGCTGCTGGGGGAAGGATGAAGTCCGAGGTCACAAACCAGCAGCCTCTCAACTGACTGTCTCTGAGGCCCTGCTGGTCCGGCCGCCTGCGGGGACATCAGCCTGCCGCCGCCGCATCTCCTCTCCTCTCCGCCGGGTCACCTCAGGCAGCCTGTTCGGGATTCGCCCCCAGGCTGCCGCATATCCTCCTGGAGCCCCCGGCTGGACGCTGCAACCCGATCCGGCAGCCTCACGCTCTTCCCCCGCGGCTCCCGGATCGGGTTGCAGCGTCCAGCCGGGGGCCCCAGGAGGATATGCGGCAGCCTGGGGACGAATCCCGAACAGGCTGCCTGAGGTGACCCGGCGGAGAGGAGATGCGGCAGCGGCGGCAGGCTGATGTCCCTGCAGGCGGCCGGACCAGCAGGGCCTCAGTGAGTTGCGAGGGGGTAGTGGTGCTACCCCGCCCGCGGCTCCTGCAGTAGATTGTGGACCAGGATATAGGGCGGCCCCCATGTCCACCTGCCGCCGCTTCTCCCCGGTCTCCCCTACGGCTGACGCTGCTTCTCTCCGGTCAATCAGTGGTTTGTAGACCGGGAGATGGGGCCCCAATCGTCCTACGGCTGACGCTGCTGCCTGTGGAAGTGGGGTGCCCCATCTCCCGGTCCACAATCCACTGCAGCAGAAGCCCCCAGCGCACCACTACATCATCACCTCTCTCCCCCCTCCACCTCCTCTCTACCCCCATCATCACCTCTCTCCCCCCTCCACCTCCTTTCTACCCCCATCATCACCTCTCTCCCCCCTCCACCTCCTTTCTACCCCCATCATCACCTCTCTCCCCCCTCCACCTCTTTTCCCTCCATAATCACCTCTCTCCCCCTCCACCTCCTTTCTACCCTCATCATCACCTCTCTCCCCCCTCCATCTTCTCTCTACCCCCATCATCACCTCTCTACCCCCATCATCACCTATGTACCCCCATCATCACCTCTGTACCCCCATAATCACCTCTCTCCCCCTCCACCTCCTCTCTACCCCATCACCTCTCTACCCCCATCACCTCTCTACCCCCTCCACCTCCTCTGTACCCCCATCATCACCTCTCTACCCCCATCATCACCTCTCTACCCCCATCATCACCTCTCTACCCCCATCATCACCTCTCTACCCCATCATCACCTCTCTACCCCCATCATCATCTCTGTACCCCCATAATCACCTCTCTCCCCCCTCCACCTCCTCTCTACCCTCATCATCACCTCTGTACCCCCTCCACCTCCTCTCTACCCCCATCATCACCTCTCTACCCCCATCATCATCTCTGTACCCCCATAATCACCTCTCTCCCCCCTCCACCTCCTCTCTACCCCCATCATCACCTCTCTACCCCCATCATCACCTCTCTACCCCCATCATCACCTCTGTACCCCCATCATCACCTCTCTCCCCCCTCCACCTCCTCCTCCTCTGTACCCCCATCATCACCTCTCTACCCCCATCATCACCTCTGTCCCCCTCCACTTCCTCTCTACCCCCATCATTACCTCTGTACCCCCATCATCACCTCCCTACCCCCATCATCACCTCCCTACCCCCATCATCTCCTCTGTACCCCCATCATCTCCTCTGTACCCCCATCATCTCCTCTGTACCCCCTCCACCTCCTCCCTACCCCCACCACCTCCTCTCACCCCTCATCACCCATCACCTTCTCTCACCCCCATCATCGCTCTCCTTCTCTGTCCTCCTCTCTCCCCTGTCTTCCTCTCCCCCCTTCACCTCCTCTCTCTTCCTCTCCCTTCTTCACCTCCTCTCTCCCCTGTCTTCCTCTCCCCCATCACCTCCTCTCTCCCCTGTCTTCCTCTCCCCCATCACCTCCTCTCTCCCCCATCACCTCCTCTCTCCCCTGTCTTCCTCTTCCCCATCACCTCCTCTCTCCCCTGTCTTCCTCTCCCCCATTCACCTCGTCTCTCTTCCTCTCTCCCCTTCACCTCCTCTCTCTTCCTCTCCCTTCTTCACCTCCTCTCTCTTCCTCTCCCTTCTTCGCCTCCTCTCTCTTCCTCTCCCATTTCACCTCCTCTCTCTTCCTCTCCCCCCTTCACCTTCTCTCTCTTCCACTCCCCCTTCACCTCCTCTATCCTCCTCTTTCCTTCTTTTCCCCCTCAGACCTTACTCTCCCCTTAATCTCCTTGTGGCTCAGAGGCTGGAGAAGAGAGGAAGACCCCTCCCCCCCCATGGGCGGATAACGTGAGTATGAATTTTTTTTGTTTGTTGGGGCAGGAGGGGGAGGGAGTAGAAGGGTGGGCATTACTATGGGGGCAGGGCAGGAGGCATTATTACTATATGGAGGGTCATGGAAGGGGATATTATTTTTAATGAGGGATCCTAAATACAGGGACAACCCACACACCTACTCACTTTACAGCGCATTACACCAAACAGCGGAATTATTACTGTATGGGAGCCTATAGGTAGGAAAAAGGGAGGTTAAAGGAAAACTGTGACGCCTAAGATGTTTGGCAGGTTCTCTGGCAAGAGGTAAATTGTAGCTGCAAGAAATCATCATGGTGGTCTGGGCCAGATGGAGAGGAAAAGGAAAAGTGATATATGGCTACATGGGGAGGTATCTGGCTATAGAAGGAGGTATCTTAACTACATGGGGAGATGTCTGGCTACATAGGGGAGGTATCTGACTACATAGGGGGAGGTATCTGACTACATGGGGAGATATTTGACTACATGGGGGAGGTATCTGGCTACGTGGGGGAGGTGTCTGACTACATGGGGAGATATCTGACTACATGGGGAGGTATCTGACTACATGGGGGGAGATATCTGGCTACATGGGGGAGAGATATCTGGCTACATGGGGGAGAGGTATCTGGCTACATGGGGGAGAGGTATCTGGCTACATGGGGGAGAGGTATCTGGCTACATGGGGGAGGTATCTGACTACATTGCAGAGGTATCTGGCTACATAGGGAGGTATCTGACTACATGGGGGAGGTATCTGACTACATGGGGGAGGTATCTGACTACATGGGGAGGAGGTATCTGGCTACATGGGGGGATATCTTGCTACATATAAGGGGTATCTGGCTACATAGGGGAGATATCTGGCTACATAGAAGAAGGCCTCTTGACTACATTGGGGGAGGTATCTGGCTCCAGGGGGACATATCCATCTCTGTGGGATATATCCCACCTGCTTCTCTGGCACCCGGTTTACTGACGGCCTGCTCAGCCAATCAGTGCACAGTCCCACCGTAGCCACTGATTGGATGAGCGGGCTGTCAGTGAGCTGGGAGCCAGAGAAGCAGGTGGGAGTACAGGGAGGTAAGTATGATCTGTTAAGGGCCGGCAGCTAATTAGGTAAATAGGCAGCGGCTACATTCTCGCAGCAGATTAAAAATCCTCTGTGAGAATGCAGAGCCATAGGCCATAACAGTACAGAGTATCGCAGTGGATTTTGCTGTGAAACGTACATGTAAATCTACCCTGGGCAATGTTATTAATGGATGGCATCGTTGGGGGTACTCGGCTGGAGCATCTTGTCGCATGGGGGTACTTGGCCTGAAAAGGTTGAGAAACACTGCTCTAGAGGGACTACAAATGTGTGTAAATTGAAAAAAATATATAAAAATATACATATATTATAATATATATTTAAAAAATATGTTGTGTGAACATAGCCTAAAAGTAGTAAATTAAAATTTTAATTATATAAATTGGGTATTGTTGTAATCATACTGGCTTGAGAAAATAGATAACATGTCAGTAGTTTTACGCCATGGCAAATGGCATAAAGAGAAAACCTCCCTCAAAATTAAAAAAATAGCACTTTTTTCAATTTCACCTCAATATATATATATATATATTTATATATATATATATATATATATATATATATATATATATATACTAGAAAATGTACCCGGCGCTGCCCGGGTATAAAGTGTCAGTGTGTTAATTAGATTTGTTCTAAGGTGCCCAGGAGGCCAAGCTAAAGGTATTGTTTCATCTGAGTTAATCAGTGGAATTAGTGTATACCTGTAGTGCATAGTTGGAGGGATTCTGTATATTCATAATGTATAGTTTTTAGGGGTCTCGCATATCTGTAGTGCATAGTTGGGGGGGCTGTATACCTATAGTGTATATTTGGGGGGGTCCTCTATACCTGTAGTGTGTAGTTGGGGGGGCAGTATACCTGTAGTGTATAGTTGAGGGAGGTCCTGTATATCTGCAGTGTACAGTTGGTGAAGGTCCTGTATACCTGTACTGTATAGTTCAGGGGTCCTGTATACCTGTAGTATATAGTTGGTGCTGTATACCTGTAATGTATAGTTGGTGGAGGTCTTGTATACCTTTAGTTTATAGTTTGAGGGTCCTGGATACCTGTAGTGTATAATTGGTGGATGTCTTGTATACCTGTAGTGAATAGTTTCAGGGTCCTGTATAACTATAGTATAGAGTTGGTGGAGGTCCTGTATACTTCTAGTGTATAGTTTGGGGTCCTATATACCTGTAGTATATAGCTGGTGGAGTTCCTGTATACCTGTAGTATATTTGGGGTCCTGTATACTTGTAGTATAGAGTTGGTGAAGGTGCTGTATACCTGTATTATAGAGTTGGTGTAGGTCCTGTATACTTGTAGTGTATAGTTTTGAGGTCCTGTATACCTGTAGTGTATAGTTTGGGGTCCTATATACCTCTAGTATAGTTGGTGCTGTATACCTGTAATGTATAGTTGGTGGAGGTCTTGTATACCTGTAGTTTATAGTTTGAGGGTCCTGGATACCTGTAGTGTATAATTGGTGGAGGTCTTGTATACCTGTAGTATATAGTTCGGGGGTCCTGTATACATGTAGTGAATAGTTTGAGGGTCCTGTATAACTATAGTATAGAGTTGGTGGAGGTCCTGTATACCTGTAATGTATAGTTTGTATAGTCCTATATACCTGTAGCATATAGCTGGTGGAGTTCCTGTATACCTGTAGTATATTTGGGGTCCTGTATACTTGTAGTATAGAGTTGGTGAAGGTGCTGTATACCTGTATTATAGAGTTGGTGTAGGTCCAACAGACCTCAGATTTTTTTGTAGGTGGGAAAGCATATTGGTCAGTGTATCAAATACTTTACTATATACAGTACCTATATACAACTAGGGCACCAAATTTTGTCCCAGCCCTGATCTTAAGTGACGATTAGCAATGAGCACTATAGACTGTATCCATGTTTTCCTGATCTCCCTAGGGCTGCATCCAACCTTTTTTGCCACTGGTATTAAAATGATGAACTATTAGACTCTCAACTCTACTCTGCTCATCCCTACTATTGATCACATTGAATGGGTAAAGACATCTTGAGGAAATTGAGGAAAATGTAAATTTATGGATATTAATAAACAGGTAGAATGGTACCTGAATCACCTATTATTCCTGTATTTTATTTGTTAACCAAGCTAAACAAATTGATTGTTCCTCTTTCTGTGAGGTCAATTGTTGCAAAAATTGGATCAATAAATTAAAACAGCATCTTTTTGGTAGTCTCCTCCAGCTGGTAATTAGGGAAAATCCAGGATACAGCAAATAATAAAATAAACTATTCATTGTACTGTCTTTGGTCTACTAAAAGATGAGAGCCATCATATAAGTGGCTCATATGTAATGTATCATATTGTGTGCCTTATGTTCAAGTAATTCACACACTGAATTAGATTTTATGTAAGTATAGCAAATTTTATCACAGTTGCAGTAATTCACTATCACTATCAAATAAATATCTATCAATATCTTATTTTTTATAAAAAAAAATTGGCAGTTTTATTTACAGTACAAATTACAGGGTCATCTATGGGCTTTAAATTCTTCTCCATCCTTGGTACACGTATACATTGTACAATAAGAGAATAGATATGTATTTATGTCAAATTCTGGCAGATGGGGATCATTGAGTTGGTATGACTTAACATAGATGACCTCACCTTATAGTGGTCATTTATATTTTGTTACTTAAATGACAATCCTCTATATCTGGAATTTACACCTGTGAGATTTCCACTACATTTTTTTTCATAAATCAGTGTCTGGAAACACAATGGTGCATGCTAATTCATGCAATACAAAACATGTATCAAAATCTGTAGCAGTAGGAAAATTGCATAGATGATTTCCTATGCCTGGAAGAACAGGGCAAAGTGTGCTCTTGGTTGACACCAAGGGACTAACCAGAGTGGGCTATTAATTTCCATAGAAGGAAAGGAGCAGATCGTACAAGAGAATTGATGTTAATAAACAGAAATAGTCAGAGGCCCAACAAATGAAATGCTCCCATTGTCTTCACTACTTTGAGTGTGTTTAATGAGATAAAAAAAACTGAATTTTAAGGAGTCTTCATATTTCATGTCAGGACAGAGTACTGGATGAAATAATACAATACATACATTGCACTATAAGGATGGGTTCACACAATATCTATATCATAAAAATGAAAGTCTGTCTGTCTGTCCCATATAGACTTCCACAGGGGCAGGAGGTGACACACACAGGTGAAGAAGGTGACACTAACAGGAGCAGAAGATAACACACACAGGGGCAGGAGATGACACACATTGGCAGGAGCAGTGCCGTAGCTAATGTCTTCTGGGCCATGGTGCGAGAGGTTAACTTGCCCCCCCCCCTTTCATGACCAAGTGATGCTATTGGTATATATATATATATATATATATATATATATATATATATACACACACCCCAAGACAGATATTAGCAATAACACCAGCATATAGGAGGAGAAAATATTATCACCATGCATATTACCGCCATACTGTTACTGACCAAATCCTGTATACTGAGACCAATATTACCAATAATACCAGTATAAAGAAAGGAAATATTACCACCACAACCACTACCATCACCACCATATTGTTACTGACCAAATCCAGTATAGTAAGACCAATAAAACACAGTACCAGATAAAAGTAACAAATAATACGACCACATACTGACTAACACCACCGCTACTGACTAATACTACTACATACTAACACCGTCGCCACTACTGAATAGCATCCACTGTACACAGATCACTATTACCTCATCCAGTCATATAGAGGTAGCCACAGCTCTACACAGGTTCTGAACACCATATACATTACAGTGCAGTTATATCAGGAGACTCACAGGGGAAGTCTTCTTTGATCAGAGTTCTTCCCTTTTCATTTTCTTCTTTTTCTGCCCAGGGCCATTATGAGAACTTCTCTGAGCCACGAATCCACAGAATCTGCCAGACAGACATGTTAGGCACCTCACTCCTCACCATCCTCATCTGTCTACACACTGCACATCTGTAATAGCCGCTTTACACCCTCGTTTAGTGGGTAGGCTGACTCTATGTGACCCCCCTTATAGTATATACCCCCCACCCTCCTTATAGATGCCCCCCCCTTATAGATGGCCCCCACTGCATGTTACAATCCCCCCACCCTCCTTATAGATGCCCCTCCTTATAGATGGCCCCCACTGCATGTTACAATCCCACCACCCTCCTTATAGATGGCCCCCACTGCATGTTACAATCCCCCCCACCCCTCCTTATAGATGGCCCCCACTGCATGTTACAATCCCCCCACCATCCTTACAGATGTCGTCCACTGCATGTTGCCCCCCCTCCCTTATAGGTGGCCCCCTTTTTCCTCCCAGCAAGGCAGATAAAATCTGCCTCTAACATGCGCTTCCTATGCCGTCAGTCACGCACAGGGAGTTCACTGATGTGCCAACTGTCGAGGATAGGACAGGACACCCCCGGCAGCCGCGCATCAACCAGGGGCCTGCACAAGTCTGCTTGCGGTCAGAAGAGGGGGCAAGGGGGCAGCAGTTCGGTGGCAAGGGGGGCCTCGCGGGCCCCACCTCGTGGCAGTCTGGGTCGCAGCGGCGACCTCTGCGAATCTGGTAGCTATGCCAGTGGGCAGGAGGTAACACACACAGGTGCAGGAGGTGACAATAACAGGAGCAGTAGGTAACACACACAGGGGCAGGAGATGACACACAGGGGCAGATGGTGACACACACAGGTGAAGGAGGTGACACATAGAGGAGCAGAAGGTGACACACACTGGGAGCTTCTCAGAAAGATCTCATGAGTTTGATTAGATAACAATGGCTGCTACTATTTTTCGGCTACTACTATGTGAATTAACAGAATAAGTCCACTTTTCCCCCTTTCCTTGCAATTCCCTCCCTGCTGCACAGACAGCTCTATCCTGGAGCGGTATTTAAAAATATAAGGACTGGACAGCAGTATACACATAAGCTTTATGTAACACATTAGCTTTTTTGTCAGTACAACTACAGCCAAACCATCTCTATAGATCTGTGTGCTTTACCACTATAGAGCATTTTTTTTCTCTGAGCCTCGTAAATGTATATTTCCGTGTTCAGAGCTGTGTGTGGCATCTTTGTTGTGTGCTCTAGCATAGTTCTTATCAATACCATTATGGTGTAGAGGGGGCTTTCTGATTCATTTTTATTTCATGTTTTGTAAATGAGGGTACAGATGGGGAGGGTGTGGATTCTCTGTTATATGAGGACAGAGAGGGAGCTTGTGAGCCTGGGTCTATGCACTACATGGGGCATAAAGTGGGCACTGTTACAGTGAGGAGCAATACAGATGGGGAAGTTGTGTAGAGGTGAGGATGATGCTAGAGCTTAATGTGGTGTTCCCCCGGAGGTGTTATATTGGAGGGGCGGCCGGTCACTTGCTAGGTGTTGTAGTGTGACACCACTCCTGTGGTGGATGGCTGAGAACCAGCAGGACCTTATTTTGTTGTCATGTGATGCCAGTGCCTGGTGGACACACAGGTGTGATGGCACACCTGCTTTTAAGGTGTAGGGTCGGTTGTACCCTTTTCACCTGTGGTCAGTGTCCTGCTGGGCTGCTACCGGGTCCCTTGGGATAGTGTCACAGATGATGTAGTCACGGATGACCAGAGTGGTGTAATGCCCCTCCCGGATAGTAGGACCCGCCACCCACAGAAAGGGGAAGTGTCCCAAGGTTGCGGTGTATAAGATGTGTAGGTGGTGATGAATGATCACAGACTCTTGAGATAACGATGAGTTGGTTTACTACTTGTAAATCTGCAGCAGGTAATACAAAAGATCTTTTATATACCCTTGGTAAAGTTCCAATAAAAGACTTGAACATAGGACAACCAGATCTGTAGGATAAGTGCAGTGTAGGAGGTAGTCATGTTGATAGAGTTGTGCTGAGGTAGAGTAGCAGAGAGGAGGATGCCGTGAGAGTCTTAACCCATGTAGTAGTGTGATCTGCCGGGATGTTGGAGGATACAATAGAATACTTATGAAGAAGAACACCTGTGCCTGTGTATTGACCTTTACTTTAGTCTTCACACCACCTTACGCCCACTAGCATTGGCTGTTGAGGTTATCTGTTGGCTAGTCCTCTCCTAAGAGGTTTAACACTGCATAGTGCTTTGTGTGGGTAATTGTAAGAAGGTTGGTACCAGTGTGCTGTCTTGCGTCCGACCCATGCGGGGCACTGGCTAAGACTGAACTTTGGGGACCTGGCAGAGGGCCAGGGCCCAGGCAAGTCCACTGTGGAGAGCTATCTAGCTTGTGTCCTTTCTCCACGCTGTCCTGAACGAAAAGCTCTTACTCCTTCCCCACCCATAGGACTAACTTCCTCCACAGCATGTATGGTGCGCTGCGATTGGGTGAACAGAGTGCAATAGAAGAAGAGAGAGGAGAGGTGATAGGAAAGAAGAAAGCAGAAATCCTACTGGTCTACAGATTCTGGTACACACAAACACAATAACCCTTTGCGATCCTTCAGCTGTGCAGCTTCCATATACCAATACATAATAGAGCGACATCTAGTGGTCAATTTTTAGTACTGCTTTCACCATAAGACCACAAAAAGTACAGACTTTTGCGAAAGGTGTATGCAATAGTAACACCCCTAGTGGGACACCACATTAATGTCTAAAATGTTTGGTAGATTCTGCATAGATGATTCATGGACTGAAGAAGTCTTTTTGATGGCCAGTTGGAAAAGAAATAAAAAAGCGAACAACTTTCATTAACAAAAACATCACCTGCAGTTCAATCAGAGAAGACGTCCTGGATGTAACTGCACCAGTATATGCTGGTATTGTTAGAAATATTTGTTATATTGGTAATATTTGTTATATAGTTATATATTTGCAAAGTACAATTAGTGGCCCAAAAAATAAGGGCTCATCTGGGTCTCTAGGTGGAAAAATGCACGCACTATGGCCTTATTTACACAAGGAGGAAAAAACTAAAGTGCAAAAATTTAAATTGGCCTGGTTTTCTAAGGGTTAACCTCTTAAGGACTCATGTCGGTGCTTTGAAATTAGCTCAGGAGCTGAGCTCACTTCAAAGCATGTGGGGACCTGCTGCTATATGCAGCTAGGCCCTCACTGTTAATGACAGGCCGCCGCAATCGTGCTGCAGCCCGCCATTAACCCCTGCAGTGCCGTGATCACTTACATCAGGGGCAGGAGCTGTGCTCTTGTCACTGACCAATCGGGACCCCTGCAGCTTAACCCCTGCAGATTACACTGATCAATGCTATGCTATAGCAAAAGCCTTCACATAACTTCATTGGCAAAAAAATGAAGATATTGCAGCTCTTACAATATATCTTAAACTATATCAAACGCTATATAAAAGGATATCAATGCAATTGTACCGACCTGATGAATAAAGACAAAATGTATAAAATATCATATATATAACGTATAGCAAACAGCAAAAAAAATTATGAAAAACAGATGCTAAATTGTGTGCTTTAATTCGTACCACCTCATAAAAATTTTTATTAAAAAGTATCAGGATGTCACATGTCCCCCAGAATGGTACTGATGAAAACATCAACTCGTCTTGCAAAAATATTTTAGCACCACAAGGTCTCTGTAACATGATATAATGGCTAAAAATAAAAAACTAAATCAAAAAGGCGCTCAAAATTTACTCATGCCCGTGAATGAGTCAAGTGACGCTTTACGGCCACATATTGGATAGTTCTAAAAACACTGGAATGCGAGGAATAATTTCTCATAGTATTTGGTGTGTTTGAAAAAAAATGGATTAAGATGGAATATCTACCCAAAAATTTTTCACAATTTTAAATTTCCCCTACAACTTGCCTAAATTTCTGTGCAACACCTTCAGGAAAATGTGAATATGAAATTTTCCTGAAAATTTGATAAATTGCTGCAAAATTTCAAAGCCCTCAAACATTCTAAAAAAGTAAAAGAATGCTCACCAAATTATTTCAACATAAAGTAGACATCTTGTAGAAATTTAATTAACAAGGAAAAAGGCTTGATAGTTACTTAGAAGAGGTGGGACTACCCAGATTACTGTTGAGTCAAAGAGAGTGGTTGGATAGGCAAATAGAAAAATCTGAGATAGAGGCAGCTATTAATAACATGGCTGGGGAAAAGGCTCCGGGGCCGGATGGTCTCCCAGTGGAGATATATAAAAGCTTTGACAGGAGTTTGATAGATCGGCTGCACCTAGTATTACAATATGCATATAGTAGGGGGAGTTTACCGGACTCCATGTACGATGCAAGTATCATATTAATACCCAAAGAAGGGAAAGATCTGCAAGACCCAGCCTCGTATAGGCCAATTTCGTTGATAAACGTAGATGTAAAGATTTTAGCAAGGGTATTAGCAAACCGCCTAGTAAAAGTAATTGATACACTGTTTGGGAGAGATCAGTGCGGCTTTATGCCGGGGAGGTCTACCCAGGACAATATCCGGAGAGTTCATGCGAATATTGAGATGGGTGGAGGGGAGGCCTGCCACTCCATACTGTCGTTAGATGCAGTCAAAGCGTTCGACAGTGTGGAGTGGCAGTACCTATGAAACGTACTGAGTAAATTTGGCGTGGGGGAAAGTTTTGTGAACTGGGTTAAGTTAATATATTTAAAACCACGGGCAAGGGTGTGTCTTAATGGGGTTAACTCTGAGTATTTTGCATTACAAAGGGGCACAAGGCAGGGGTGTCCTCTCTACCCCTTGCTCTTTGCCCTGGCGGTGGAACCTTTGGCCCATAAGATTAGGAAGAACTCAATGATAGAGGGGTTTGGAGCAAGGGGGACAGAGGACAAAATCACTCTTTATGCAGATGATTTGCTTTTATTTTTAAAGGAACCGGTGAAATAGCAGGAAAAAAGATCATGTGGTTGAGATACAGACAGCTGAGGACAGCACTAGATGCCTCCAGAGGAAGCCAGAAGTTAGTGGTGGAGCAATCAGATGCACTTTCACGGGTTATGAATATGAGAGAGAATACTAAGGGGACCATGTCCAAGTTTTATAAGATGATAATGGGGGCAAAAGGGGACACTATGGTGGTTAGATCTCAAAAGAAATGGGAAGTGATTATAGGGAATCGTGATAATGAATTTTGGGAAGAAGTTTACAAATGGGGATGTGTGGGTCTCACAGATAGAAGGCACAAAATAATTAATTTTTTTGTATTACACAGGAAAGGATTTTGTTAAATGGGGCACTAAAGGAAGTGAACATTGTAAAAGATGTTTAATAGAGAAATCAGGTTTAGATCATCACTGGTGAGGGTGTTGGAAAATAAAAAAAATTTGGGTAGAGGTTTTTGAAGTTATGTCTAACATATTTGAGATGGAGATAAAAGATAGGTACTTATGTGCACTACTGGGGGTGGGGGTAAACACAACACAGGGTTATATGGTTTTGAAAATAATATATATATTATTTTTTGCGGCAAGATTGGTAAGCGATCCAATTTTGTGATGTACACCCATGAAGGAATATATTTAGGGTTGTAGTGAGCATTTTAACCCCCAAACCCACTAGTGTTTTCCAGAACTTAAAGGGGTACTCCAGCTAGAGGTAAAAATAAATAAATAAATAATAGCTGCAGAATCATATAGCATTGCTTACCTGAATGACCCAGTTCTGAAACTACCAAAATTTGATTTGTTTTGGGGGTCTTAGTTCTGTATTTTGTGGTTGTACATCCTGGTTGAGCAGTTGCTCAATACTACAAGTTCACACAATGTATTTTCATTGTGTTACTGAATTATTTCATTGCAGTACTGAATCCTTTTATTGTGCTCTCGTCCACACAGTATGCTGTATTCTCTACCTGTAACACCAAACAGCACGTTGTATTCTCTACCTGAAACACCACACAGCACACTGTATTCTCTACCTGTAACACCATGCAGCACACTGTATTCTCTTCCTGTAACACCACACAGCACGCTACATTCTCTACCTGAAACACCACACAGCACACAGTATTCTCTACCTGTAACACCACACAGCACGCTTTATTCTCTACCTGTTACACCACAGAGCACACTGTATTCTCGACCTGTAACACCACACAGCACATTGTATTCTCTGTCTGTAAAACCACACAGCACGCTGTATTCTCTACCTGTAACACCACACAGCACACTGTATTCTCTACCTGTAACACCACACAGCACGCTGTATTCTCTTCCTGTAACACTCCATAGCACACTCTATTCTCTACCTGTAACACCACAGAGCACGCGGTATTCTCTTCCTGTAACGCCACACGGCACACTGTATTCTCTACCTGTAACACCACACAGCATGCTGTATTCTCTAGCTGTAACACCACACAGCACACTGTATCCTCTACCTGTAACACCACACAGCAAGATGTATTCTCTACCTGTAACACCACACCACAGCATTCTGTATTTTTTACCTGTAACACCCCACAGCACACTGTATTCTCAACCTGTAACACCACACTGTATTCTCTACCTGTAACACCACACCTGTAACACCTGTAACAGCACGCTGTATTCTCTACCTGTTACACTACAGAACACACTATATACTCGACCTGTAACACCAAACAGCACATTGTATTCTCTACCTGAAACACCACACAGCACACTGTATTCTCTACCTATAACACCCCATAGCACACTGTATTCTCTACATGTAACACCACACAGCACACTGTATTCTCTACCTGTAACACCACAAAGCACACTGTATTCTCTACCTGTAACACCACAAAGCACACTGTATTCTCTTCCTGTAACACCACACAGCACGCTGTATTCTCTACCTGTAACTCCACACAGCATGCTGTATTCTCTACCCGTAACACCACACAGCACACTGTATTCTCTACCTGTAACACCACACAGCACACTGTATTCCCTACCTGTAACACCACAAAGCACACTGTATTCTCTACCTGTAACACCACACAGCACCCTGTATTCTCTACCTGTAAAACCACACAGCACACTGCATTCTCTACCTGTCACACCACAAAGCGCACTGTATTCTCTACCTGTAACACCACACAGCACCCTGTATTCTCTACCTGTAACACCACACAGCACTCTGTATTCTCTACCTGTAACACCACACAGCACGCTGTATTCTCTACCTGTAACACCACACAGCACACTGTATTCTCTACCTGTAACACCACACAGCACACTGTATTCTCTACCTGTAACAACACACAGCACGCTGTATTCTCTACCTGTAACACCACACAGCACACAGTATTCTCTACCTGTAACACCACACAGCACACTGTATTCTCTACCTGTAACACCACACAGCATGCTGTATTCTCTACCTGTAACACCACACAGCACTGTATTCTCTACCTGTAACAACACACAGCACGCTTTATTCTCTACCTGTAACAACACACAGCACGCTGTATTCTCTACCTGTAACACCACACAGAACACTGTATTCTCTACCTGTCACACCACAAAGCACACTGTATTCTCTACCTGTAACACAACATGCTGTATTTTTTACCTGTAACACCATACAGTATGCTGTATTCTCTACCTGTAATACCACAAAGCACACTGTATTCTCCACCTGTAACATCACACACATCACGCTTTATTTTCTACCTGTAACACCACACAGCACCCTGTATTCTCAGTAATAACATTTATGATTATCTAGACATGTCATAAATTGTAATAATGGGTAGCCCTATAAAATAAAGGGCTGGGAAAGGTTAATTTTTGCTTTTACACTTACATGTGAAGTGTAAAAATGGCAACCATTGCCAACCCCAAGGTTTCTTTGCCAGATTACCAACTAGCCAAAGGAGGATCATCTCCCTTTTTAACCCTGTAAGTGCAGTGGTCGCCACTGATAATTAATGTTTCTAAGTAGAACAGTGGGAATGAAATTTGGGAAATAGTAGTAGTTACCTTATAACTTAACCAGATGGCAAACACATATTGATCAATATTTGGGCAGTATGTTTGTGAATAAACTTAGCTTTAAATAGACCGTGTCAGTATAAAATGCAGGAACTCAGCCCTGGATTAATATTGTTCTTTTCTTTCAATCAAACTATAAAAAGTACTAAGTTATTGCGGTGCTTACAGTGTGTAATTTGTGATTTTTATGACACTCTCCTCAAGAGCACTGCAGAATAAATTGTTTCCTGGTTTGAGCTCAAAAATCAATTTGGCAGAAAATAAATCTGAACTTAGAAACCTGATCAATACAAGTTAAAACCCATTGATCATGTTTTATACACCCTTGGCATCATGTTGGTTGTTCTATTAATGCTTTGGTATTCTAAAGCTAGAGGCATTGTTCCATTGCAATTTAACACCAGTAAAGTGTTTTGGTCAGTGTAACATTTTACACTCTATTCTCTTATTTTTATGCTTTGGGGTAAAACTTAATTTCCTTGTAATCTGTTCCATTATCAAATAAAATGATTGCTTGTAATGTCATCCTTGTGCTTTCTAGGATTCTGTCAAACATGTGTCTTTATTTATGGAATTACAGTTTTACACATGCTCAGGTCAATGTCAACTAGAATTGATATTCTATTTGCATTTAATTTTTTTTTTTTTTTTTTTTCATTTTAGGCGGCAGAGCTAATTCTATAGAACAGAGTATATATCTGCCAAAGGGAAGGGGGATATATATTTCCATTGTGGAAAATTATGTATAACATTGAAAAAAAGATGTTATTTAAAAATATAGTACATGTTATGCATGTTATGCATGCAAAAAACAAAAGTACACATAAATTATTAGGTACTTGAATAACCATAAGAAGAAAAATATGATAGGTCACATGTAGAGATGAATTAATTTACAGTAAGTTCAGGTCCCCAAAACCCTGAAGGCTCAGCATTTGTATGCAGCTCTAGTGCTGCATCCATTTTCTTAAGCCGCTGAAAGTCAAAAACCCAGCGTTTGCGGTTTTGTGAACTTACAGTGAATTTAATCATCTCTATTCACATGTCAGAGCCAAACCAAACTGTAACAAAATATATAAAAATACAAAATAGTGATACTGATTATTGTACATATAATTGTTGGGAAATGTCTGAGAATATTGCAATATATTATGGGATTCTTTTATTGAAAAATCCACAAGTAGCACAATAGGCCTTTGCATGCCTCCTGTGCTGATTCCAATGACCATTCAGCATTAATGTGGATGTATTTTACAAATAGTCAATGCATTTCGATGCTGCACTAGGTCCCTCAGGTCCCAGAGGGTAAGAGCTCCATTTATTCTAGGGAAAATTGTGTCTCTGGTCAGAACCCCAGAACCCGATCAGCTGAGATGGGATTACCTCTTTGTCAAACCAATTACATAAATCACAACAACAAAGTCCATCCACTGTATTGTCTATCCATCGCAAGGTTCATACCTCATTTGGGGTGAATGTTTAATGTGCACATACAGTGTATATATCTAATATGACTATAGACTTTTATCATCTAGACATATTTCAAAAGGGTGATGTGCCCTTGCTTCTACAAAAATGGTGTGAACCTACCCTAAACTGTACATGACTTTTTAGCTTATCCACTACACGTGTCTTTTTCTGACCACCTATCCATACTAAATCACTGTCCACATGAGAATTCAGATTAACCCCTTAAAGACCGGGCTAATTTTTCGTTTTCGTTTTGTCCTTTTTGTGTATATAAGGCCATAGCAGTTGCATTTTAACACATGAGCCCTTATTTTTTGTGTCACTAATTGTACTTTGCAATGACAGGCTGAATTTTTGCATAAAATATGCTGCCAAATCAGTAAAAAATTATATGCACGGTGAAATTGAAGAAAAAACGCTTTTTCTTTGGGGGGCTTCGTTTTTACGCCGTGTGTCCTATGGAAAAACTGACACGTTATGTTCCTCAAGTCAGTACGATTAAAATGATATACAACTTGTATAACTTTTATATTAATTAATGGCTCGTAAAAAAATAAAAGCTTTTACAGAAAATAAACGTTCCTTAAAATCGCTCTATTCCCATGCTTATAGCGCTTTTATCCTTTATTCTATGGGGCTGTGTGAGGTGTAATGTTTTGCCCCATGATCTGTAATTTCTAGCGGTACCTTTATTGTGCATATGTGACAATTTTTCTGGATTTGATGCGACAAAAAATGCACAATTTTGCACTTTGGAATTTTTTTTGCGCTTACGCCATTTACCGTGCGAGATCAGGAATGAAATAAATTAATATTTCCGGTGATTACGCATGCGGCGATGCAAAACATGTTTATTTATTTTTTTTTCTTTATAAAACGGGAAAAGGAGGGGGATTTGTACTTTTATTAGGGGAGGGGGTTATTTATTAATAAAAACACTTTATTCTTTTTTCACTAACAGTAATCTGAAGCCCCCTGGGGGACTTCTATATACACAGCACTGATCTCCCATTTAGATAAATGCTGTGTATACAATAGAGCAATGTTCCATCTGATCGGTGCTCTATTATAATGGTCTGCTGCAGACCACATACATGGATTGCCGAGCCGGGATCAGCATCATTCGGACACTGAGCCCCGGCTAGCTCATTAGAACAGAACTCCCCTCCGCGATTGCATCGAGATTCCCCACTAGACACCAGGAACAGGGGCCACATATACTATTCAAATACAGCTGTCAGCTTTGACAGCTGCATTTGAATAGTTAATTAGCCGGCCGCGGAGATCGGCCGCAGCGGCTAAGACCTGTGGTCCCTGGCTGCACATAGCAACAGGGGGACCGCGGGATGCAAAGAGGGCTCACGTCGGGAGCCCTCTCTGATCCCCCTTAACGGCCGCCTGATGGGCATACCCGTCATGCGTCGTTAAGGGGTTAAGGTGATGTTCCCACACAGTATATTTGCTTAGTATTTTGAAAACAAAATCAGGAGTGGTCCAAAAAGGCAGAAAGGCTATGTTCATACATTGGTAAAATTAAGTGGATGGCGGCCATTTAAAGGCAAAGAATTGCTGTTATCTTAAAACAACAGTTTTGAAATATTGGATGTTATTTCCCATTAATCGGCGGCCATCCACTCAATTTCACCAGTGTGTGAACATAGCCTTTTTGTGTTTTCAATCTATTCCTGGTTTTGATTGAAAAATACTGAACAAAAATACTGTGTGGGAACATAGTCAAGGCTCTCACTATGCATAAACAGCCGTATTTCATAACAACGGGTGTTATTGTGCAAAGAATGGCCGTTGTTTGCACAACAATGGCTGTTTTTATGAAATACATCAGTTGCGTTTACATAGTGTGAACATAGCCTAAATGGGTTATCAAGGCTTAGAAAACCATGACTGCTTTCTTCCAGCAACAGAACTTCCCTTGTCTTTAATTTGGGTGTGGTTTTACAGCTCAATGCCATAATGGTCCATTTACACAGAAAGATTATCTGACAGATTATCTGCCAAAGCCAGGAACAGACTATAAACAGAGATCAGGTTATAAAGGAAAGCCTGAGATTTTTCATCTTTTCAAATCCATTTCTGGCTTTGGCTTCAAATCTTTGGCAGATGTCAGATAATCTTTCTGTGTAAATGGACCTTAGGAGTCAAACGAACTGAACTGCAGTACCATGCACAACCTGGGTAGTTTTGAGCTGTTTTTGCTACAAAGTTTTTTTTCTAATGATGGATAACCCATTTAAGATTATTTTTCAGGCTATTCTTATACAAATTGTTTCGAGTTTGAAATCTATTTAGTAGCCACTTGTATTGCTTTTTGGGTTATTATTCTATTTCAATAATAATTTTTCCTTTTGTGAACTTTGTTTTGTCTTAATTATATGCTATTTAAATAATATAATAAACTCATAATTATATTAGTACGCACAAATCATATGTAGAAAATCTAAAACGGACCATTTCTTAAAAAGTAAAAACTATTCATTAATAGGAATCTAGACTGTATTACTGTGGATATTGTCATGCATAACGACAGCCTTGCTTTACACACATTGTAAAATTATGTTTTTTATAGCCATAAATTTCCATGCTGATCCTTGGCCTGTCTGCAATTCCAATTGACTATCTGTGTTATTTCTCTTGGGAATCCTGGACTGAGGCACAAGAAGGAAAAACATTGCAGTGATACAACCAGCATTTACTGCCACCGCATCATTCATGTGGGTTGCAACCGTAGGCTATCTGAGGAGCATTGATTGCTTATAGATATGAGATATGAGTCAAGGTGATGGGACTTGGAATGCAGAAGCTGTGAATAATGAGATATTTGAATACAAATAACTCACTTCTCATGTTTGTTACATAAAAGTGAGACAGCATAGCTGAAGTCACATGTTTAATTCAAAGAGAATGACCACGTCCTAGGCTGTAATCTGCACTGATTCTGTGAGTAGGATTTCTTTCAGTGACCCTGGGGAAATTGAAAGATCCTGCTGATGCTCAGAGAATTTAAAAGAAAAACCAATTGAAGTACATTGCCTCAAGCTATGTATTCCTATGGATTCCATTTTATATTCTGCAACTTAAAATGTCCTGTCAGGTTTCCCTAACATTTAAATGCTGTTTAGAGAATTTTTTTTATGAAATCCCCAAACAGTTAACCCTTAGAGGACCGGGCCAATTTAAATTTTTGCGTTTTCGTTTTTTCCTACTTGTGCCTAAAAGGCCATAACACTTTTTTACCTAGAAACCCACATGAGCCCTTATTTTTTGCACCACTAATTGTACTTTGCAATGACAGGCTGAGTTTATGCATAAAGTACACTGTAAAACCAGAAAAAAATCAATATGTGGTGAAATCGAAAAACAAATACACATATTTTTTTTATTTAGGGTGCGTTTTGTATTTACGCCGTTCGCCCTGGGGTAAAACTGTCTTGTTATATGTGTTCCTCAAGTCCTGATTACGATATGTAACATGTATAACTTTTATTGTATTTGATGGCTTTAAAAAAATTCAAACCATTGTTAACTTATAACAAGACCATTGTTTGAGGACGGAAATGTTGAAACTCACGGCCGTGGATTTCCATGCGGTCCCGTACGGAGTACTTATTTCAGCCAAATTGAACTTGATTTTTCGATCCAAAAGGTTCTGTGTGGTTTACGGGGCTGGGCGAAGATTTCCAAGTAAATGTACCTGCTTTAGATCGCTTCGAAACATGCTAGGGAAGCATAACTGTACTACGAGCGTATGTTCGCGGTTCGTACGCATGTCTATTTTTCCCACGCCCGTAGTTTCAGCCGCACATGTACGGCGGCGTACGATCTACGGACAGATTCATACGCAGTGTGAACATAGCCTTATAGCGCTTTTATCCTTTGGACTATGAGGCTGTCTGAGGTGCAATTTTTTTGTGCTATGATGTGTACTTTCTATTGGTACTTTAATTGCGCATATGCAACTTTTTGATCACTTTTTATTACAATTTTTCTGGATTTGATGCGACCAATAATGTGCAATTTTGCAGTTTGGAATTTTTTTGCGCTTACGCCGCTTACCGTGCAAGATCAGGAATGTGATTAATTATAATTTTGGGCGATTACACATGCAGCGATATAAAACATGTTTGTTTATTTATTTTTATTTATAACATGGGAAAAGGGGGGTCATTCAAACTTTAATTAGGGGAGGGGGCTTTTTATTAATAATAAAACATTTTTTTATTTTTACACTTATACTAGAAGCCCCCCTGTGGGACTTCGAGTATAATTACTCTGATCTCTCATTGAGATTTATGGAGTATAGTAATACTGCATAGATCAATGAGATAAGCACCCTATTGCTTTCGGCTGCTGCAGCCGAAAGCGATAGAGTGCAGAGCCGGGATCAGCGCCATTACGGCGCAGACCCTGGCCCAGGTCAGAAGCGGGGGGGGGTGGGCGATCCACCCCACTAGACACCAGGGAATGGCTGCAGTAAGTGTTCAGATGCAGCTGTCAACTTTGACAGCTGCATCTGAATACTTACTAGCAGGCATGGCGATCGGACCGTGCACGCTAATAGCTGCGGTCCCGGGCTACAATCGGCACCTGGGACCGCAGCAGTTGAACTCCCCTAGAGATGCCAGGACGTACAGGTACGCCCTGGGTCATCTAGGGGTTAAAAAGGGATGGGGAAAAAAGGATGAAAAAATAACAATTATATTACTTAAATTTTGGAAATAATTAAATTACCTTAGGAAAAAAATGGCCTACAAATTCTAGGATGAAGCAAACAGGTATGGTGACAATGAAACATTAATACAGTGGTGCCTTGGATTACGAGCATAATTTGTTCCAGGACCATGCTTGTAATCGAAATCACTCTTAAACCAAAGCAAATTTTCATTTTCATTGTTTTATTCTGAATAACATGGAAAACAAAAGAAACAAACATTTAGAAACAGCTGAATATATGATATTATAAGTTACTGTACAGAGTAGCAATCTGCATGTGGAGTATAATGTATAGTAAGTGCATAAACCTGAAAAAACAGCAGCAGTTTGTAGATACAGGATGGAACTGCAGATCCTGATAATGCAGTAGCCTAGTGCAACAGAGGTCTGTGTGGTCACATGACAGCAATGGGGAAGAGGAGTGTTTAGCATGGACCAATTGAGAGGGGTTTCAGCTAGGGATGGTCCGAACCGAGTTCGGTTCGGGTTCGTACGAACCCAAACCCTCGTTAATGATTCCCGCTGTCTGTCGGATCCAGTGGGAGGACCGCCTGGAAAACTGGGATACAGCCATAGCCATAGGCCAAGAACTATATTGTCAAGTCAATTTAACAGTCTATGAAAAAATTCTAAATTATGATGCATCGTAAGAAAATTTAAGAAGAAATTATTTTATAATTATCACAGAATCTTCTTGAAAAAGAACAACTGAGCTACTGTCTCTATTTGCAAATTTATATTTTCATTCTTGCATTATAGGGATGGAAATTTGTTGTAAAAGTGTCAAAGAGCACAAATGGACATATATCTATATGTGATAAAAACAGCTGTATAATTTTAGAGACAAATTTCAGTTTTCATTTATTTCTAAACATATATTTCCACCAATTGGTGCACTGTTTGGCCATATTCCCACAATGTCTTTTTCACGAAAAAATCCTCTGTCTTTAATGATCTAGTTTTTCACTTAAAAAAAGACATTGTGGGAATATAGCCTTTTTCTGATTTCCAAATTAATTGATGTACTTTTTTCAGAGATTCAAATCGCCTGCGTATCTTAAAATATGAAATTTACATCCTGTTTTAGGCTATGTACAAACAACGTTCTTTTTAAGTAAAGAACGGACGCTGATTGCAATTGCCTCAGCGTCCGTTCTTTACTGCAGGGGCGGCATCGCATTAAAGTTAATGTAATGCCGCGCGCTGTGTTCTCACATCGTTATTGTAACGCCCGATCTTTAGAACGGGCATTAGAATAATGTGTCTGTCAATTACTTACAAAAAATCAGCTGTTCACATAACGCAATGTGCAGCGCGGTCGCACATTGCATTGGAGTGAATGGCTAATTGATTTGCTGGCACAGCCGCCGGTGCCCGCAAATCAATTGTGAAAAAAAAAACCGTTCCTGCAGCCGATAAGGAGGTATCAGCTCCAGGAACGGTCTGAGTGCAGCCCGGCGGTCGGCTGTTTAACAGCATCCGTTGCTATGCAACAGACGCTGTTAAACGTTGTGTGAACATAGTCTTATAGTGTAGATGGATAACAAATAGGAGACACAATGGTAAATTAAGTAATTTTTAGGCTATGTTCACACAACATTTTTTCAGATCCGTTTAAAATTACGTCCGTCATTTTAAGTCTAAAATAACGGACGTCATTTAGCTGTCTTCCTCCCCTTAGTGCAATGACTGGTGTTTGTACATTATTCTAGCTTGGGGTTAGTAATTGGCCTTTGGGTGCAGCTTAATTGAAAAGTCCATTGAATTTAATAGTAAAAACAGAGAAAGAATGGTGAAAAACTGTGTGTGAACAACAAATAAAAAACATCCTTTGTTTGCAAAAGACGTCCGAAAATAATGATCATGTCCATTATTTTGACATCCACTGTAAAAATGTCCATTATTTAACACATTGTATGCATTGGACATACATATTTCCATTGACTTCAATGCATTGCCACTGCAGTCAGGTTAATCACGGTAAAAATGGACAATATTTTATATTGCAAAAGTGGACGCCAATGCTCTATTTTTAACGTTGTGTGAACATAGCCTTAGACATTTTTGTCCAAGGTTCTGTGCTGTGTCTTGTGAAATTGTATTTTCACTATATTTTATCTATCTCTGTATATACAGTGCAGTGGTTGGGGCAGACATTGTGTATACTGATGATGTACAGTATATCATGTAAGTAACCATCTTGGAAAGCCCCACTTGTAATCTTTCTCATACATACTTCCGTCATTCTTCTTCTTTTTCTTGTAAGGCTGTCACAGCTACTATGGAGGATAATCAGTGAAAAATCTATGCATTTATTGCCCTAACTTTGTTGCATACATTAATAGTATACTGAAGTGTACTGCCACATACCCAAGTGGTGCACATTCAGTTCATTGGACTAGATTCAGTCTACTGGTGATGTTTGGTCTATTTCTAGCTGTATGCTGTAATTTCTCAGAGAATTAAAAGAACACCCGCCTGCACTTCAGAGTGCTGCCAAATAATCCCTGCACGCCAAACACATACTGTCTACGGTATCTGCAATAAAGACCACTATAAACAATGATGCACATATAGTTATCATAGCTCAGCACTTCACTGACTCTGCAAAAAGTATAATCAATGTTTTTGTTCAAATACAACAGCAAATTAAAATAAGCAAGTTAGAATAACAGTAACACAAATAGCAAGGATTGGAGAAAAAAATAATAAAACATGATCATGTTGTAGATCTTATGGGTCTTAAAGAGGTACTCTGGGAAAGGGACATTTTTCAGCATATGCCCAGGGATGGGTTGCAATATTGCTATATACTGCTATATTATGACCATATTTTACCACTGTCAGGGATGGGGAATACAGCTAGTGCCAAGAGGAAGGAAGCTCCACAGGGTGAGGAGGAGATGTGGGATGCTGTAGAAATAGTTAAGAAGAGGAAAGGAAAGATGGCAGTAAAAGGTTCAAGCAAGTTGTTAAAAGGGCTAAGTATGTGCAGTGATCCACTAGACCCGTCACAGTGGTACTCCGCTATGACAACTAGTAATGGGTGGATCAATGATAATGGGTTTAATATGCAAGCAAAGGCCTGGTCTGAGGTAGCAAATGAGATGTACAATGAGGGTTGTTGGCAAAGAGAAGAGACTGCAGATGGTGTTAAGTATAAGAAAAAAGTTAAGGTCCCTTCCCCCTTCGCCTTGTCGACCATACATGTATCACCAGACTTATGGTTAGTGACAAATCACCTGTAAATCTGTTAGGCTCTGACGTGTTACAGGCCATTCAAGCACATATTGTTTATCACCCAGATGGTACAGTAGGATTAACATCGGGTGTCCCAGAAGAAGATCTCTGTAGAGTTTTTGCTTCCACACTTGTAACTAACTCTCACTCTATCTTTTTCACAGACCATCCTGACCTAGCACAGGTGCCTGACTGTCTGTGGGCAACGTCCAAAACTGATATTGGCCGCATGCCTGTGCTGCCTGTAATGATTAACTCAGATCAGACAATACCCATTAAGTGCTGCAGGATTGGGTCATTCAACACCCAGAGGTGGTGCTACTGCAGTATGTTGATGACCTCCTTCTTTGTGCCCCCAACAAACAAGTGTGTAGGGAATGTACCATTTCACTACTGACACACCTTTCTTCCAAAGGATGTAAGGCGTCCAGGGAGAAATTGCAGTTCTGTGAGGAGAAGGTTGTGTTCCTAGGACATTGCATATCTACGGGGGTGAGACACTTGACTGAAGACAGGAAGAAGACGATTGGCTTGCTGAACCCCCCAAGGGGGATCCGGCAACTCAGAACCTTCCTGGGTCTGGTGTCATACTGCAGGTCATGGATCCACTCAGCATCCATGCTCATGCAACCGCTCTATGATTGTCTGGACACACAACCCTTCCACCTCACAGACCAAGCGATAGAAAGTTTCCACTCTTTGAAACTGGCTATCATGACAGCCCCGGCGCTAGGCACACCTGACTATGACAAACCATTCTCCTTGTACTGCACTGAAATGTCAGGACACGCTACTGCGGTCCTAGTCCAGAAACACGGTCAACAGAACAGGCCCATTGCCTACTATTCAGCACGACTGGACCCAGTTGCACGAGGCGCCCCTTCATGTGTACGGGCGGTAGCGGCTGTCTCCCTACTTCTAGATAAAGCTTCAGAGATTGTGCTTACCTACCCAGTTACAATCTACACCCCACATGACTTGCACAACATTTTAAGCCAAGTACAGGTAAAACACATATCTGTCGCCAGACAGCTGAGACTTCAGTGTGCCCTTCTCATGCCCCCAAATGTGACCCTAAAGCGCTGTATGAATCTGAATCCAGCCACTCTAATTCCCATTGACGTGGAGGATTCAAAGGGGGAAGGGACAGGGACAGCAGCCAAAAAGCCAATGTTCCTACAAGGTATGACGGAAGATGAGCTTTATGACATACACCACGAACATGACTGCATAGCCCTCATGGCCCAAGAAACATCAGGGTTCTCACATGTTTCCGATGTGCCCATTACTAACCCAGATGTTCAGTTTTTTGTAGATGCCTCAAGGAGCATCGGAGAGGACGGACGATTCTACACTGGGTATGCGGTGGTCACACAGCATGAGGTAGTAAAAGCGGAACCACTTCCCCCTCATGTGTCTGCACAAGAGGCGGAGCTGAGGGCACTCATTGAAGCGCTTAGAGAGGCAGAAGGAAAACGCGGCAACATATACACTGATTCTAGGTATGCTTTTGGGGTGGCTCATGACTATGGCCCGATATGGAAGGCAAGAGATTTTCTTACATCAGCAGGTACCCCCATAAAACATGGACACCTCATTAAAGAACTAATGGAGGCCTTAATGCTCCCAGACGAGGTGGCCATAATAAAGGTCAGAGCACACACAAAACTTGACACCGAAGAAGCGCGAGGGAATGATAAGGCGGACAGAGCAGCTAAAGAAGCAGCAAGGAAACCGAGGGAAAGGGAAACCCCGTCGCCTCTGCTAACCATGGTGAGTACCGAGAATAACCAGATGGACTTAAGTATCTTGCAGGCTTTAACCCGGCAAGCCACCGGGGAAGAGAAAAGGAGCTGGTCTAAGGCTGGAGCTCGGGAAGCTGATGGTCTGTGGAGAATAAAGACGCGGGTGTGTCTGCCAAGGTCCCTATACCCCATGATGGCACAAGCTGCTCACGGTCCAACTCATCTCTCAAAGAACGCTATGTGTGCTCTGATAGACAGACAGTGGTTCGCCCCCGGTTTCACAACTATTGCCGCAAAACTTGCCCAGTCCTGTCTCACCTGTACACAACACAACCCCGGTAGTGTAGTGAAGGTACCACAAAAACACACACCAAAAGCCCTCTACCCGTTTCAACGACTGCAGATTGACTTCATACAGCTGCCAAAGGTAAGCACGTATGAATATGTCCTTGTGTGTGTTGATCTCTTCTCAGGTTGGGTCGAAGCCTTTCCGATGGCACGGGCCACTGCAAAACAGACTGCTAGAAAACTGATGAGTGAGATCTTCAGCAGGTTCGGACTACCAGAAACCATAGAGTCCGATAGAGGTACCCACTTCACAGGAGAGGTAATGCAAAACGCAATGCAGATGCTAGGGGTAACACAAGCATTCCACACGCCCTATCACCCACAGGCCAGTGGGAAAGTTGAAAGACTAAATGGTACACTTAAGTTAAAGAAGCCTGTGAAGAATTAGGGAAACCCTGGACAGAATGTTTGCCAGTAGCACTATATTCTATTAGGTATACACCAAATAGAAAGACCAAACTGTCCCCCTTTGAAATACTGTTCGGCTCAGCACCAAGACTTGGACTGTACTTCCCCCAAACACTACAGTTACAGTGCGACAGTATCACCAGTTATGTCCAGAGTCTCCAGAAAAGACTCTCGGTTGTGCATAAACAAGTCTATGATTCTATTCCAGATCCTGACAGTCGAGAAGGAGCTCATTCCCTCCAACCAGGTGATTGGGTGGTCGTGAAGCGGCACACTAGGAGACCACTGGAGCCAATATTTGACGGTCCATTCCAGGTCCTCCTGATTACGGCCACTTCAGTAAAGCTCGAGGGAAAACCCAACTGGATCCATGCCAGTCACTGCAAGGTGGTGGAGCGGAAGGATGATTGTCCATCTGATGATGTTGGTGATCCTGATCCAAAGAAGCAAGACCTCTCTGATCACCAATGATGTGGAAAAAGGAGTGATACTGTGGTTCAACACTTCACATCCAGTAGCAACTTTTCGTTTTGACTTTTGTAGAATTGCAGAATACAGATGGATATGAGGCTAAATGGTTTGTGAATCAAGGGACAGCCAGAACTGACGTGTGGTGTTTATGTGGCGACATGAAGCTACGGCAAAGACTTCCTTCAGCCTGGACGGGCAGCTGTACTTTAACTCAAGTACTGATGCCATTCCAAATAATCTCCTCAATAGGGGCCGGGGGAGGGAAGCAAAACGGGTTTAGAATTGACAACCTGGGTACAACCAACCTTGACGGAACCCCTAGACGACGTAGTAGACGGCCCAGACGCAGACGTTACCTCTTATCTATAAGAAAGCGTGAAGAGTCCCCAGCAGGATCCTTTGATTCAAGGGTCTATATAGATAGCATTGGGGTTCCTAGAGGGGTTCCGGATGAAATTAAGGCCAGAAATCAGATAGCCGCTGGATTTGAATCTGTTTTCTTCTGGTGGTCCACAGTTAATAAAAATGTAGACTGGATAAATTATATATATTATAACCAACAGAGATTCATAAATTTCACACGAGACGCACTTAGAGGACTGGCTGAGCAAATAGGGCCAACCTCTCTGATGATCTGATGACTTGGCAAAATAGAATGGCCCTAGACATGATACTTGCAGAAAAGGGAGGTGTTTGTAAAATGTTCGGAACTTATTGTTGTACTTTTATTGCCAATAATACAGCCCCTGATGGAAGTGTCACAAAAGCGATTGCCGGTCTTACAACCCTATCCGAGGAACTGGCGGAGAATTCTGGGATCGATAACCCTTTCACTGAGTGGCTGGAATCGTGGTTTGGGAAATGGAGCCACCTCATATCCAGCCTATTCATCTCTGTCGCAATCGTGGCGGCGATTTTGGTAACTTGCGGATGTTGCTGTATCCCCTGCATTCGAGGCCTCATCCAACGGCTGATTGATGCTTCAATCAACAAAACCATGTATATGGCAATCACCCCCTGCAACGACGAGAACTGCAAACTTGTTTAAGAGACAGTACTAATATTAAATCATGCATACAGTAATTCATGAAATTGTGAATAAAGTGTTGATGTCTAACGCCCCCTGAAGGGAATCAAGTGAAGAGGTTAGGAAAGTCTTGCATGTGCCGCTAGGGCATGTGAGCTACCTGAAAGAGGGATGGAGGACATCATCACTTAATCACAAAAGGGGGAGCTGTCAGGGATGAGGGGCTTTAGTATAATTTTAGGACACAGAGAGGATAGTGTTAATATGATTCTCAATAACACATGATTTACAAAATGCTGATGTTGTTCATCAGGTTGGGTCACTCTGACCCATCCTCAGGACACTTATCTATGTTCTGGTCTACAGAACATTGATAGAGAGCTACAGAGACATCATAATTGAAGATAACTTGATTGAATAAACAGTAACAAACTGATTAGCGGGGAATCGATCGATACCAACCTTTAACCAACCATGATTGGATGTTATTCTTATTAATTTCCCTTACTCTGCAAATAAGATATTTACTCATATTGATCACACTGCGCATGACCGGATATAATCACATGACTTCATCTATGGAAAATACCTAAAGATTCTGTGTTAATGTTTAATGAAGTGTACGCCCCGCAAGGGGTATAAAAGATGATGACTTTGTTGCAATAAACATGCTGCTACTCAGAACCATCTCGAGTTGTCTGCATCCTTCTTGGCCAAGATGCCCCTTCAATCTGGCTACCATCCAATATACCTGAAGGTCTTACCTGAAGACCACCCTAACACCACATAATGACTGCATAATACTCTATGTCAGGCAGCACAACTCAGTGATTGTCCAGGAAAATTGTGTCAGGCTCAGGTATTTCACTTCTCTGTTACTGGATAATGGACCCAGATACAAAACTGAGAGTTAGCACACCATGTACAGTAGGTATTATTAATGGCAGCTTTTATTTATGTACGTTACAGAAGATACAATTGTGCTGTTTTTATCTCAGTATGGAAAATTTGTGGCAAAGACCTTCATTGGGCTAAAGTTTACTGCTCTTGTGTATAGTGCAATGACACACTCAACAGGTGTGACCAGCACATGGTCCTCACATGCTGCTGAGTGAATGTGTCATTGCTTTATACCCTACCCACCCTGTATGCTACAGCTTTAAGGCCTTTGCCCAAAACATTGGAAACTGATATCTGAACAACACAGCTGTATCTTCTGTGACATAGATTAATAAAACTGTCGCTTTCTGTCCTTACTATATTTGGTGTGCCAACTATCAATTTGATATCTGTATACCACTATACTGTAACTGAATACAATACACACCAATATTTTCCCCATACAGTGACCATATAGTGGAAATAGAGGCACTCTGCACAGCATATAAGTGATTACAGTACAGTTACATCCAGTGACACATTGGGGCATCTTCTCTGCTCAGTGTCATTACTTTTTCCTGTCTTTTCCATCTGGCTTTAACACAAGCTTCATCTGTATGTCACCTCACAAGTTCACACTAAAGGGAATAAATCTTTATGTAGTCAGAAATCGACTGGTCTTTTCAATGAAGAATGCTACTTTACATTGAATGGGTATGGAGGGACTATAAACACCCAATAGTAAAACACCTAGTCTGAGCATTATGTAAACGTTGACTATGACTATGAGAAGATGTAACATTTTAGAAGTCATACAAATTCAGGTAGTGTGGGGAGCACACTGCTGCTTCTCTGTATATAAAACTAGCCCATGAAGGGAACGAAAGGGAATGAAAGGATGTCCCATCTATTGAGGGTTGTTTTTCTAACCTATTATTTAGACTTGGCCATTAGGAACCCATTGATTGCCAAGTCATGTGATTCCAGAGACGCTATGCCTGTTAGCTCTGAAATAATTGGTCAGCCTAAATAGTCTTTTCATTACTGCATTTCAGAGGAATATTACAGTCCACTAAAGTCATTCTCAGAACTATTTATATTGCATGCATGGTTGTCAGGGAAACACTGAATCATAGCTGGAAATGTATTTTTTCATACTTATAGGATTTAGAAATCTATTTGGCGAAAGGTGACTCTAAGAGCTAAGCATGTTAACAATTTTCTTACCAGTGATAATAGGAGAAGAGAAAGAGAAATATTTTACTCATCAGAATCAGATCTTGAAACATGTCTTAATTTCTATTTTCTGATGGTAATTCTTTTATTTAATTTTTGTATAACATTATGGGAACATCCATCTTGTCTGAGCTATTTTAACAGCATCAAGAAATATGCTTTATAGCAAGCCCTATGGGTGTTATGTATCACTGTATTCCTATCTACAGCATGTAGATAAGTAAAGCACTGCCAGGAAATTACCTGTACAGAACAGGAAGTTAGCTTAAGGCCTTATTACACTGCAACGTTCAGCCAACATGAATATGATCATTGCTGTCGTTTGTCTTTCAACATTGAAAGACAAACGACTGTGATAGCAGCGATCTGCTGTCAACGCTCGGTGGAATAGGAGCGGCAGCAGCAGACTGCCGCTATTCTCTATGGGCTGCCCAGACGATCCAGCGATCACCCTGACAGCCCCCCCCCCAGCTTCCGGAGCCTCCCCTGCACTTACCCGCTCGCTACCGCCGAATGCTGAGAGCACTCTTTTGCTCTTCTCTGTCGCCCCATGTAATAGGGGCTTTAGTTCAGACCAGAATAGAAACTGCATTGCAAGATTTCAGGATTTTTTTTTAATGTACAGGAAAATAGAAAATTTGAAAAAAAAAAACCCAAAATATTTTACCATAACAATTTAAACGTCATTTTGTAATTGAAACATTGCGTCTAAACTGTACCTGTTACCACGGCCTGCTCATTGCATCTCCATATCCATAGAGACCTGAACTTAACAAGATAACAAAGGATCCCTCCACTGATCCAGAATCAGGCCATTGTGACAAGTAATTATAAAATACTAATAATTTTGAAATGTAGATCTGACTAAGAGCCACTTAGCTATTTTCATATTTGCTCTTTGTTTTTTTCCTCTTAACATTTTAAGAGTAATATAACTCTAATTTTTTCATTGAAGGAGCCAATTCTCTTCTCTGGTCCTCTGGCCTCTTCTGGTAAGGTCTGACTATTGTGTAATGGAGACAGAGTTAATTACTGCTGTCCTTCTCATTACAGAGAAGTTCCAAATGGCAGAAGAGGGAGCACAAGACTCTCTGTCTCCAGCTATTCAGTTGTATTAGTGAGTACTGATACAACTAAATAGAAGAGCAATAAGTTTAACATCTTTAAGGATAACGGCTGTTATTTTATAATGATGCTGTAATTGGAAAAATAATGGCTGTCATAATATAACTGCTGTTACACTTGGCCTAAAATGATGGCAGCTTTAAAAAACTGACGTCAAACAGCCATAAAAAGCATAAAGATTACCTAAAGTCAAAGTAATAAATCTACATTAGTCTAATTATGTAATATTAGTATTAATGTTGTCTGTATTATTTGAATGGTTGGGCGGGGGAGGATTTGAGATTTGCCCAGTTGGCCAAATAAACTAGAAACTTCCCTGTGTTATTTTTATTTTTTTTGCGCCATGATGTGTTCTTTCTATCCGCACCTTGATTGCGCATATGCGACTTTTTAATCACTTTTTATTTAAATTTTTTTGAATTTGACGCGACCAAAAATGTGCAATTTTGCGCTTGCGCCATTTACCGTGCAAGATCAGGAATGTAATTAATTAATAGTTCGGGCGTTTACGCAAGCGGCAAACATGTTTATTTATTTATTTTTATTTATAACATGGGAAAAGGGGGTGATTCAAACTTTTGACAGCTGCATCCGATTACTTAATTAGCAGGCACGGCGATCGGACCGTGCCCGCTAATAGCCGCGGTCCTGGGCTACATGCAGCACCCGGATCCGCAGCGATTTAGAGCGTGGCCGCCATGCAGCCCTGCTCTGAACACCCGTAGGCAGCCCTGGGTCGTCTAGGGGTTAGGCTATGTTCACACGCTGTGAACGACCGGCCATTCCGGAGCCGCTCGCTTCATTGTGTGAACTGACAGGGTTACTACGGCTGCAATTCATTGAATTAGGCCTCAGAAAACTGACATGTCAGTTATTTGCGGCGCTGCATGGGATCCCGGCCGAGCATATACGATGTATAAACGCTCTGGCCGGGATCCCATAGAGGAACAGGCAATGTTCAACACTGCATAACATACAGCCGTTGTTGCTGATGTTGCCGTAGTGTGAACATAGCCTTAAAGTGTAACTGTCATTGATATATATTTTTTTTTTTGCAGAAACCAATAGTTCAAGATTTTAAGAAACTTTGTAATAGGTTTTATTAAGCAAAAAGCCTCACTCAAAAATCTGTCTGCCCCCCCCCCCCCACACACACACACTTATCTGTGCATTATCAGGCAAAGCCATCTTTATTACAGAGGAGCAAAGCGAAGGTGGGTTTGCTAGGTCCATTATAACCTTAGAAGGGGGGAGCTAGTTTGGGAGCTTGGTGAGAGAAGATTGCTGGATGTTGTTTTGTACAGTGCTGCCTTTTCTCCTCTCCATGCCCACACATCCCCCTCCTCTCTCTATACAGCATAATGGACACAGAAATCCTGCTTCTTCTGAAGTGAGGGTGGTGGTAGGAAAACAGCTTTTTGAGTACAGAAGGAACCTATTTTGCTTTATTAAACCTATTACAGAGTTTCTTGACGACAAAGGACGTACCGGCACGCCCTGGAAGTCTGTCCCCAGACGACCATGGGCGTACTGGTAGGTCCTGAGCTATGAAGCAGAGCGTGCTTCATAGCAGGTGCTATCCGGCTACAGTGAGCGGCCCGGCCCTCACCGTTAATGACAGGTTGCAGCGATCGCGCTGCAGCGTGTCATTAACCACTTAAATGTAGCAGCGTTTAAGTGTAAGTGACAGCAGTAGTAGTCCCCTTTCACTTACCGATCGGGACCCCCATAGTGTGACTGCGGGGGTTGCGATCGTTTTAATGGACTGCTGCTACTAGAATATGCTGCTACTAGAATGTATTATTGTGTGTTTTATGAGATTCCTGGGCAACAGTTTTAATTTTCACACTGAATTCAAAGCTGGAACAATCGGCATAGAACAGAATGAAATAGTTCTCACTAATTATATCGACAGTGGAGGACAAGAGCTGCATTTAAAAAGTTAAAGAATAAGAAATCCTGATTCCTGGACATGACTTCTTTCCTCAGTAACCGGACAATAGCCATAAAAGCCATAAGGGATGTGTGTTTGATAACAGCAGCAGCACAGGTAAAGTGTTTTTAGATTATATAAGTGTATACATATTTTTTGTTAGAATTAAAGGGAATCTGTCATAATATTAAGTCATACCAACCTATTATACCTACCTAGAGCACACATGGTAATGAGGGATCTGTTCCTCATGCATTTGTCCAATTTTTTTTGTTACCTTTGGTGTATTTTAAAGGGAACCAATCAGCCCAATTGGGCTGATTTGGTTCCCTGCATCACTGTATAAAGCTGCCATGCAACTTTATATGGAAGAAAATTGAGTTTTAATCCCCTGGAACTTGGCAGGTAGAGGTGGGCAGGCAGGCAGTCATCTGAGTGGCTCCACGCCCATGTGTACTCCCATCTGCTGCTATGCAGAGGACTGGAGAAGCACATTCGGCTGGGCCAGAATAATTTCTAAAAATACTGCTAATTGAGAAAGAATGTAGAATAGAGAATATACTTAACACTAGGGATGGTCGGAAACTGCCAAGGTTCGGGTTCGTATGAACCCGAACGCTCGGCGTCAGATTCCCGCTGTCTGCCCGCTTCGTGGAGAGGGTGGATACAGCGGGAGGACCGCCTGGAAAACTGGGATACAGCCTATGGCTATGGCTGTATCCCAGTTTTCCAGGCGGTCCTCCCGCTGTATCCACCCTCTCCACGCAGCGGGCAGACAGCGGGAATCATTACCGAGAGTTCGGGTTCGTACGAACCCGAACCGAACTCGGTTTGGACCATCCCTACTTAACACTTGACACTAACCATCTCAATTTAATGTTGTTACGGAGAATGTTGAAGACAATGCAATCTTAAGGGCTCCAACTTAAGGCTTCCAAAAATTTCCAATTCCAATAGGAAATAACCTTGCACTGTTTTATAATATGGGCATTATGGGAACATCTTTTATGAAACATTAATCCATATTTACTAAAACTGTCTAATTACTAGACAGTGTATAGTACACCCTGACTAGACAGCCTAAGAACACAATATATCAAAGTATATTGGGCTGTTTGATAACTGTCCTTTCTTAGACTGTCTAGTCTAACTTTAAGCCAACTAGTAGTTGGCTTCATCTGGGCCAGAATTCTGCATTGTAGGTCATGCTCCTTTAACTGAGGTCACAATCCTGATTGGGTAAGGCAGAAAAATGTTTAAAAAGTGTCTAAAACATAAAAAAAAAATGTGTCATGTAACACAATTTTAGCCTAAAATTATGGCACAATTCTGCCACTGTTAAATCTTATTAGCTACATTCCTGCTACATTCCTGCTGCAGAGATCCAACATTGGATTTATGTTTTCTTCATCTCCACCTCATTGCTGGTTGTTTCCAGTAATATTTTAATAGCTGCTCAGTACTGTGATGGTTGTTTAAGAGTCCGTTCACAATTACAGGATCTGCAGCAGATTTGATGGAACAGTTTTGCTTTGTTTTGAATCTGCAGCTTTAAATCTGCGCCATCAAATCTGCTGCAGATCCTGTATGTGTGAACGCACCCTTAGGCTATGTTCATACACAGTATGAGACCGTGCGTTTCTCTGAAAAGATCATTCCGGCCGGTACTGCAGTAACCTGTTAATGACTGTGGGATACATGGTGGTGTTGACAATTGACTCAACATACCCTCGTGGATTGACATCCAGTCGTTACGACTCTTACCTGATTTGGGCCTACGGGCATTCCTTGTCCTCACATCTGGGACAAATGTGAAACACACTACTTTACCTTCTTCTGAACATTTCTTGATGCCGTGTGATATGCTTAATGGCGCCTCTGTTGAGATTTCTCTGTTCTTATCTCTGTATGCCTTGTGTATGATCACCTGACCCACTGTCATTGTTTGTTTATTTGTTATTGGAATAAAATATTATTCAAAAAAAAAAGAAGAAGTACGTCCGTTGTTGCCGATTGCAACAAAGGCCGTACTTTTATGAAAATATACGTTGTGTGAACATGGCCTAAAGGATCTTTCATAATGTTTTCTCCGCTTTCCTTGGACACTAATGCAACTCACTAACACTGCACTGCAGTACTAATTGTAGGATTGTCTGTATTCTTCCTATGTATAATGTTTACAGCTGTTTTGTATTTTATAATTGTCATGTCTGACTATTATATTCTGTGTTTGTATCTTTTATCCTCTTTCCATAGGTGTTAACTTTAGCCAGTTGTTTTCTCTCATCTCCTCTTTTCATTTAATTGAAAAACCATCGATAAAAACTAATGTTGAAAAAAATAATGTAATTAAAATAAACCCAGCACAAAGAAGTTATGCTATGCTAGGTATTTGTTATGCACAAGTGAGCGGCATGAAACACCTGAGCACTGCCTTTGTCATTGAGCATCTCATTAGTTCCCATCAGTTTATCTGGGTTACTTTAACGTGAGATTACACTTCTGTAATTTTTGAGATTCAGAAGTCATAGAAATCTCACAGATAAAACAAACTACTGATCAATGGATCCTACTATACTACCTGAATATCGGCTGTATTTTTACCTAACATCATTCCACTATATAAAAGTAATTTCATACTTAGCATGTTTAATTTTTTTAAATGTTTACCATTAATCCTAGGAATCCATTATTAATTTAGTTTTTTTCATACTGAAGGTTGACTGATTTAGATGTAGCACATTGAGCAAGTAAATTGGGTTTTTCCACGGTTATTATTTTTTGCATTACAAAACCTATATCTAACCCATAAACATAAACTAATATTTGTGTATTTATTTACAGATTAAAAGTCCAGGTATAAACATTGCGATTGTAGCTTGTATTTAACCTTAAGACGACCCATATATAGTTTGGCGTATAGTTACGCCATGGAAGTCTGTTCCCAGACGACCTAGGGTGTAACTGTACGCCCTGGGTGTTTCTCCGGCTATGAAGCGTGCTCCAGAGCGGAGCACGCTTCATAGCAGGTGGGGACCGGCTGCAATCAGCAGCTGGGACCTCACCGGTAATGACACGCTGCAGCGATCACGCTGACGCGTGTCATTAACTCCTTAAGCGCCGCAATCGCGGCGCGACCGCGGCGTTTAAGTGTAAGTGACAGGGGGAGTCCCCTGTCACATAGCCGATTGGTAAAACGGACTGCCGGAGGTCTCTTACCTGCCTCCCTGCGGTCCGATCGGCGATCTGCTGCACTAAGCCTGCACAGGCAGGCTCAATGAGCAGATCGCCGATAACACTGATCAATGCTATGCTTATGGCATAGCAATGGTCAGTGTAAAAATCAAAGTACTGGATGTAAAAGTCCCCCAAAGGGACTTCAAATGTGTAAAAAAAAAAAGTTAAAAACACTAACACACTACCCCAAAACCCCTCCCCCAATAAAAGTTGAAATCACCCCCCATCCCATTATATAAATAAAACATATAAAAATAAATAAACAAATAAACATATAATATACTGTAGCGTGCGTAATTGTCCGATCTATTAAAATATAACAAGCGTCATTGCAAACGGTGAACGGCGTACACGAAAATAGGGGAAAAAGTGCGCGGATTACCGATTTTATGTTACATTATATATAAAAGAAAAATTTATAAAAAGTGATCAAAACGTCCGATCTTCACAAATATGGTATTAATAAAAACTAGAGATCATGGCGGAAAAAATGACACCCCATACAGCCCCGTAGGTGAAAAAATAAAACTGTTATAAGGGTCACAATATGCCCATTTTATTTATAATTAATTGCCAAAAAAAAGGATTTCATTTAAAAAAAATATGTAACATTAGAGAATCTGTGTAAACCTGCATATGGTTGTGTTCGGGCTGACCTATAGAATAATTGTATCATGTCGCTTTTACCATATAGTGCATTACGTAGACACAGGAACCCCCCAAACGTTACCATATTGCATTCTTTTTTACGATTTCACCAATTTATATCTTCATAAATAATATATTTGGAATTCCATCATACATGTTATGGTAAAATGAAAGACGCCATTACACAGTACAACTATTCCTGTAAAAAACAAGCACTTACATGGCTTGTAGATAGAAAACTGAAAGTGCTAGAGCTCTTAGAAGGGTAGGAGGGAAAAACTAAAACACTAAGATAAAAATTTGCGTGGTCCAATGGGTCATTTTGGGCCTGGTCCTCAAAGGGTTAAAGGAAGCTCTGAATAGGGAAAAATATTTTCTGTTAAAAAATACATTGAAAGTTAAATAGATGTCTCGATATAATGTATGACCATGTCTGCGCAGTTCTGCCACACTGGTAGTTGACTGACATCCAGGAAGTGAAGAAAACTGGCTTCTGTGCAGTCCATGGGGGAGATTTATCAAACATGGTGTAGAGTGAAACTGGTTCAGTTGCCCCTAACAACCAATCAGATACCACTTTTCATTCCTCACAGACTCTTTGGAAAACAAAAAGTGGAATCTGATTGGTTGCTAGTGGCAACTGAGCCAGTTTCACTTTATACGATGTTTGATAAATCTCCCCCCATGTGACTTCTGCTCACTCTGCTGGCACCCCCTCAGGAGACATTGATCATGTGACCACTGTCTCACATTCAGTTTGTTTGCTGAGCATGCAGATATTGAGGATACAGACATGACAGGGGGTGAGGGGGGCAGAGAGGGCCAGGAGCAGGCGAGGCTTGGACAAGATAGCTCAATGTTATAGTCAGGCCCGCTTCTGCCATGAGGCGGAATGAGCCATCTCCGTCAGGCGGCAGATTCTCGTTGCTTGATCGTTCGCTGTGTTTACACGTACGATTATCGTTCGAATTCGACCGTTATCGGGCAAATTCGAACGATACATTGTTCCGTGTAAAACCACCATTAGTCATACTAAGGGGGCATTCACCCGTTCTGTGCATAGACTGTATGCTATAGCCCCAACATAAAAACTGTTTAACAATGAATGACGATACCGGGAACTCCGAAGCTCATTCTGTAGAGCATCGTCCATCTATACAGATGGACGGAATAGGGGAATACCCCTTATGCTATAATGTGTAATGCAAACTACAACTGTATCTTTTTGTTCTTCCTGTGTTTATATCCTTAAGAGAGAGAGAGAGAAAAATTTGTAGTCATTTTTCTCCATAAAGGCATATTATTCCAATACTGTGACACATGCATTAACTTGCTATACAGCTACATGGAATGTCTGCCAACACTTCCCCACAGCAGTGTACCCCATGAACACCAGACTACTGCAATCACTTACTGAATATTTAGTCCACTTTTTCAGCAGTAATTCTCAAAAGTATATAATTCCCTTAACGCCATATTTTTAGGGAATAACTAAATTTACATTTTGTCAATGTTTCACCATCTGTATAGCTATCCTAGAGCAAAAGGCAAATGTATGGCAGGGTCCTAAAGAAAACCTTCTGTATGAGTCGGACATGAAGTAACATTTAATATAGGCAAAGTCTATTTCACACTTAATTTTCTGCTTTCTCTCATTTCTTCACATTGGTAAGGGTTCTAGTCACACACATTGACCTAGAGGGGCGGGGGATTGTGAATTACAGCACATACATTTTTTTGTTCCCTTTCCTCTGGCAAAACATGAATTATACATGGTTGCCTTGGAGATGAGACAGCTTTTCACAAAGTCTGCTTCTGAAAACTCAGAACAGCAGCAGAATACTTAAATGAACTGCTTTATATACTTTTTAAAGCATTTCCATGAAAAAGAGTGCAACTCTGAAAAGACTGGTGACATTGTTTGCTCGAAATGCTCTGTAATAGTTAAAGAAGCCATCAGAAACACCATACCATGTTTCCTGCATACTATAGCAAGTAGTAGTAAAAAAAAAAAAAAAAAAGTTTTCCAAATGCACATACTGGGGGAAAGTTTACAGATGATAGCAAGAAACAAGAATTTTACTATAAAGTTGCCAACCCCTTTAATTGTTGAATCGTTGTATCATTTGTTAGTGTGTTAGTTTCTAAAATGAAAATAGTTTCCAAATAATAATGTGGGATACAGGGATATAACGATGAACCCCCCTCAAACTAGAGAATGGAAAGTGGGTCCTGTATTTGTGTTAAAGTTAGGCCTCATTCCGCACTACGAATGTGCATCTGTAGTGTACCGTTCTTCACGGAGCACTACGTTCCCACTTCATTACCCTAGCGATACGTGCCGCAAAAAATGGTCTGCACTACAACATGTTCAGATTTTTTGCTGCACGGATCGCGGCCCCGTATACACGTACGGACTTGTGAACAGGGCCATTGAATAACATTAGTTTTATGTTCTGTCTGCAATTGCAGACTGCCACTGCAGCCTGACTGGTGAACATCTCCTGTATTATATTGAAGACGGGGAGGCCATCTTTGGGATCACATAAGTACCTCACTGCTACCTATCACAACCCTGCAGAACTGTCCATATACAGTCCACTGACTCTTCAGGACATTCTGCCTTTGGGTCCATCCACGTGGGTACAGTGAGTACACCTGCCTTTACCATTCCCCAATTCTCAGACGCCAATATTCCATTACCTCTATCATGGCTGGATTGTTTTAAGGGCTCTGACTGTCTTCATATTTATCATTGTTTACCTCATGTACCTTCTTTAGTGCACCTCTGACCCCTGATGACGTCACAGACACGAGTGACAGAAACGCGTAGGGTGTAGGTGACGGTACCATTAGTGACAGGACACACTGTGACATATTTGGGATTATATATCCCTAACAGACAGTGACCTGTATGACATATACACGTACCGTAAGACACGCTGTGATATACTTGGGACTGACACGTGACCGGTACGGACTGCATTTAAACGATACCGACATAATAGGACATAGTGGTATATCTGAGCTACTGTGATCTTGCTGGTCCTGTGGTATTGTTCATTGTTGGAGAGACAGTGCGTCATGCACATTGTATATATTGTATAGTATTTCTTGCACTCTTTTGTATACCGCAAATATCTTATCCTGATATCAATAAAAGTTACTTTTTAGCTTATTTCCCCTTCCAATTTTTTGTACATTCAATAGCCTGGGAGTCATACACATGGTTAGTATACCATAATTATACTTATTGTTTATACTGTCTGCAATTGCGTGCCTGCAATTGCAGACAGAACAATGGATGTGTGAATTAGGCCTTAAAACATTTCTAACACATCCGTAAGAAATTCCATAAATGTCTCATTCTGACTTATAGACAGACCCACAGATTGGCAGATTAGATCTCCCAGTCCTTTCTCTGAAGGAGAACAATTAGTAAAAGAAAAAGAGCAGACATGCTCAACTCTCCTTCAGTGTCAGGGTCTATATTTTACATATAATTCTAATCAATGGGACCCACATTCCATTTAGTGGAGGTTTTATCAGTCATATGCTATGTTCACACAACGTCAAAAATAGAAAAAAGGCAGACGATTTTGATATTTAAAAAAACGTCTGTTATTGTTACGATTTATTTCACTGCAATGGCAATGCATTGAAATCAATGAAAAAACGGATGTCCAATGCACTCAATGTATTGAATAACAGACGCTTTTATTGCAGACGTTAAAATAATGAACATGATTTTTATTACTTGTTCACACACAGTTTTTCTTTTTCCACCGCTCTTTCTCCGTTTTTAATATTAAATTCAATGGACTTTTCAATTAAGCCACGTCCAAAGGCCCAAACCCCAAACCCCAAACCCCAAACCCCAAACTAAAATAATGTACCAACAACCGTCATTGCAGTAAGGGGAGGCCAGAAAGCTAAATGACGTCCGTTATTTTAGACTCAAAATGATAGACATAATTTTAAACAGAGCTGCAAAAACGTTGTGTGAACATAGCCATACAGTATATCCTACACACCAAAGATTATGACTGATGGAGCTTTTTCACTTTAAAAAAAAATTGATACCACTGATTTCTTGTTATAATGTATAAAATGCACTATAACCAATCATACATTATATGCACAACTATTAGGCAACTTGCATTTTGAGAAGAGGAATTGGGACTTGGATCAGGATATCAGGCTTGTTTACCCTAAGTTTATTGTGTTTGTTTGTCTTGTCCTCGTTTTTGTGTTTCACCAACTCAGGTCAGGGACTGTTGCCCAGTTACCTAGGGAAGATAGTGGTAAGCAGGCAGGGACAGCAGGGCAGGTGCCAGTGCAGAGCCTCACCTGTCCTGTGTCTCTGAGTCTTGTCCTGACAGCTGCATTATGTGTCAGCACTCTAACTTTTTGGAAGTATGAGCAGGTGGGTGAGATCGCCTTCTCTTTCTTTGTTTTGTGTTCATTTCTTCTGTCACTGATGCTTAAAGTGACACTGTCACCTCCTTTTTGCATTTTGATATCTCTACACAGGTGTAAAGGGTAAATTTAGCAGTTTTCATACTTTATTTTATATCATACGTCATGGTGCTTGTTCAAGTAAAAAGTCATCTTTTATAAACTGCAGATTGTGTTAAGTGAGCGTGGCCTCGCGGCATTAGCGCCACTTAGCCCCGCCCACAGCGGGCCCCGCCCCCTCGCCGGCCATTGGAACAGGCTGGCCGAAAGGTCTACCAATGGGCGTCAAGGGGGCGGGGCCAATGGCGCACTTGTGGGTGGGGCTAAGTGGCGCTAATGCCGCGAGGCCACGCCCACTTAATACAATCTGCAGTTGATAAAAGGACACTTTTTAATTGAACAAACACCATGACGTATGATATGAAATAAGGTATGAAAAACGCAAAATTTACCCTTTACACCTGTGTAGAGATGTCAGAATGCACAAAGTGGGTGACAGTGTCACTTTAAAGGGGTACTCCAGCGTGGGGGCTATTTTTAGCTCTGGCCGGGGAGTAGGTGGCTGAAAGTAAAGACGTCCACTCACCTCCCTGGTTCCAGCGGCGGCTCCCGCATTGCGGCCGCTCCCGGGTGTCTGACGCGGGCCCGAGACGTGACGTCTCAGGTCCACTCAGCCACTCAGTGAAGGAGGCGGGATCCCGCTGGAAGTGGGGAGGTGAGTGGACGTCTTTTCTTTCAGCCACCTCCTCCCCGGCCAGAGCTAAAAATAGCCCCCACGCTGGAGTACCCCTTTAAAGACGATGGTTTAACCCTAAATTACCTCTCCTCTGACAGCTGAGAATATGCATGCAACTTTTTTTCACATCACAGTATAATTAAAGACTTGACTAAAACAATGTTATATGATAAAAAAGCCAGCTGTCCTCACGATTATCTTTATACAGTATCTTAAATCTCTAAATATAGCACAGGTTTATAAAATTAATCCCAGCCGTCTCACATATGCCGTTACAATACAAAATATTAGGAATAATAACTTGATGTTGAAGGAAATTTTATTCTTAAGCAGATAAGTGTAATCTTGGGAGATTCAGAATTAGTATGTTATATGGTATGAAACTGTAGGCTCGAGAACAATTGGGATTTAGCTATATGCAGCACTATAGTAGGCCTGCAGCACACTAATCTGCTTTGTGTATTGTAAAATTAAACTTTACCAATAAGCTGTGAGCTTGTGTCAGATAATGCTATTCTGACGTTAAAGATCTAGCCTTCTACACATCACTTGCCAATATATTGATTTTACTGTAAAAGCATATGTTAACTAGGCTGTAAAATCAATTTACTATAACATTTTATAGAAAACAAATGGTGAAACTTTCTAGTAAGGAAACAACCTTAGACAATGCTCATAATTTGTATCATTTTACCAGCCCCTCTCCCTATCCAAAGCATACATGGTTGTGGGTCTTCCCAAGAAGTCAACCCCCTTAATCTCCTGAAAGGGGCTAAACTCTTCTCACTTAATAAAGCGGTGGGTCAACATGCCCTCCATGCATTGCCTATGGGAGCAATGCAACGAGCGAGTGTCGATGCACTGCTCCATGCCACAGGTAATGGGCTCCATTCAGGTATCTTGGAGGGATCCCAGAGGTTGGACTCTACTTTAGACACTTATCCCCTATTCTGTGGACAGAAGATACGTTCTCAGGCTGCAAAACTCCTTTTAAAACTATAGTGTATACAAAGACAAGAGCTATGGGCCTCTTATATAAAAACAAACAAAGGAATGCAAGTGGAAAAGTTCCTACATGTGGTTTATTAATTGGTTTAATTATTAACTGATTAATTGTTGTTTTATGGAAAATTTCAGTATGCAATTACACTAAAATTATTTGGAAAGTAGATATCTCTATGTAGCATATAGTCCCTGCAGAACTCAAATTAGTCACACATATTATGAAAAGTGTGCAGTACACAGAAATAACAATCAATTGTTAACTACTACATATGCCACTAAACGTTTTTCAACTTTCTAAATTTATATTATTTCTCCCAGCTGTAGCATTAGAATAACATATAAGCTCATCATATGCGTATTGAGCTCTTTAGCAATATTACATTTCAGGATAGCACCTTATTCTGTTTTGTTCAATTTTGTTACCCTCAGAAACCAATTACTTTTAGGGAAGCTTTTTAATAACCATATAATTGGGTCTATTCTCTCCTCAACAATTATGTGTATAACGTCATCCTTGCAAAAATGCTGAAAGTGCAGTTACTGTATAATGTTCAATAATGTTTTAGGATGGAAAATGTATGAGCGTTTTCATGGAAGAAGAGAGGCTGTTAATGTAGGACTTCCTATGCCTGTAATATACTGGTATATAAAACCATGTATGATTGCTATACTCAAATTTTAACCTTGAGTCTACTAAAACCAATATCACCATAGCTAACAGATAGTGTAAGGCTGCCTGTAACTTGATCACACCACCAAGTCTCAAACAAAATCACAGAATGGGGTGTACAATTATAGAGCTTAGCTTTTACTAGAATATTAAAATTAAAATTTCCACAACATTGGTATTGTTCCTTATGGTCTATCTGCAAGGACTATGGGTGGCATAGTCCTTGCAGATAGATCATAAGGAACAATACCCAGCCAGTAATTTTCTCAGATAACAGACCATCAATCCAAACTACATCAGTCGTTAGAAAAAGATTTACAAAAAGCGTTATCTCACCCGTCCATTTTGATGGTAACTGTTGCGGTAAAGGTGGTGGCAATGTCTGTCTGTGGGCATATCTGCATAAAGTCTTTCCTATTATGCTCTGCAGTGATAATATGCCTGCTACCCCTACTCACCCAGGGTATACTGGGGCACTGACCCTAAAAAGGGCAAGCCCTAGACCCTCAAAATTGTCCTCCTCTGATGTCTGTTTCAACCAGGTAATTGGTATCCTCAGGGTGCAATAGGACTACAAATGGGGTAACACTTAAACACCTAAAGCGACTCTGTACCCAAAATCTGACCTCCCCAAACCACTTGTACCTTCAGATAGCTGCTTTTAATCCAAGATCTGTCCTGGGGTCCGTTCGGCAGGTGATGCAGTTATTGTCCTAAAAACAACTTTTAATCCTTCAGCGCTGTGTCTAACGGCCGGGGCTTACATTTGTATATGCATTAGGCTGGCACCATCTTTCTGTCCTTCTTCCCCACCCTCCTCATCATTAGGAATGATCCAGGAACATTTACTGCTGTTTAAGCTTTGCACAGGTGTATTAACGATCCAGCCGATGTTCATTATACACACAGGTGGGGAATAGGAAGCAATCTGCCTGGAGCATTCCTAATGATGAGGAGGGTGGGGAGGAAGGATGGAGAGATGGTGCCAGCCTAATGCATATTCAAACGTAAGCCCCGGCCGTTAGACACAGCGCTGCCGGATTAAAAGTTGTTTTTATGACAATAACTGCACCACCTGTAGAGGGGGGCATCACTTAAAAAAAAAAAAAAAAACTTTAGCTGTAGCTGCTGCCATGCTGTTGCCTGGAGAAAAAAAAATTACCCCTTTGGTTGAATCCACATCGATAAGAACTGATGTAAACTTTACCTGCAGATTTGCAGCCACAGCATTTTCCCAGTGATGTGGATTTATAACTTATTTCACCACTTGTCTATAATGATGAGATCCTAATAGTTCTGCAACAGAATTCACGCATGCATATTTGTGACAGGTCTGCATGAAAAAATCTGATACTTGCAGAATCACCCTAATGTACTGTGGATATCCAGTATATGTCAATTGAGGGAAATCTTTTACATGGGGGACACATACATATTGGGATTCTCTGTTTTTCAGAATGAATAGAATAACTTCTTATTCTATAATAAAGAAACTTTACCGATTAATCCCTTCAACCCGCTCCACTGTAAATTAACATAGTTGCAGCCTATGACTAAGGCTTCAGCAACATCAATTTATGATGCAGGATGGCACAGGCGCAAAAGGTGCGCCTGTGTCATCTGTGGTGGGTCCCGGCTGGGGATAGCTGGGGACCCACCGCAACCGTCAGCATTGGAGCCACGCTCCAGTGCTGACAGTTTACCCTATAGATACTGTGGTCAGCATCTAAAAAGCTTCAGACAGTGAACTCTCCCTCTGTCTGATAACCCTCGGGGCACTGTGATCACATCGCAGAGCCCCAATAGGAGCAATAGACACCGGAAGCCTCAGGGTTCTGGCATCCTGGCTATGGAGGCTGGCAGGAAATGGGAGGGAGGAAAGGCCAGCACGTGCCCGCAAGCTCTGCCTCCTCCCCTTTCTCCCTGCCGCTGTTACAGGCTACTAACAGTGGCAGAGGACAGAGTAGAGGGGAGAGAGCAAGGAAATTCAGCTTATGGGACCATCAAGATCCCATAAGCTGAAGTCCCAAAACGACCTGGGCATTGAGGCATCAATGACCCACAGTTGTGAAAAGGTTAAAGTATTTATCAATTAAGGTATTTCAATGGGGAATTTTAAATGTATATAATTGTTTGCAAAATAGGAAACATCTAGACTAGAAATGAGCATCAGCATGAAACAATGATGATGATAAATGAGATATCATATCATAAAGGCCCAAAGATGCTAAAGAATCCATTTGTTTCTCCCAGTGTTCAAGCTTTAATGATAAGAGGACAAAAGCAGATCTGGCAGTTGTGACATTTTAACTCAAGTTCCTGTCACATGAAGCTAATGAGAAATAATGGCCACAAACCATCGAATCATCCCACTTTGTTCACATGGCATGAGACCATTGCTTACACTCCCACTTCACTGCATGAGTAGCTGTCATTACTCATCAGCAATGAATGAGTAAATCATAAACAATATTTAGAGGAAGACTATAAAAATAATGTCACTTTATCTGCACAGCAAAGGAATAGTGTACAATTGTATTAGTAACATCTTCCTATATTGGATTTCGATATTGATAAAGTTACTTTAGTTTACTTTGAATTATTATTCTAAAGGCAATCTGCAGGCTCCAGTCATGGAAAATAAACTGAATGATTTCATGATTATTATTTATTATAAATAGTTAAACACTGATCCATAATATTAATGTGTTACTTTAAAAAAAAGTTTTTACATGTTTTCATGGTTTCTGTGTGTCTCCTGCAATAAAATAGATTGAGCAGTGAACCGAGGAGTGAAGCACACAGCTATGTGCTACCTAATCACTAATATAATTGATCACTAATCAGTGGGGATCTGAATGCCCAGACACCAACCAGTTTAACTTCTGACACATCTGTGTGGCTTGTAAAAAATTTTTTTAAGATAATCTCCAAAATGGCAGGTCTTGTATTTAGTGGTTGTTAGCTAAGCAAAGACAACTGGAGATGTGGTGACAGGGTATGTGCCCCCGAAGGTCATTGATCAACATGTGGAGAAAAGGCTACTCAGTTTGATAGGATCCTAAACAAGAGCTACAGTAGCACAAACTAATGAAAAAGTGCACACAGTGCATTATGGTAGTTGCTGCAGACTGGTTAGTGCCTGCACTGATACCTATCCACCAATAAAATCACTGGTGCTAGTGATGGGTCAGAGCTGGTTTGGCCCTACACAATATTAGACAGGTTGTTTTAAAGCATTAGCATACCTGTCCTTTTAGAAGATTTTTAACGTGACAGAGGGAAATGTCAAACATTTTATGGCCAGGGTCTGAGCAGGAATTTTACTTTGCTCTCAAAGCTCCGTATATGAGACCAGAATAGTCTATAGTTCTAGTGTCCATTAACATTGTTCAATAAGAAAAGGCAGAACTACGTGATAATACAGTATATGACCCCTATGACCAATAAGATTAACATCATGCAGCAGATGGCTTGACTGTCACAACTAAGCATCTATGATGTGGTCTTGCATACATAACTGTTGGGTACTTCGGTTTTGTTGGTCAATCCAATTGTTTATTTAACCTTTAACCCCTTCCCACATCAGAACGTAACTGTATGTCCTGATGAGTGTGTGCGGGCCAGAGAGGGGTCGCCACGATCCTGGCCTGCAGATAGCAGTGCTGTATTAAAGGTAGAGATGAGCGAACTTTTCAAAAGTTCGGTCCAACCGGACTTTCGGATTTTTTCGTAAAGTTCGGTCCGACAGAATTTCGGATTTCTTCTGATTTCATAGTTTAAAGCATCTATATGATACGGGGGTAGTGTATTTGGTTGAATTTAGGGCTCTACATGTCAGTAACATCATTATTTTTTCGATATCTTAAAGTCAATTTTTTTTTAGACTTCAATATTCATCATTACAGGGTCTATGCAGGAAACTCACCATTACAGGGTCTATGCAGGAAAAAGGTCACAAATGCAGTGAAGGAGCAGCAGTAGTCATTGGAGGCCAGAACATGAGCAGCAGTAGTCAACATGAAGGCCAGGCAGGAGCAGCAGTAGCCAACATGGAGCACAGGCAGGATCAGCAGTAGCCAACATGGAGGCCAGGCAGGATCAGCAGTAGCCAACCTGGAGGCCAGGCAGGAGCAACAGTAGTCAACATGAAGGGCAGGCAGGATCAGCAGTAGCCAACCTGGAAGACAGGCAGGAGCAGCAGTAGCCAACATGGAGGCCAGGCAGGAGCAACAGTAGTCAACATGGAGGGCAGGCAGGATCAGCAGTAGCCAACATGGAGGCCAGGCAGGATCAGCAGTAGCCAATATGGAGGACAGTCAGAAGCAGCAGTAGCCAACATGGAAGCCAGGAAGGAGCAACAGTAGCCAACATGGAGGCTAGGCAGGAGCAGCAGTAGCTAACATGGAGGTCAGGCAGGAGCAGCAGTAGCCAACAAGGAGGCAAGGGCAGGCACACCAGTAGTAAACCTTGATGCCAGTCAAGGCCCAGCAGTAGCCAACATTGAGGCAAGGGCTGGCACAGCAGTAGTCAACCTAGATGCCAGTTAAGGCCCAGCAGTAGCCAACATTGAGGCACGGGCAGGCACAGCAGTAGTCAACCTAGATGCCAGTCAAGGCCCAGCAGTAGCCAACATTGAGGCAAGGGCAGGCACAGCAGTAGTCAACCTAGATTCCAGTGAAGGCCCAGCAGTAGCCAACATTGAGCCAAGGGCAGGCACACCAGTAGTCAACCTAGATGCCAGTCAAGGCCCAGCAATAGCCAACATTGAGGCAATGGCAGACACAGCAGTAGTCAACCTAGATGCCAGTTAAGGCCCAGCAGTAGCCAACATTGAGGCACGGGCAGGCACAGCAGTAGTCAACCTAGATGCCAGTCAAGGCCCAGCAGTAGCCAACATTGAGGCAAGGGCAGGCACAGCAGTAGTCAACCTAGATTCCAGTGAAGGCCCAGCAGTAGCCAACATTGAGGCAAGGGCAGGCACAGCAGTAGTCAACCTAGATGCCAGTCAAGGCCCAGCAGTAGCCAACATTGAGGCAAGGGCAGGCACAGCAGTAGTCAACCTAGATTCCAGTGAAGGCCCAGCAGTAGCCAACATTGAGGCAAGGGCAGGCACAGCAGTAGTCAACCTAGATGCCAGTCAAGGCCCAGCAGTAGCTAACATTGAGGCAAGGGCAGGAACAGCAGTAGTCAACCTAGATGCCAGTTAAGGCCCAGCAGTAGCCAACATTGAGGCAAGGGCAGGCACAGCAGTAATCAACCTAGATGCCAGTCAAGGCCCAGCAGTAGCCAACATTGAGGCAAGGGCTGGCACAGCAGTAGTCAACCTAGATGCCAGTTAAGGGCCAGCAGTAGCCAACACTGAGGCAAGGGAAGGCAAAGCAGTAGTCAACCTAGATGCCAGTCAAGGCCCAGCAACAGCCAACATTGAGGCAATGGCAGACACAGCAGTAGTCAACCTAGATGCCAGTTAAGGCCCAGCAGTAGCCAACATTGAGGCACGGGCAGGCACAGCAGTAGTCAACCTAGATGCCAGTCAAGGCCCAGCAGTAGCCAACATTGAGGCAAGGGCAGGCACAGCAGTAGTCAACCTAGATTCCAGTGAAGGCCCAGCAGTAGCCAACATTGAGCCAAGGGCAGGCACAGCAGTAGTCAACCTAGATGCCAGTCAAGGCCCAGCAATAGCCAAAATTGAGGCAATGGCAGACACAGCAGTAGTCAACCTAGATGCCAGTTAAGGCCCAGCAGTAGCCAACATTGAGGCACGGGCAGGCACAGCAGTAGTCAACCTAGATTCCAGTCAAGGCCCAGCAATAGCCAACATTGAGGCAATGGCAGACACAGCAGTAATCAACCTAGATGCCAGTCAAGGCCCAGCAGTAGCCAACATTGAGGCAAGGGCAGGCACAGCAGTAGTCAACCTAGATTCCAGTGAAGGCCCAGCAGTAGCCAACATTGAGGCAAGGGCAGGCACAGCAGTAGTCAACCTAGATGCCAGTCAAGGCCCAGCAGTAGCCAACATTGAGGCAAGGGCAGGCACAGCAGTAGTCAACCTAGATTCCAGTGAAGGCCCAGCAGTAGCCAACATTGAGGCAAGGGCAGGCACAGCAGTAGTCAACCTAGATGCCAGTCAAGGCCCAGCAGTAGCTAACATTGAGGCAAGGGCAGGAACAGCAGTAGTCAACCTAGATGCCAGTTAAGGCCCAGCAGTAGCCAACATTGAGGCAAGGGCAGGCACAGCAGTAGTCAACCTAGATGCCAGTCAAGGCCCAGCAGTAGCCAACATGGAGCCAAGGGCAGGAGCAACAGTAGCCAACATGGAGGCCAGGCAGGAGCAGCAGTAGCCAACAAGGAGGTCAGTACAGGAGCAGCAGTAGCCAACATGGAGGCCAGGCATGAATAATGAGGTCCATGGACAGGCGAGAGGTAGCAGGGCTCCAGCAGCAGCAGGAATGGTGGAATGACCAGTACGGTCTAGTTCACATATAGGCCATAATAGAAGCAGAAAAGATTCTACATCTTGGTTACAACATGACCAAATCCTACTCTGTGGTATCAGGAGCAGGTGTCACAAAGTCCTTATCTATCCATGTGGCGTTCATTTTGATGAAAGTCAGACGCTCCACACTATCACTGGACAATCTGGTTCTCCTGGGACTAACAATATGACCTGCTGCGCTGAAAACTCACTCGGATGACACACTGCTGGCCGGACAGGAGAGTATGTTCAAAGCAAATTCAGCGAGTTGTGGCCAGACATCTAGTTTTCCCACCCAGTAGTCCAGGGGTTCAGGGACGTTAGGTGGCAACATAGAGTCCAAAAACACCTGGACTTGCTGTTTGAGGTGTGCGGCCATGTCCTGCTGCTGTGCGGGTGCCCCTGTTACCCCGGCCTGTGGCTGCATGAAAGCGTGCATCATGGACATCAGGCTCAGACTGGTGCCGCTGCTCATGCCACCAAAGCTGCTAGAGGAGGATGTGGAGGAGGCAGCACTGCTGGTGTGGCCCTGGTGGGAATGGCGTGAATGAGAGCATCGTGTTCCAAAGGCTGCCACTAACTGTGCACCCAGCTCCTCTCTATAATAATTCATTTTTTCCTCCCGTTGGGAAGGGTGAATGAATTCACACAGCTTGTTGCGATACCGCGGGTCTAGTAGTGTGGCCAGCCAGAACCGTTGACAAATCCTTTGCAAGCGTGGGTCGGCCCGAAAGCATGCGCTTTATCAACATGCGCTTAGCCATTTCCACCAGGGAGTGGGAAGGAGTCCCCGCCTCCGTCTCCACAGCATACTGCCAATGGGTACTGCCTCCATCCTCCTCATAGCCCTGCATATCCTCCTCTGGCCCCCCTCTGGTCTTGCAGGAAGGCTCATCTCCTTCTCCTCCCCCTGTCTCCCCCAAGAGTTCCTGTGCGTTCAGGTCTTTCTCCTCCTGCTCAACTTCCTCTCCCTCCTCTTCCACCAAGCCTTCCTCCAGCGACCCAGGCTGTGACAGTGGCAAGACCTCTTCCCCCTCACCACTGAGTCACATCAGCATCGGCTCCAGTACATGAAGGTGTCACGCATAAGCTGCCACTGGCCGAGCCCCAGGTTACACAGGGGAGTCGCCGTGTCTGCCTGCAGGAAATCAGTCAAGGCCTTCCTCTGCTCATGGAGCCGGTCCAGCATGTGGAAAGTGGAGTTCCACCGCGTGGCTACATCGCAAATGAGATGATGGTTGGGAAGACCATTCCTCCGCTGCAGGTCGAGGAGGATGTGGTGAGAGCGACTTGAATGGCTGAAATGGTTACACAGCTTTCGAGCCATTGACAGCACAGTCTGTAAATGGGATGAAGACTTAAGATGGCAAATTTAAGATGGCGTGGAGTCAGCCATGAGAGGATTTCCGTCTCGAGCAGGCGATGCAGCTCTTCCCCTGTGTGTCTCCTTTCACCCAGGCAGGCTAGATGCAGCACAGCGTGACACCTCCGTGCTACACCCAAGTGGTACAAGGGAGGAACACTGGCAGTTGAGGAGGTTTTGGACCTACTGGAGGAGGTGGAGGAGGACCGCGACACAGGAACCCTGCTGTGACAACGGGGTGGTGTCATCCCTCTTCCCTGGCCAAGTTGCTGGGGGTCCGCCGGCCATATTACATTTACCCACTGAGCAGTAATGGACATATACTGCCCTTGCCCGTAATTACAGCTCTAGATGTCTGTGGTTAAATGAACATGTCTGCTCACTGAATGGCTCAGCGAGTCAGCAACCTTTTCACGAACATAGTTATACATGGCCTGGATAGCTGTGTTGAAAAAGTAGTGTCGACTCGGCACCTTTCACCGTGGCTCCGCACACGACATCAGTTCACAGAAATGTGCCGAGTCGTCAACTTTAAACGGCAGAGCCTGGAGCACCAGCAACTTGGCCAGGTGGGAGTTCAGCTTGACTGCTACGGGATTGCTGGGTGCATATGTCTGCCTCCGGTATAGGGACTCCATGATGCCAGGCTGCCTACTGCTAGCAACACAGGGGCCACCAGCCGAAGAAGGGAGTGAAGACACACTCCCTTCCACAGAGGAGGTCTGACTCTGTGAAAGGCCCCCCTGACTACTGCTGCTTCCTGCTGCTGTTGACCGCGGCTCTGCCGGGGCCTGCTGTGACCCACTATCACCCCGTTTCTCCCAGGCGGAAAGGTGGTGGCGCTTCATATGGGCAGCCATGGCGCTGGTGCCAGGATGGCAACTCTTGCCTCTTTTAGTGCGCTTGTCGCACAGGCGACAGATGACCACATGGGTATCCTCCGGGCACTTTTTAAAAAACTGCCACACAGGCAAGGTGTAGAGTCTAGTACCAACAGGCTGCGAGGATGGGCGGGCGCTGCCGATACTAGGATCTGCAGTGGAGGTTTCCCCAGTGGTCATCTGCTTGTCCCATCTACGCTTCCGACTTGCTAGTTGACTACTGCTGCCTGTCTGCTTTTTAGTTGTGGCGGGCCCGCTGGTGGATGGATTACCGGTTGACTAATCCGTCAAATAAGCCAAATCCTGCTGTGGATCCCATGTAAAATCCGATGTAGCATCATCCTGTTCCAGAATGATGCTATCATTCTCAGCAGGCTCCTGCCTAGCCCTCTCTCATCTACTGCCTACTGCTCTCCTGCCAAGCCTAACATGGGCCTGGTCTGATATCGCCTCCGACACAGCTATGCCCTGCACTTGATTGTCCCCTGTCTCTTCGTCCACGTGCTCATCATCATCAAAGAGCAGTTGGCTGCTCATAGACACCAACAGTTCCCTTACAGGAGGCGGGTCAAAAGTTAGCGGGATGTTGCTGAGGATGTCAGATGGAGGACGTGGGGGAATTGCTGCGTGCTCGTGCCAAGTCAGGGTTGTGTCCGAGTTACCCACAGATACCTGGCTGGTTGTCTCACTACTCATCCTTGTGGACGTCGAAGTGTGAGCCAGCCACTCCAGGACTGTGGAATTAGACGTGTGGACACGACCCTGGTGTGACAAAGGAAGCTCAGGCCTGCCACTGGACCCTCTTCCTGCACTACTTCCTCTTATGCCCCTTGAACCAGACTCTCTGCCCTGCCCTCTGCCTGAAACATTTGTGAGGTTTCCTGCTGCCGCTGTGCCACGACTTTATATTCAAATTATGATTTCTACACTTGGTTGATGAGAACAGTATTTTCTGTAATATATAGGACTTGTAATATATAGGACAACTATAGAAATTGTCTATATATATATATATATATATATATATATATATATATATATATATAGCAATTTTTTAAGATATAATGCTATACACCAGGTATTTTAGTCTCTCAGGATAAGACTGATGTGATATACACACTTTCACTCAGAAGGGTCCAGGTATGGAAATTGGGTATATATTTATATATAGCATTTTTTTAAAGATACAATGCTATACACCTGAACCAGGTATTTTAGTCTCTCAATATAGGACGGATGTGATATACACACTTTCAATCAGAAGGGTCCAAGTATAGAAATTGGGTATATAGCACTTTTTTTTAAAGATACAATGCTATACACCTGAACCAGGTATTTTTGTCTCTCAGGATAAGACAGATGTGATATACACACTTTCAGAAGTATAGGACTTGTATATCTGTACTGCACGTTTCTATCTTTCGCCCTCTCTATATTTCTCTCTCAATCACTAGATGTTTCTCCTCTCTCCGCTTTCCTAATCTTTCCTTTCCCACAATATCTTCTCAGTAGTCTGTAGTACACAACAGCAGCTTGCTTCCTCTCTCTCTCTCTCTCTCTCTCTCCCTCTACACACTGCATGGTGCGGTCATGTGACCGCTCCTTTTAAAGCAATACCGATGTCACACAGGGGGTGGGCTAGTACAAGATCCCTGCTGATTGGATGTGTTCCGGGCATCATGGGAACACTTCCTGCAAGAAAAAAAAAATTTGGGGGGAAAATCCGAATCGGATCCCATAACGGGCGAACTGGTTCACTTATTTCTAATTAAAGGGGAACTCCGGGTAGAGGTAAAAAAAATGAAACTTCTGCAGAAGCATATAAAGCATATAGTTTTAAAACTACTAAAAATCCATTTGTTTTGGGGGGATTGTTCTGTTTTGTGTTTCTGTATTTCCTGGTTGAGCAGATGTACTCAGTACTACAGGTTCCAGAATGCAATGCTTTCCCTCAGCTGTTCCATCACAGTCCCCAACCCTGCCTATACCCCGCCAAAAGCTGTTGCAGAACATCTAGGCTGTGTTCACACATTGCAATTTTAATTGTGTTACTGAATTATTTGCAGTACCATTTCATTGTGGTCCCAACCGCACAGCACGCTGTAGTCTCTACCTGTAATGTTGATATTGGAATAAAGCAAAGAACTTTTTAAATTAAACATTTTTTTCTTTTCCTTTCCATGCACATATTATGACCAAGCATCTTTTATCTTTGAAGTTGATTCCCAGAAAAAGGACTTTATTCAATACTATCTTACATGGGATATACTGTTTATGCCTTTTTTTGTGCAGGTGGGATTGGCAGTGCCGGCTCTTATCCTCTCTGCTGTTTAGCATTATTTAATTGTGTTACTGCATCATTTTTGTGCAGATATTGTAGTACTGCAATGACACTCCAACATGTGTGAACCCGAATTTCTCCGTAGACTTTTGCACAACCAGCGAAGTTGAAACACCTGCTTCTGGCCGGTCAGAGATGGTGAATCACGCCCTGCCCCCTGTCTGCATCATCAGCCTGTGTCTATCAAACACACACACATTAGGAGACAGAAGCCTGGAATATTTGTCTCCTGAGGTGGATGAGCAGTGGGAACAGGAGACAATGTGGATTGGCACAGAGGCCATTTTTTTTTTCACTTCCTGGATTTCTATCAGCTACCAGTGTGGCAGAACCGCACAGATACAGTAATTCATTGTATAGACACGTCTATATAACTTTTAATGTACTTTTAATAGAAAACAAGTTTTCCTTATCCGGAATTACCCTTTAAGTATACTGCAGTGATCTCTATGGGAGATCACTACAGTTATAATAAAAGTCCCCCAGGGACTAAAATGAAAGTGTAAAGTAAAAAAGTCCCTAATAAAAGTTTGAATTACCCCCCTTTTCCCATTTTATAAATAAAAATAAATAAATAAACTTCTTTGGTATTGCCATGTGCCTAATGGCCAGAACTATTTAATTATTACATTCCTGATCTCGCACGGTAAACAGCGTAAGCGCAAAAACCCACCAAAGTGCAAAATTGTGAATTTTTTTGTCACAAATTGTAATAAAAAGTGATTTAAAAGTTGCATATATGCAAATGGGGAATTGATAGAAAGTACAGATCATGGCACAAAAAATTACATCTCACACAACCCTGTAGACCAAAGGATAAAAGCGCTATAAGGAAAACACATTTAGTTTGTTTTTTAAAGGTTTAAATTTTTTAAAAGCAGTAAGATACAATAAAAGTTATATAAATTGCATATCCTTGTAATTGTACTGACTTGAAAACATATATAATATGTAAGGTTTACTATAGGAGGAATGGTGTAAACACAAAACCCCCCAAAATGAAAACAAATTCTTTTTCTTTTTCAATTTCACTGCACAAATAATTTTTTTCCGGTTTTGCAGCATATTTAATGGAAAATTAAGTCTGCCATTGCAAAGTACAATTGGTGTTGCAAAAAATAAGGGCTCATATGGGTCTGTAGGTGAAAAAATGCAAGCGCTGTGGCCTTAAAAACATGGAGAGGAAAAAATGAAAGTGCAAAGCTGAAAATTAACCCCCTGTCCTGAAGGGGTTAACCCCTTGCCGCAAAATGACGTTTGGGAAACGTCATGTAAAGCAGGTAGTTCCCGCAACATGACGTTTCCCAAACGTCATGGTTTCCCTGCCTCCCCCCGCTGTCCCTGACGGTGATCGGGCAGCAGGAGGAGGCTGTGTCACACCTGCTGCCACTGCCCGGATGGGAGCCGCGCTTCCCCGGGCAGTTAACCCCATAAACGCCGCGGTCAATGCGACCGCAGCGTCTATGGGGAGATTCAGTGTCCCCCGCCAATCGGGCGGCGGGGGGAGGCTGCGGAACGCTGCCTCCCCCCACCGCCACTCAATGTGTGTCCCCCGGCCCCTCCCCTCGATGTTTGTTTGCAGGGATGGAAATGAATTAGTGATCAAAGCCCCATGGTCTCCCCACCGGAGGTAGCGGAGGGCATGGGGCAGTGATCGGGGACCCCCCGTGTGGTCCCGGAGCAGGCGACCACTGCACGTTGCCTCTAACTCACACACGTTCCAGTGACTCCCTCCAGATTGCCCGTAACCACACCAGATTGCCGTAACCACCCAAAATTACATGAACCCACCCCTGATTACCTATAAGCACTTCAGTTTATCAGTAACCACCCCAGATTGTCTGTAACCAACCCACGTTGCCCGTAACCACCGCAGATTGTCTGTAACCACCACACATTGCCCATAACCACCGCACGTTGCCCATAACCACCGCAGATTGTCTGTAACCCCCCCAGGTTGCCCCTAATCACATGTAATTCCCCCCAGATTGCCTCTGACCACCGCACGTTGCCTCTGACCACCGAACGTTGCCCCCGACCACCGCACGTTGCCCCCGACCACCGCACGTTGCCCCCGACCACCGCACACTGCCCCTGACCACCGCACGTTGCCCCCCACCACCCCAAATTGCCAGTGACCCTCTCCAGATTGCCCGTAACCACCCCAAATTACAGGTACCCATCCCAGATTACCTATAAGCACTTCAGTTTATCCGTAACCACCCCATGTTGCCCGTTACCACCCCATGTTGCCCGTAACCACCGCAGGTTGCCCGTAACCACCGCAGGTTGCCCATAACCACCCCAGATTACCCGTAACCACCCCACAATACCTGTAATCTCATTTTTTTATTGTATTTTAGTAACTGCACTGTTCTAATAACTATTACTAGCTGCGGTTTTGCTCCAGCAAATTGGCGCTCCCTTCCTTCTGAGCCCTGCTGTGTGCCCATACAGTGGTTTTTGCCCACATATGGGGTACCGTTCTACTCAGAAGAAGCTGCGTTACAGATTTTGGGGTACATTTTTCCTCCCATTCCTTGTAAAATTGAGAAATTTTAAACTAAACGAACATATATTGGAAAAATTCAAGTTTTTCATTTTTACTGTCTTATTTTGAATACTTTCCTCTAATACCTGTGGGGTCAAACCGCTCACTGCACCCCATGATGAATTCTTTGAAGGGTGAACTTTCCTAAATTGGGTGACCTTTGGGGGGGTTCTCTTCTGCTGACACTACAGGGGCTCTGCAAACACACCTGGCGCTCAGAAACTTCTTCGGAAAAATCTGCACTGAAAATGCTAATTGGCGCTCCTTCCCTTTTGAGCCCGGCTGGGTGCCCATACAGTGGTTTATGCCCACATATGCATTACCGTTCTACTCAGGAGAACCTGCGTTACAGATTTTGGCATGCAGATTCTCTCCTGTTCCTCGTGAAATTGAGAAATTTCAAACTAAACGAACATATTATTGGAAAAATTCTAGTTTTTCAATTTTACTGTCTTATTTTGAATACTTTCCTCTAATACCTGTGGGGTCAAAATGGTCACCACACCCCAAGATGAATTCTTTGAGGGGTGCACTTTCCAAAATGGGGTGACTTTTGGGGGGTTTCTCTTCTGCGGACACTACAGGGGCACTGCAAACGCACCTGGCGCTCAGAAACTTCTTCAGCAAAATCTGAACTGAAAATGCTAATTGGCGCTCCCTTCCTTCTGAGCCCTCCTGTGTGCCCATACAGTGGTTTATGCCCCCATATGGGGTACCGTTGTACTCAGGAGAACCTGTGTTATAAATTTTGGGGGTGCGGATTCTCTCATGTTCCTTGTGAAATTGAGAAATTTTAAACTAAACGAACATATTATTGGAAAAATTCGAGTTTTTCATTTTTACTGTCTAATTTTAAATACTTTCCTCTAATATCTGTGGGGTCAAAATGGTCACCACACCCCAAGATGAATTCTTTGAGAGGTGTACTTTCCAAAATGGGGTGACTTTTGGGGGGGTTCTCTTCTGCGAACACTACAGGGGCACTGCAAACGCACCTGGCGCTTAGAAACTTCTTCAGCAAAATCTGCACTGAAAATGCTAATTGGCGCTTCTTCCCTTCTGAGCCCCGCTGTGTGCCCATACAGTGGTTTATGCCCACTTATGGGGTACCGTTGTATTCAGGAGAACCTGCGTTACAATTTTTGGGGTACCTTTTTTCTCTTTTTCCTTGTGAAATTGAGAAATTTCAAACTAAACAAACATATTATTGGAAAAATTCGTGTTTTTCATTTTTACTGTCTAATTTTGAATACTTTCCTCTAATGCATGTGGGGTCAAAATGCTCATCCTACCCCAAGATGAATTCTTTGAGGGGTGTACTTTCGAAAATGCGGTGACTTTTGGGGGGATTCTATTCTGCTGACACTACAGGGGCACTGCAAACGCACCTGGCGCTCAGAAACTTTTTCAGAAAAATCTGCATTAAAAAAGCTAATTGGCGCTCCTTCCCTTCTGAGCCCGGCTGTGTGCCCATACAGTGGTTTACGCCCACATATGGGGTACCGTTGTACTCAAGAGAACCTGCATTACAAATTTTGGGGTGCAGATTCTCTCATGTTCCTTTTGAAAAGGAGAAACTTTAATCTAAACATATATATTATTGGAAAATTAAAATTTTTGATTTTTTTAAGGCCTAATTGTGAATACTTTCCTCCAGCCCCTGTAGGGTTAAAATGCTCATTATACCACTAGATTAATTCTTTAAGGTGTCTAGTTTCCAAAATGGGGTCACTTATGGGGGTTTACTGCATACAATCCTCCTAAATCAACTTAAAAAAAAGAACTGGTCCCTAAAAAAAAATCAGTTTTGGAAACTTTCACAAAATGTGATAATTTGCTAATAAATTTCTAAGCCCCGTAACAGCCTAAAAAAGTAAAATATGTTTCCCAAATTGTGCCAGAATAAAGAAGACATATTGGTAATGTGATTTAGTAACTAATTCATGTGCTATGACTTCCTTTTTTAGAAGCAGAGAATTTCAGAAGTTCATAAAATGCAAAATTTTCAAATTTTTCATGATATTTTGATGTTTTTCACAAAAAAACACACAAAGTAGTGACCAAATTTTGCCACTAACATAAAGTGCCATATGTGACGAAAAAATAATCTCAGAATCGCTAGCATACGTTAAAGCATCACTGAGCTATAAGCGCATAAAGTGAGACAGGTCAGATTTTGAAAAATGAGCCTGGTCATTAAGGCCAAAACAGGCTTTAGAGGCAAGGGGTTAAACAAGCGCTGGACCTGAAAAAAAAACACTCAAGTTGAATTAAAATTGAAGGAATTATATGAGATCTTGTCCTAACTCCCTGCAGAGACCTACAAGTTGAACAAATTAAGTTTTGCATTATTAAAGCATAAGACAAATGTTCTTTTCTTTCTGCTTATTAGTGAGCATAGACATAAGCTATTATATGGAGAAAACTGTTCAACCAAAGCAGCATGTTTGTAAATGAATAATTTAATAGCTGTTTTTCATACCAGATTTTAATTTCTCATAATATCAACCTTAATATTAACAGTTATTTATTCAAAGAAAACAGATGGGGTATTATTATTAAATGGAAATTCTTAGCATATATAACTTTGTTATACACTATTGTACATAATATAAGACATATAGGTATCCTTGTGCTGTATAATGTGACAACACTGATTGCTGGTTACAGACAAGTAAAAGGCATGGGAGGGTCCAGAGAGAGCAGCTGGAGAGGCTTACTGGAGGATCCATTGAAGTCAGCAGCGGTCTGCTGCCATCACCCATATTACATGGAGCGACGAGCAGAAGACCATAGCTGAATTGAGGCCTCTTTTAACATGTTAGAAGACATGTCGGCTTATTAAGATCTTTTAACATGTGCTATTGCACCAAATTATTACTTGCCAGAACAAGTACGACCGATAATCGTTTGGTGCAAAAGGGCCTTAACAGAGCATCCTCTGATTTACACAGGTTTTGAATCAATAATATTACCCAGATGGCCAGCAGAAAATAATCCAGTTTGGGGGTAGCTTCACACCTACCGACTCGCAGCGTAAATCTAGCTGCGGGTCTGGCAGGTCCTGGCAGTTCCCTGTCACTACATGCCCTCAGCTGTCTGAAAGACCGCTGCGAGTATGTAATTCTGCCGCCCCCTTAACCCCTTCGGCTCCCGCTCTGCTGTGTCTGTATATACATTACCTGTCTCCTTGCTGCACGGGGTCCCGGTGTCCTGCTTTCCCGCCCAGCCAATCAGTGTGTTGCCCAGCCGCAGCCACTGATTGGCTGGGCGGGAGAGAAGGACGCCGGGCCCCCGTGCAGCAAGGAGACAGGTAATGTATACAGGCATAGCGGAGAAGGAGCCGAGGGGGTTAAGGGGGCGGCAGAATTACATACACGCAGCGGTCTTTCAGACAGCTGAGAGTATGTAGTGACAGGGAACTGCCAGGACCTGCCAGACTCGCAGCAAGATTTACGAGAGAGTCGGTAAATGTGAAGGCACCCTGAAGCTGACTTTAAAGTCAGGCACCTGATGGAATCATAGGTCCCAACATCCATCAGAAGACAAACCAATCTAGAGGTGACTTAGATGCCTGTCCCATTATAACAGGGTCTATTATTTGCTGTGAATCGGGCCGTCAATTCACTTTGCAATTCCTGCCAATTTGTAAAGGAAATTAGCAAAAAAAAAAAAAAAAAGGCGTCCACACAAGGTATCTGAAGCATCACTAGGAGGGAGAAAAGGGATTAACCATAATCCCTAGCACCTGTCCAATCAGCTGAAGGGCCCCTCTGTGATGTCAGCACCTCACCCTCACCCTCTATATAAGGCAGTTCGCTAACGGAGTTGGCCAGTCGGCTCTGTGTTGAGGAGAGAGCAGAATCACAGCAGGCAGTCTGAGAAGATCAGGGAGAGACTAACAGAGCCATTTAATGACATAGAGGAAAGGATTTGATAGGAGCGCTGATTGTGAGTGATTGTTTGTTGTAGCTGCAAACCAAGTGTCCATTTTACCAAGTGACTGGGTGCTTATAGGAATTCACTGGGAGCAGTATAGACACAGTCCATATTATTCACTCACTGGGCACTGTAAACTCCTAATGAGTTACACCAATTTACTGGGATAAAATAATGGAGAGTGCGCCTTACATAATCAGTGGTCGCATTCCACCCTTATTGTTATGTTACAATTAATATTGTAAAATATGCAGCACTTTAATTACATTAATTTAGTTTTATGCTGCATCTTATATTGAATGATTGCATGATTACTACATAGAAATTAGTTTGTGGTTCTATAAACTGCCTGTTAGCACTGTCACTCAATTTAGCTTTTTTCTTCCTTCTTTGATGTTGGTGTAAAGGCTATAGGTGGTCACAGAAATTCATGTAGCACCTTGATTACTCTATATGCATGATTGTGTGTAGCCAGCAGATGGAGCACTATGTAATCTAATCAGGGCCGTATTTGCCACTAGGCACCCGTGGTCCGGTGCCTAGGGCGGCGCCCTGCAGGGGGCGGCACCTACAGGGATCAAAATATATATTTTTTAATTAAAAAAAATATTTTTAAGCCCTGCCGCCCTAGGTACCGGACCGCGGGTGCCTTGTCCGCGGCTGGGGGGGGGGAGGGCGACACCGCCGCTGCCGCCACCGTTGTGCAGCCCCGGGGCATCCGGAGTGAGCTCCTTCCGGCACACGCTGCTTCTATCTCAGGCCGGCAGCTCACCCGTGCACCCCCGCAGTGCCCGAACTTCTTCCTGCTCGGCACGATGACGTCACGAGCGCTGCAGCAGGAAGAAGTTCGGGCACTGCGGGGCTGCAGGGGTGAGCTGCCGGCCTGAGATAGAAGCAGCGTGTGCCGGAAGGAGCTCACCCCGGACGCCACAAAGCTGCTTTGGGGGGACCTGACCGGTCTGCCTCTGCCCCGGCTGTTCCCTCTTCCCCCCCACAGCTCCTCCCCCTGCCTGTGCCCCCATCTGCTCCCCCTGCCTGTGCCCCCCATCTGCTCCCCCTGCCTGTGCCCCCCATCTGCCCCCCCTGCCTTCATCTGCCCCCTTTGCCTGTGCCCCCCATCTGCTCCCCCTGCCCCCATCTGCTCCCCCTGCCTGTGCCCCCCATCTGCTCCCCCTGCCCCCAATCTGCTCCCCCTGCCTGTGCCCCCCATCTGCTCCCCCTGCCCCAATCTGCTCCCCCTGCCTGTGCCCCCCATCTGCCCCCCTGCCCTCATCTGCCCCCTTTGCCTGTGCCCCCCATCTGCCCCCCCTGCCCTCATCTGCCCCCTTTGCCTGTGCCCCCCATCTGCTCCCCCTGCCCCCATCGGCTCCCCCTGCCTGTGCCCCCCATCTGCTCCTCTGCTTTCCAGTTGCTCCCTCTTCTCCCCTTGTCCCCCCAGCTTCTCCCCTGCCACCCCAGCTGCCCCCATCCTCTCCCTGCCACCCCAGCGGCTCCCCCTGCCCCCTCAGATGCTCCCCCTGCCTCCCCAGATTCTCGCCCTTCCCCTGCCACCCCCAGCTGCTCCCCTTTCCGTCACCCCAGCTGCTCCCCCCCTGTCACCCCAGCTTTTCCCCCTGTCTCCCCCAGCTGCCTCCCTTCCCCAGTCCCCCCCCAGCTGCCTTCCTTCCTCAGCCCCCCCAGCTGCCTCCCTTCCTCAGCCCCCCCAGCTGCCTCCCTTCCCCAGTCACCCCAGCTGCCTCCCTTCCTCAGCCCCCCTCAGCTGCCTCCCTTCCCCAGTCACCCCCAGCTGCCTCCCTTCCCCAGTCACCCCCAGCTGCCTCCCTTCCCCTGTCACCCCCAGCTGCCTTCCTTCCTCAGCCCCCCCCTCAGCTGCCTCCCTTCCCCAGTCACCCCCAGCTGCCTCCCTTCCTCAGCCCCCCCAGCTGCCTCCCTTCCCCAGTCACCCCCAGCTGCCTCCCTTTCCCAGTCACCCCCAGCTGCCTCCCTTCCTCAGCCCCCCCAGCTGCCTCCCTTCCCCAGTCACCCCCAGCTGCCTCCTTTCCTCAGCCCCCCCCCCAGCTGCCTCCCTTCCCCAGTCACCCCCAGCTGCCTCCCTTCCCCAGTCACCCCCAGCTGCCTCCCTTCCCCAGTCACCCCCAGCTGCCTCCCTTCCCCAGTCACCCCCAGCTGCCTCCCTTCCCCAGTCACCCCCAGCTGCCTCCCTTCCCCAGTCACCCCCAGCTGCCTCCCTTCCCCAGTCCCCCCCAGCTGCCTCCCTTCATCAGCCCCCCCCAGCTGCCTCCCTTCCTCAGCCCCCCCCAGCTGCCCGCCTGCAGACGAGTTGTGGTCAAAAAAGTCTTCATGATGGTTGCGTCAGATGGAGAAGAAAGCAAAAAGTGAGCAACGGCAATGGGAGAACTGCACTGTAAACACTTCTATAGTGTGCAGAGCCTGTGTACCATTGGGGTCTAAATGGGTCAGTGTATGGTTTGCGGTAGTGTACTGACACAGCCCCGCGTACACTACAGTACACTAGCGCAAACTTTTAAACTAGAATCAAACTACAACAGCTGCAGGCACTACAACTCCCAGCATATGCTGAGGGCTGCAGACTGTCAGTACATGCAGGGAGTTGTAGTGCCTGCAGCTGTTGTAGTTGGGCCCTAGGTGGCATATAAGAATATATAGATCAGTGGGGGCTCAGTGCAGGGAAGTGACCCCAGAACATCACTAATAGGGGATAGAACAAAAACATCTCCCCCTACCATATTAGTGATATTCTGGGGTCACTTCCCTGTACTGAGCCCCCACAGATCTCTGAATTCTGAGTGTATGATGCACCTGGGACCCAACTATAACAGCTACAGGAACTAGAACTCCCAGCATATGCTGACAGTCTGCAGCCCTCAGGATATGCTGGGAGTTGTAGTACAGCGTAGACAGATGTATTGCTGGACCTTCAGGGCTGATGGTTGTCACCCACAGATTGCAGCCTCCAGGAGCCTCTGCACACAGTGATTTATTACAGGGTTGTCCTCTCAGAGACTACAACTCCCAGCATAGCCGGAGAGCTGTATAAATGTAGGGATTTGTCACAGATACAGATGAATTCAGGAAAGGAGCGGGGTCAGCATGTCGTGTCTCACTGGTTCTATATTGGTGGGCTCCAGGTACCCCAGTCCAACACTGGACAGAAGCGGCCCCCAAACTAAGACGTCCCCGGCCTCCTTCCTTCCTCCATCACGTCTGTTTGATGAGAATAGCGGGCATCAAGCAGATCGGCACACAAGTGCCAGGGTATATACCATGCATGTAACCAGCCAGTGCCGGCGGGGGGGGGGGGGGCGCCTCAGCAAGCAAGGTGCCTAGGGCAGCATGAACTCTAAATACAGGCCTGAATCTAATACTCTTCTATGTTATCACACCACATACTGGTGTGTAACTATTGTGGCTTTTTTATTTTTTCTTACTAGTACCCTGTGTAATCCCCTGGTTGTGGTTTCTTTGTCTGCATAGTAACCAGTGATGTATGTCATTTTATATAAATAATTGTATTACATTTTTGCAATAAAGATATATTGTTTCTCTATTTAATTGTGGTGTTGATCAATCTGTAGTATATATATATATATATATATATATATATATACAGCAGAATATATATATATATATACTGTATATATATATATATATATATATTTATATATATATAGTCTACAAATTGATTAACACCATAATTAAATAGCGAAACAATATATGTTTATTGCAAAAATGTAATACAATTATTTATTTATATAAGATCAAATCCATCACTGGTTACTATAGAGCACTGATTATGTAAAGCAAAAACTCAGTTCAGTAATGAAACCAAATTTGTTTAACACAGTAGGAGTGGACACACCCCAAAAAATAACTGTACCCTCAAAATGTATCACCATTTAGGGTGTTAGACCCAAAATCAATATATATACAGTACAGACCAAAAGTTTGGACACACCTTCCCATTCTAAGAGTTTTCTGTATTTTCATGACTATGAAAAATGTAGATTAACACTGAAGGCATCAAAACTATGAATTAACACATGTGGAATTATATACTTAACAAAAAAAAGTGTGAAACAACTGAAGCATATGTCTTATATTTTAGGTTCTTCAAAGTAGCCACCTTCTGCTTTGATTACTGCTTTGCACACTCTTGGCATTCTCTTGATGAGCTTCAAGAGGTAGTCACCAAAAATGGTTTTCACTTCACCGGAGTGCCCTGTCAGGTGTAATAACTGGGATTTCTTGCCTTATAAATGGGGTTGGGACCATCAGGTGTGTTGTGCAGAAGTCAGGTGGATACACATCTGATAGTTCTACTGAATAGACTGTTGGAATTTGTATTATGGCAAGGAAAAAAGCAGCTGAGTAAAGAAAAACGAGTGGCCATCATTACTTTAAGAAATGAAGGTCAGTCAGTCCGAAAAATCGGGAAAACTTTAAAAGTGTCTCCAAGTGCCGGTGCAAAAACCATCAAGCGCTACAGAGAAACTGGCCTACATGAGGACTGCCCCAGGAAAGGAGGAGCAAGAGTCACCCCTGCTGCGGAGGAGAAGTTAATCTGAGTCACCAGCCTCATAAATCGCAGGTTACCAGCAGCTCAGATTAGAGACCAGGTCAATGGCACACAGAGTTCTAGCAGCAGACACATCTCTACAACAACTGGTAAGAGGAGACTCTATGCAGCAGGCCTTCATGGTAAAATAGCTGCTAGAAAACCACTGCTACGGACAGGCAACAAGCACAAGAGACTTGTTTGGGCTAAAGAACACTAGGAATGGACATTAGACCATTGAAAATCTGTGCTTTGGTCTGATGAGTCCAAATTTGAGATCTTTGGTTCCAACCACCGTGTCTTTGTGAGACGCAGAAAAGGTGAACGAATGGACTCTACCTGCCTGGTTGCCACCATGAAGCATGGAGGAGGAGGTGTGATGGTGTGGGGGTGCGTTGCTGGTGACACTGTTGGGGATTTATTCAAAATTGAAGGCATACTGAACCAGCATGACTACTACAGCATCTTGCAACAGCATGCTATTCCATCTGGTTTGCGTTTAGTTGGACTATCATTTAGTTTTCAAAAGGACAATGACCCCAAACACACCTCCAGGCTGTGTAAGGGCTATTTGACCAAGAAGGAGAGTGATGGGGTGCTACTAGATGGTTTGGGGTGAGCTAGACCGCAGAGTGAAGGGAAAAGGGCCAACATGTGCTAAGCATCCCTGGGAACTCCTTCAAGACTGTTGGAAGACCATTTCTGGTGACTACCGCTTAAAGCTCATCAAGAGAATGCCAAGAGTGTGCAAAGCAGTAATCAAAGCAAAAGGCGGCTACTTTGAAGACATATTTTCAGTTCTTTCACACTTTTTTGTTAATTATATACTTCCACATGTGTTAATTCATAGTTTTAATGCCTTCAGTGTGAATCTACAATTTTCATAGTCATGAAAATACAGAAAACTCTTTGAATGAGAAGGTGTGTCCAAACTTTTGGTCTGTACTGTATATATATTGATTTTGGGTCTTAACACCCTAAATGGTGATACATTTTGAGGGTACAACCATTTTTTGGGGTGTGTCCATTCCTACTGTGTTAAACAAATTTGGTTTCATTACTGAACTGAGTTTTTGCTTTACATAATCCGTGCTCTCACTCCACTCCTACTGTGTTATACAAGTTGGGTTTCATTAAATTGGATGATTGACTGACTGGCTTATTGATATTTAAAAAATAATTTTTTTTTTACTTTAAAAGAGCTGAGGTGAACAAATTCAACCTTTTGTAATAGTCCCAGTACTGTAGCTCCTATAGTTTTATTGAAATTCGATTTGTGAATATTAACACCTCTGGAATGCAACTAGGACAGCTGGGCAGGCATGCCTGGGTGCATCTAACACGCCAAAATTGCAATATAACACCATTATGACACATCCTACACATAAAGGGGTTAGGACTCTATAAAAATTCCTTTAATTCAATTTGAAGCCCTTGAGGCGAGCCCTCAAAAAATTAGTTTGAGGCTTTTGAGGTAAGGCCACAATTAATTGAGTTTGAAGCCCTTGAGGTGAGGGCTGATTTCAAAGGCCTTAAACAGAATTTTTGGAGGGCTTCATAAATTGTGTTTTGGGCCTTTGAGGTGACCCCTCCAAAAATTAAGTTTTAGGCCCTTGAGGTGAGCCCAAAATAAAAAATAATTGAGTTTGAGGCGCTTAAAGTGAGGGTTCTCCTCAAGGGCCTGAAACTGAAGGTCTTCATTAATTGAGTTTAAGGCCCTTGAAAAATGGAGTTTGATGCCCTTGAGGTGAGACTTCCAAAATGGAGTTTGGGGCCCTTGAGGTGAGCCCATAATAATAAATGAATTTGAGGCCCCTGAGGCGAGCTCTTCAAAAATGGAATTTAAGGCCCTTGAGGTGAACTTACAAATAAGCCCTCCAAAATTTGTGTTTGAGGCACTTAAGGTGTACCTTCCAAAAATTGTGGGTGAGAGTCTTGTTAATCTAGGAAACTGGTCTAAACTATGCGATATTCGATTGAATAGCTACTCGATTGAGTACTACATTCTCATCTCTACAGAATACAAAGCATTTGTCTCTGGCACCTTCCTAAAAAAATAATGCCAGGTGGCAGAAGACCTTGCCCTCCGCAAGCAGGTGCTCCAAGGAACACTTGCGGGACCACTTCATATAGCCCAACTTCTCCCTCTGGCCACACCACTGCCAGCTAACAGTCTGTTAATCTAAGTTAATCTAAGATAATTAACAGTCTGTTAACCTAAGTTCATCTAGCTTCAGGAGACTTGGGTCTATATACATCCAGGTTACCTGATGTAGCCGTCTAATCACTGCTATGCCAGCAGCCAACATGGCTGGGGTATAGCGTGATGTGCCAGCCCCTTCCCTGCATATTTATTGGCTAATTAAAGTCACCAAACATGCGGGTAGGAGACTGTCAATTTTATTCAAGCACCACTCAGTATTCACTAGAGTATTGAGTACTCTATAGTGTATCTTGATTGAGCACGTTCACTTATCTCTAATAACTACTATCACTACTGAAGCCCCTGCACAGTGACCGGTGATTGTTATTACTGCTCACTGTGCTAGAGGCACTAGCAGAGGAAGCCATGATGACAATCACTACTACACACAGTGATAGTGACGAAAATGTTCTGTAGGCAAACACTACTGGTGACATTGACAGAATAATATTGGAACTTTATAAAATGTAACTTTTACTAATAATAAAAAAACAGCTATGACCCAAAGCTAAAAGCATATAGTGCTCAATACATCCACAGATGATATAGACAGATCAGATGGCCTCAATGGGGGGAGGGAACCCCCAAAGACACAACTTGCGAGATGGTTGGTCAGGTGGAATAGATATAAATTGGAATAGATATCACTTACAGCTTAGAAGTACTTATTCCAAGAGATTTCATCCTTGGGCTTTCCATGTAGTGTAGTCGCTGTTAATGAAAGATCATCAAAAAAGGCTCAGACACTTGATACTCTAAAAAAAGGCTAAAAAGGCTAAAAATCCTGGGGGGCGTGTCCTGCAGCGCATGGCGGCGGACGCTTAACTCAGGAGCTCCGCACCGTGACCGGCAATTCAGCGTCTAAAAGCTTCTTAAAACTTACGGAAAGGACTCTGACCTCCTGATCCCAGCTCCTAGCAGCTCGTGGACTCTTTGAGGACCCAACGCAAGTCGAAGAAGAGCCCGATGAAGTTAACGCACTTCTTCTCAGCGGCGGAGCAGGTCCAAGATGGCGCGTCCAGGTCGCCTGCCTTACAAAGACACCCGACCTTACAGGAGTCCCAGGCAGCCCAACCCGGGGGCGATGCCTCCCCAAGATCATACTCCTCCCGGTCGGAATCTATGGGCTATTCGCCTGCTTCTCAGTACGATGGCGATGGAGGACGGCCGAGCTCTTCAGCATCCGGAGGGGGTAAGCAGACGCCATCTTCACTGCCACGTGTGGGGATGCAGCATAGCAATGACACAGCGAGTAACGATCCTGCACACTCCTCAACTCCCGTAACTGAAGCACTACTTCGTGCCCTAATAACAGATCTTAAAACCACCTTTCAAGCAGATTTTAAGTCGGCTATGAAGGCTATGCGCCAAGAGGTAGCTGCCATAGGGACCCGCACAGCACATCTGGAATCCAAAATGGAGGACTTTGCCAAGTCCCATAATGAAGTAGTGGACACTACAAATGTTCTCGAAGATGAAGTAGCGGCCCTTAAGCTTAAGATTGCGGACATGGAGGACCGCTCTAGACGCAATAATTTGCGATTCCGCGGTATCCCGGAGGACATTAAAGCAGAGTCCCTGCAGGAATTCCTCACTGATTTTTTTGCTGCACTACTCCCCCATGCATCGTCTGCTGAATTACTCATAGATAGAGCTCATCGGCTCCCCAAGCCCAAACGCCTACCCGCCTCTGCTCCGCGGGATACTATAGCTAGAATCCACTTCTTTCATATAAAGGAAAACATAATGGCGGCTATTCGCAAACACCCAGACTTGCCTGCCCGCTTCTCTGACATTTCAATCTATACGGACCTCTCTGCAGCTACCCTGGCCAGGCGTAGAGAGTTTGCCCGTGGAACTAGACTGCTTCGCGACAACGGCATCACCTACAAATGGGGATTTCCTGTTAAGATCATCATCACTCATAACGGCACCACAAAGGTGGTGTCAACGCCTGAAGCTCTTGACAAAATTTGCACCGACTGGGACCTAGCACCCGCGGACATTCCTGGCTCTATTTCACCATCTGCAAGGCCGCACAGGATTCAAGAGGAATGGGTTACTGTGCCAAATAGGAAGCGTTGATACCTGATCACATGGGACCAGCTTTAGTTTTATCTTCCTTTTACAGGAGCTCCTCGCCTCCTTCCCTCGTGCTCTGTAAGCTTTAAGTTGGTCCGGACTGTAAGTTTATTCTATCGCAATGCCGGTTGCTGCGATAATGAGGTTTTGTGGATATGTTCTGGCACCTCATTTTCCACCCCCTGTACGTGTACGTACACAGTACAGCGATAACACACTCATATCTTTGTTGCTTAGTTTCTGTTAACTGGGTTCTGTTTTTGTGTTGTTTCCTTTGTTGTTAACCGATATATCTGTTTGTTCCCCCGTGTAACCTGTCCTTCCTCCCCCTACCTTCCCACCTTCCCCCCCCCCCCCCCGATCTGACAATGATGTGAAGGTTTTCATAGCGTTGGGATGAGTCTTTCCTTAAATATGTACAGTGTTTATGGGTTCTATTGCTCCAAGAATTGGGCACCACTTATAATCGGGGTGTCCCCTGTCTGTTCTTTCACATTGTATTGTCTTTATCTAAAAAATTATAAATAAAGTTTAAAAAAAAAAAAAGTCTAAAAATCCTAACTCCCAACCTAACCATAAGCTAACACTTTCCCTGGGCTGTCCCTCTCCCACAACAAAAGACAAAAATTGGTGACAGAATTAACCATCACTCTTCCGATGTGCACCCTCCCCCACCCCCGCACAACAATATAAGTAGGATTCATCATTAGGATAGGTTTAGAACAAGGAGTTCTATAGCAGAAAAAATGTGAAAAAGGTAGATGTCTAGGGTGAATGATGTACTGTATGCTCCCTTCCCCCAAATCCGATAGTGAGACACACCAGAGACTAAACAGGTCCAAAAGCAACCTCAAGTGAATAGTTAGCTTAATCAGGAAAGTTCACTTATCTCTAATAATCACTATCACTGAGTGCAGCAGCCCCTGCACAGTAACTGGTGAATCACTGCTTACTATGCAAAAGGCACTAGCAGAGCAAGCCATGAGCCAAAAGGCACTAGCAGAGCAAGCAAGTCACTCCCTTGCACAGTGATAGTGAGGGAAATGTTCTGTAGGGAAACACTACGAGTCCTAGCATTCCAGCGGATGTTTCTCTGACAAAAAATCTCTTATCTAAAAATTGTTGGAGACCAAATATACCCCTTCATGGCAATGGTGGCAGCAACATCTTTCAACAGGTCAGACTATGGTCACCTCTGAACATCTTAATTTTGGCAAAGGGACATTTGCAGAAGTGTGCACTTAATTTCAGAGGAATGTTATCCTCTGACAAGAGACCACATTGTGTAACGGCACATGGTTTTGTCTGTTATCCTCTACCTGCTGCAGATATCTCTGTCCTGTGGTCATCTGTTTTTTTCTTAGTATGCCTCTTTTTTGGTTTGAAGCAGTAGGTCCCTCACATCTACCTTTGCCTCCCCCTACTTGGACCAAGGGGAAAACACTACAACTCCTGGGACAACAGTCGCTGTCTGAAGCCATCCCAATAAGACAACATTACGCCAGCACCCACCCTATGGAAAAGATGCTAAATGAACAACCGGCTAAGTTATAGTCCTGCATTTCTATTCTTAAAAATTTAAAATATAACAAGAAATAAATACAAGAATAAACATACCATATCTTAACTGAAAAAAAATAATAATAAAAATTAAGAAAACATCATGAACCACACTATAAGAAAGGAGTAAAACTGTTGCATCTCCCCACTAACAACCTATAGTAGCTATATCTACAAAATATCCTAAATTTATTTTAACTAATACTAACCCTAAGACATTAATACACTACTATATCGAATACGAAACTATATACAATTAACCTATATAACTAACTAAATGTGGACTCCCTCTCCCATTTGCATTGTGCATAACCTAATACCACCCAAATTAATGAAATATACAGAAATAAACTTCAACTAAACAAGACCATACACAAACTACAACTAAACAAGACATAATACAAAAATAAACTATGACTACACAAATGCATTTTTTCCTTGGGATGGTGCCGCATCCCATTCCGCCAGTACATTGATCTCTGCCAGATCCAAAGCCATTGTAACATTGGCTGATCTGCAATGGCAACAGGGTGGAACTTAGCCCATCACTGGCTGTATGAACAGACATCAGCCGTCTCTGATTCCTCATGACACATTCTGGAAGCTTCACGCAGAACTGCAAATTTAGGTCACCCATTGGCAGATAATGCATCATGTCTGCCAATTGAATTTTACATTTTAAGGAACATACTCTGTTGGTCAGCCGCAACAACTAACGTGTCAGTGACATCATTCCCCTGTTTCACATCATGGAGACTGCACTCAGTAACATCATCTTCGAGGGGAGCAGTGGTGAGGTCTACCATGTGAACCTAAGCCCAGAGAGAGACAATATGGTGGTAAAGGGAGAAAAGGAGCAGTTTTATGGGCAAGGGTTCCAAACATCAGAGGGTATAGCACCAGGACACACCAAACGGACAGCAGAGGTACTAAATCACAATCCACAAAAAAGTCAAGTCACGGTAGCTAAAGGTTAAAGAAGCCAGATAACAAGGATAGTTGGGATACAAAAGCCAAGGTCAGAAGAGCCAGAATTTAAAGGAAGAAACCAGTCAGCCCTACACCCAAGTCTCCCTCCAGCAGCAGCTAAATATTTTTGGGCAAGGGTGACTACAGTTCTGACTGACCATGCTGTTCTGCCCAGCCAGCAGAGTGGCATCTGAAAGGGTGGGGAAACCCGAAAGGACGAGGCTGTCTTGCCCCAGTGTGGAGAGTCTGACATTTAGCAAATTGAACCAAGCATAGATAAGACTGGATTCCACTACCCCCGTGCCTGATGTTAAGGTGGTCAGCAAACAGGCATGTGCTTGTGTCTCTCCAAGAAGAGTCCCCATAGAACAAAATTGCTTACCACTAGAGACGTAGTAGTGAAACATTCAATTTTTCGAATATCAAGTCGAGTAGACCCCTTACTATAAAAAATTTGTGGGGCTCCTACTGGAACCTTTCTCCTTGGCACTTAACTCAGTCTCCACTGGTGCCCCCTTGCCTCCTGACATGACCTTCGCCCATATATCAGTAATACACAAGGAGCGGAAAGACCCAATGGCATGTCCTAGCTACCGCCCAATTTCTCTCCTTAATGTGGGCCTAAAATTATTCTCAAAAGTCCTCGCCTCTAGACTTGCCCCTTCTTTCTCATATGTTATACATAATGACCAGGTAGTTTTTGTTCCTGCGAGGGAAGCTAGAGACAACACCACTAAGGTTATTAATGCTATACACTTCTCTCGCATTAACAAAATCCCCCTATGCCTGCTTTCTACAGATGCGGAGAAGGGGTTTGATAGAGTGAGCTGGAAATTCCTTTTCTCAGTCCTACAGCATATAGGTCTGGGCCCCTCCATGCTGGCAAGGATGACCTCAATTTTTTTCCACTCCCACGGCAGCGACAAAGATCAACGGGGTCTTTTCTCAACCATTTAGTATCACTAATCGTACGCGCCAAGGCTGCCTCCTCTCACCGTTGATCTTTGTTCTGTCGTTGGAGCCCTTGCTGAGAAAGATACGGGCCAGCTCGGACATTAAGGGATTGACTATGGGGACACATTCAGTGAAAATAGCTGCATACGCGGACCACCTCCTTTTCTTTATCACGTCGCCTCAGACGTCTATTCCTAATCTGTTAGCTGAACTGGGCGTATTCTCCCGATAAGCTAATTTAAGGATCAATTATCAGAAATCGGAGGCGCTGAATATGTCCTTGCCTGAGTCTATATGAAGCTCTTTAGCCAATTCTCTGGTGCCGTCAAATATTTAGGGGCATGGATCTCCAGACACCCTTCTGAATTGTATGCCTTTGTATGTATAACTTTGCGAATCTACAAAAGACACTCCACGGGGACCTGACTAGATTGTCCAAGGGGCTGTATACCTGGTTTGGTAGAAGTGCCATCTATAAGATGAACGTACTGCCAAGGATCTTGTATCTTCTTCAGACCCTCCCTATCAAAATCCCTACTCAGTTTTTTCGCCTCCTCTCCAGAGACTTGACCAGATTCATCTGGGCTGGGAAAGACCTTAGGATCGCCTGCACTTTAATATATCTACCGAAACATAGGGGTGGAATAGGCCTCCCTAATGTGCGGGCCTATTACGAGGCTTCTGTCCTGCAGAGAGTCTTGAACTGGCACCGCCATGCAGATCTAAAACAATGGGTTCGCCTGGAACAGTCATTTACCAAAGTGCCGCTCACTTCTGTACCTTGGATCCATCCTTCGCACCTGGGGAATCTGTCTCAGCACCCGACGATAAGTCCAACAGTTATGACGCGGCAAAAAGTGTTCCCGAAAAACTATATATCCCCTAGACCTTCTCTGCTTTTTCCCATCCTGGGTAACCCACAGTTTGAGCCAGGACTCTGTGGACCTTTTAGAACGTGGCGGACGACCTAAATATAGGGCACAAGACTTCCTCCAAAACGACAGATGGTTTACCCCTCAGGATTTATTAGAGGTAAGGGAACCGATTGCCTTGGGTGACTGGAGGATAAGACAGTTGACTCATTTTCTGCAGTCCCTGCCGGAACCTGCAGGATTTTCCTGACCCCTGAGTTTATTTGAAACAATGTGCTTGGGATTAGATCCCTTGTGCCACCCCCTATCTATCTTCTACTCTATTCTCATCTCACCTCTCGAAGACTTTCACCCTCCTTTTGTGGAAAAGTGGAAACGGACTTAGGCATATCACTTACAGAGCAACAACTAGATAGTATCTATCAGATGAGTTGAAATCCTCGATAGCCAGTAGATTTCAGGAGGCGGGCTATAAATTGGTATCCAGGTGGTACTACGTCCCCACCAGACTCCACAAGATCTTTCCAGAATTACTGCCGACTTGCTGGCATTGCGGCTTAGGGGACGGAAAGCTATTTCATATTTTCTGGTCCCACTCTAGCATACGACCGTTTTGGTATGGTGTCTGGGACGTCATCACTAACCACCTACAATATCAGGTCCCAAATGATACAGCCCTTTTTCTATTACACCTTTCAGACATCCCTATAAAAAGATACAGAAAGTCCCTGTTAAAATTCTTAGCTAACGCGGCTAGGGCCTGTATCCCAGCTCACTGGAAATCAATGATCCCGCCTACAATGTGACATTGGATCCACAAGGTGGAGGACATTCAGAGGATGGAGGAGATGACAGCTTCGCTACAGGACAGGTCGTCCAAGTGTACTGAGCTCTGGAAGGCCTGGACTGTTTTTGAGGGGTCACTGGATACGGTTCAGGTATCCCACTAGTACTCTCCCTTACCTCACTTCCCCCGACCCTTTCACCCCTCCCCCCTCCTTTTTTATTTTTTTATTTTTTTTATTTGTTGCTGTTTTGTTGTTGTTGCTTGATTTGCCCCTCTTCCTCCTTTCTATAGCCCCTCCTCCTCTCTGTCTTTCTTAGTCATATCTTTTTCCGTTTCTCTTCTTAGATATGATAGCCGCTTTGGTTATTGCGGTTTATATGATGTCTCAGATCTGCCCTGTGTATTACGGCTACTATACTACTTGTGTACCTGTGTACAGCCTTCTGTTAAAGGGAACCTGTCACCCCCGTGCCGGGGTGAAAGGCTCCCGACCCCCCGCTACAGCCCTCTATACTCACCTGATCCCGCTGGGTTCCGCTTCTGGATCCGGTCGGGTCACGGAGATATCAGCCGCTGCAGCCCGGCGCGCGCGCTGAGAGATGAGTCCAGCGCTAATAGAGTATGACGGAGAGTCCAGTGCTCCGTCATTCTCTATGAGCGTTGGACTCATCTCTCAGCGCTCACCTCCTTTAATCTATGGATGTCCAGATGCTCGGACGACATTTTGTATTTGTTTCATACTATATTATAAAATCTTATAAATAATGAATAAAAAAAAAAAAAAAGAGAGAAACAATAAGCAAGATGAAAAACAATGAACTCAAGCAGTGGAGACTGAAGTCTTCTGCGACCTGATGGCAGCTGCAGCACGTCGCTATTCCATCCCTAGCCTTGTGCTGTAACATCAGGTGGGCCCTGAGATACGCAGTTAGCACGAAGGTTAACTTATGGACAAGCACTTGTGGCCAGGAACGTTACATCTCCCTGACAGCACACTGGGTCAATTTGTAGCTAACAGCAGCTAAGCAAACACTGCCATATACAGTATAGGTAGAAAAGTGGGCGTACAACCGCAGCAGATAATTTTTTTTTTTTTATTGTTCGCAGAGCGCTAAGTACTGCACTGCGACAATTTTAAGCTAACAGCAGATAAGCAAACACTGGTGTACACAGTATAGGTAGAAAAGTGGATGTATAACGCCTGAAGATACGTATTTTTTTCTTTATTTTTTTGTTTTGTTTTTTAATTGTTCACAGAACACTATGTACTACACTGCAACAATTTTTAGCTAACAGCAGCTAAGCAAACAATGGTGTATACTGTATAGGTAGAAATATAGAGGTATAACGCTGGCAGATAAGTATTTTTTTCTTTATTTGTTTTGTTTTTTATTGTTCGCAGAGCGCTATATACTGCACTGTGACAATTTGTAGCTAACAGCAGCTAAGCAGACACTGCCATATACAGTATAGGTAGAAAAGTGGGCACACAACGCCAGCAGATACGTTTGTTTTTTTTTACTATTTTTGTTTTATTCTTTATTGTTTGCAGAGCGCTATGTACTGCACTGCGACAATTTTAAGCTAACAGCAGCTAAGCAAACACTGGTGTATACAGTATAGGTAGAAAAGTGGATGTATAACGCCTGAAGATGCGTATTTTTTTCTTTATTTTTTGTTTTGTTTCTTATTGTTCGCAGAGCGCTATATACTGCACTGCGACAATTGGAACAGCAGCTAAGTAAACACTGCCATATACAAAATAGGTAGAAAAGTTGACGTATAACGGCGGCAGATACGTTTTTTTATTTTTTTGTTTGTTTGAGCACTATGTACTGCACTAGGACAATTTGTAGCTAACAGCAGATAAGCAAACACTGGCGTATACAGTATAGGTAGAAAAGAGGACGTATAACGCCCGCAGATACATAGCCTTTTTTTTTCTTTTGTATTAATATAAATATATGTTTCACAGGTAGCCAGCCTATTCACTGTATTTACAGATGTATACGCTATGCTGTGTATTGTAGTACCCCCGGAAAGGGCTTGTGGGGTCTTGCCTTGTTACAATCAGCTAAATTCACACTCTACCTACTCCAAAAAAAAACTATCCCTTAGTTTGTCCTGTAACAGTTATACTGTAGGAGCAACAAAACCCAGTGCAGCACATTCAGAATACACAACAGCTGCCTGTCTGAGGAAATAAAGCAGCTGCTGTACAGTTAGCTGGCCAATTCTCTCTACATATGGACAGAATATACTGTGCTGTGTCTTCTAGTAGCCCTAACAAGGGTTTTGTGGTCTTTTCTGCCTAAAATAAGCTAAAGCCTCCCTTTCCCTGCAGCAGCCTCTCTCCCTGTCTAGGTCCAACATGGCATCTGACAACGAGCAGGAAGTCCCAAGTGTTTGTACTTTTTAGGTCATATGAGTAAGCCAGACAATCAGTGGCGTAGCCACCGTGGTCGCGGGGGTCGCCGCCGCGACCGGGCCCGCCACAAGGGGGGCCCGCGGGGCCCCCCGATCAATCACTCTTGTGACCGCAAGCATTGTTTTGCTTGCGGTCACAAGAGTCGGGCTCCGTCTTCCCCCGGCTGCTGCGCGGCTGCCGGGGGTGTCACGTCTTACCCCCGGCAGCGCGCGCATCCCAGAACTCCCTGCGCGCCTTGGGCCCTGACTTCCGGTTTCCGGCGCGCAGGGAGTTCTGGGATGCGCGCGCTGCCGGGGATAAGACGCGACACCCCCGGCAGCCGCGCAGCAGTCGGGGACAGACCAGGAGGAGTGAGAATCAACGTGGGAGCGCGATGTCAGGTGAGTTAAGTTTTGTTTTTTTTATCAGCCTGTACGGGTGGGGGGAAAGGAGGGGGCCATCTATGAGGGTGGGGGGAAAGGAGGGGGCCATCTATGAGGGTGGGGGGAAAGGAGGGGGCCATCTATGAGGGTGGGGGGAAAGGAGGGGGCCATCTATGAGGGTGGGGGGAAAGGAGGGGGCCATCTATGAGGGTGGGGGGAAAGAGGGGGCCATCTATGAGGGTGGGGGGAAAGAGGGGGCCATCTATGAGGGTGGGGGGAAAGAGGGGGCCATCTATGAGGGTGGGGGGAAAGGAGGGGGCCATCTATGAGGGTGGGGGGAAAGGAGGGGGCCATCTATGAGGGTGGGGGGAAAGGAGGGGGCCATCTATGAGGGTGGGGGGAAAGGAGGGGGCCATCTATGAGGGTGGGGGGAAAGAGGGGGCCATCTATGAGGGTGGGGGGAAAGAGGGGGCCATCTATGAGGGTGGGGGGAAAGAGGGGGCCATCTATGAGGGTGGGGGGAAAGAGGGGGCCCTCTATGAGGGTGGGGGGAAAGAGGGGGCCATCTATGAGGGTGGGGGGAAAGGAGGGGGCCATCTATGAGGGTGGGGGGAAAGGAGGGGGCCATCTATGAGGGTGGGGGGAAAGAGGGGGCCATCTATGAGGGTGGGGGGAAAGAGGGGGCCATCTATGAGGGTGGGGGGAAAGAGGGGGCCATCTATGAGGGTGGGGGGAAAGAGGGGGCCATCTATGAGGGTGGGGGGAAAGGAGGGGGCCATCTATGAGGGTGGGGGGAAAGGAGGGGGCCATCTATGAGGGTGGGGGGAAAGAGGGGGCCATCTATGAGGGTGGGGGGAAAGAGGGGGCCATCTATGAGGGTGGGGGGGAAGGAGGGGGGCATCTATGAGGGTGGGGGGAAAGGAGGGGGGCATCTATGAGGGTGGGGGGAAGAGGGGGCCATTTATGAGGGTGGGGGGAAGAGGGGGCCATTTATGAGGGTGGGGGGAAAGAGGGGGGCCATCTATGAGGGTGGGGGGAAGGAGGGGGCCATCTATGAGGGTGGGGGGAAAGAGGAGCAATCTATGAGGGTGGGGGGAAAGAGGGGCCATCTATGAGGGTGGGGGGAAAGAGGGGCCATCTATGAGGGTGGGGGGAAAGAGGGGGGCATCTATGAGGGTGGGGGGGGAAGGGGACCATCTATAAGGGAGGGAGGAAGGGGACCATCTATGAAGGGGGGGAAGGGGACCATCTATAAAGGGGGGGGAAAGGGGACCATCTATAAGGGAGGGGGGGAAGGGGACCATCTATAAGGGAGGGGGGGAAGGGGACCATCTATAAGGGAGGGGGGGGAAGGGGACCATCTATAAGGGAGGGGGGGGGGAAGGGGACCATCTATAAGGGAGGGGGGGGGAAGGGGACCATCTATAAAGGAGGGGGGGGGGAAGGGGACCATCTATAAGGGAGGGGGGGGAAGGGGACCATCTATAAGGGAGGGGGGGGGGGAGAGGGGGCCATCTATAAGGGAGGGTGGGGGGAGAGGGGACCATCCATAAGGGAGGGTGAGGAGAGAGGGGGCCATCTATAAGGGAGGGGGTAGAGGGGGCCATCTATAAGGGAGGGGGTAGAGGGGGCCATCTATAAGGGAGGGGGTAGAGGGGGCCATCTATTTGGGGGGGCAACATAGGGGGAGAGGGAATACACAGAGGGGGGCATATATTATTAGGAGGTCACAGAGTCAGGGCTACCCACTAAATGAGGGTGTAAAGGGGACAGTACAGATGTGTAGAGAGATGGAGATGGTGTCAGAGTGTGGAGCCTAATATGTCTGTCTGGCAGATTCTGTGGATTCGTGGCTCGGAGAAGTTCTCATAACGGCCTAGGACGGATGGAGAAGATGATGAAAAGGAAAGAACTCCGATCAGAAAAGACGTCTCCTGTGAGTCACCTGATATAACTGCATTGTAATATATATGGTGTATAGAGCCTGTGTAGAGCTGGGGCCACCTCTATATGACTGGATGAGGTGATTTAGTATACTGGATTTGGTCAGTAACAATATGGTGGTGATGGTAGTGGTTGTGGTGTGGCGGTAATGTTTCCTCCCTATATACTGGTATTACTGGTAATATTGGTCTCAGTATACAGGATTTGGTCGGTAACAGTATGGCGGTAATAGGTAATATCTGTCTTGGTGTGTGTGTGTGTGTGTATATATATATATATATATATATATATATATATATATATATATATATACATACAGTGGTACCTTGGTTTAAGAGTAACTTCGTTTAAGAGCGTTTTGGTTTAAGAGCTCACAGTTTTTCAAAATTGTGACTTGGTTTAAGAACATTGCTTTGGTTTAAGAACTTCCTGTATTGGGTGGGAGCGCGAGTGGAGAAGGGGCATGGCCTGCATAGCGGGGTCTACAGCACTGTACTCTAAACACCTTCCAAATCATAGCAGATCCCCTTCAGGCTGGGGCTTACATCAGGGGACAGGACTGGGGGGGGTAATCTCTCCATAGCTGTAACCCCTCTCTCCCCAGACAGAGAGTGCTGCATGTATGTGCCCACATCTGCCCTGCTCATTCCTTCATGCTCCCTGCAGTCTCTGTCAGCCCTTGTGTTTCCCATCCTCTCCATTACTGTACAGTACAGAATAATAAATATATTTGGGGTGCGGAACCAATTGTCTGCATTTACATGATTTCTTATAGGAAAATTTGCTTTGGTTTAAGAGTGGATTTGGATTACAAGCGCGGTCCTGGAACGAATTATGCTCATAATCCAAGGCACCACTGTGTGTGTAATATATATATATATATATATATATACACAAACACACACAACAATAGCATCACTTGGTCGTGAAAGGAGGGGGGGGGGGGGGGCCCAAGTTGGCCTCTCGCACCAGGGCCCAGGAGACATTAGCTACGCCCCTGCAGACAATGAATGTAGACGCTGTCCTCGCGATGCCAGCGTGCTCCTAGGGCCTCTAACACCCCCTGCATAGTTATTGGTCCAAAAAAGGCGCCAGGGAAGGTGGGAGGGGATAAAATTTTTACTGAGTATCGGGACGGATGCTCGATCGAAAACGATTATTTCAAATAGCATAGTATTTAATCGAATACCTACTCGATCGAGTACTACTCGCTCATCTCCAACTAACACAAGTATTATCTTTTTTTAACATCAAGTAATGTTTCCCCTTTACACCCTTAACCCCTTAAGGACAGAGCCTGAAATGGCCTTAATGACAGAGACAAATTTTATGAATATGACCAGTGTCCCTTTATTCATTAATAACTTCGGGATGCTTTTACCTATCCGGCTGATTCTGAGATTGTTTTCTCATGACATATTGTACTTTACATTTCTGGTAAATTGGAGTCGATACTTATAACAAATCTTTATGAAAAAAAACCAAATAACGTGAAAATTGTGAAAAAATGCATTTTTCCAACTTTGAAACTTTTTTGCTTATACAGAAAGTGGTTATACCACATAAATTATATATTTTTAATAGCATTAGCAACATGTCTACTTTATGTTGGCAGCATTTATTAAACTATATTTATTTTTTTTTAGACAATAGAAAGCGTAAAACATAAGCAGCAAATTTCCAAATTTTCTGTAAAATTTCAAAATCAGATATTTTTAGGGACCTGTTCAGGTTTGAAGTGTATTTGAGGGGCCTGTATGTTAGAAAGACCCACAAAGCACCCCATTTCAGAAACTGCAACCCCCAAACTCTGCAAAAGCACATCCAAAAAGTTTTTTAACCCTTTAGGAGAGTCACAGAAATAAAAGCTAAGTGCGTAAGAAATTTGAAAATGTTAATTTTCTGTGCAGAGATTTTATTGTAATCCAATATTTTTCATATTTATAAACTTATTACCAGAGAAATTTACCCCAATATTGATTGCCCCGTTTCTGCAGTTTATAGAAATACCCCATATGTGGCCCTATTGCGCTATTTGACGCAGCCACAAGCCTCAGATATAAAGGAGCGCCTAGTGGCTCCGTTATATTTGGTCATTTCTGACTGTACCACTTCAGGTTGGCAGAGGCTCTGGGGTGCCAAAACCTAAAAAACACCCCTAAAGGGAAACCATTTTGAAAACTAGACCCCTTAAGGAATATAACAAGGGGTGCGGTGAGCATCTGGACCCCACAGGTGCTTCACAGATTTTCCTAACAATATGGCATGAAAAAAGAAAAATTTATTTTTTACACTAAAACGTTGTTCTAGCCTTCAATTTTTCATTTTCACAAAGGGATGAAAGGAAAAAAAAACACAAAACGTGTAGAGCAGTTTCTCCAGAGTACAGCAATACCCCACATGTGGACATAAAGTGCCAAGCGGGCGCAGGACGAGCCTCCAAAGGGAAGGAGCGCCAATTGGCTTTTGGAAGCTGGATTTCACTGGAATGGATTTCAAGGGCCATGTCGCATTTACAAAGCGATTGTGCTGCCAAAACAGTGGAAACCCCCCACAAGTGACGCCATTCTGGAAACTACACCCCTCAAGGAATCTAATAAGGGGTGCAGTGAGCATATGGACCCCACTGGTGACGGGCACAAATGTAGAAAAATGTGACGTGAAAGTGAAAATTTTCATTTTTTCACTTTCACGGCACACATGTGCCCGTCATCCAGGGGTACATAATCTCACTGCACCCCTTGTTAGATTCCTTGAGGGGTGTAGTTTTCAGAATAGGGTCACTTGTGGGGGGTTTCCAGTGTTTTGGCAGCATGAGGGCTCTGTAAATGCGACATGGCGTTCATCATCCATTCTGGCCAAATCCAAACTCCAAAATCCAAATGGCGCTCCTTCCCTTCGGAGGCTTGCCCTGCGCTCACATTGCGGTTTATGTCCACATGTGGGGTATTTACAGACTTGGGGGAAATTGCTCTACACATTTTGTGGCTTTTTTTCTCTTTTAACCCCTTGTGAAAATGAAAAATTCAAGGCTAGACCAACATTATAGTGTAAAAAATTTAATATTTCATTTTCACGCCACATTGTTCCACATTTGTACCCGTCACCAGTGGGGTCCATATGCTCACTACATCCCTTGTTACATTCCCTGAGGGGTGTAGTTTCCATAATGGGGTCACTTGTGGGGGGTTTCAACTGTCTTGGCAACACAGGGGCCTTTTAAATGCAACATGGCCCCTCGAAATCCATTCCAGCCAAATCCAGCCTCCAAAAGCCAAATGGCGCTCCTTCCCTGTGGAGGCTTACCCTGCACCCGCATGGTGCTTTATGTCCACATGTGGGGTATTTCCGTACTCAGGGGAAATCGCTCTACACATTGTGTTTTTTTTTTATCTTTTAACCCCTTGTGAAAATGAAAAAAATCAAGACAAGATCAATGATTTAGTGTAAAAATTAAACATTTTTTACACTAAATGTTGGTCTAGCCTTGATTTTTTTCCATTTCCACAAGCGGTTAAAAAATAAAATGAATGCAAAACGTGTAGGTTAATTTCCCCCGAGTACGAAAATACCCCACATGTGGACATAATGTGCCATATGGGCACAGGGCAAGCCTTCAAAGGGACAGAGCGCCATTTAGAGGCTGGAATGGAGGATGGAGGCCATGTCGCAATTACAAAGCTCCTGTGCTGCCAGGACAGTAGATACCCCCCACAAGTGACCCCATTCTAGAAACTACACCCCATAAGGAATCTAACAAGGGGTACAGTGAGCATATGGACCCCACTGGTGATGGGCACATGTGTAGAACATGTGATGTGAAAATATATAATACAATTATTTTCAATTTTACGGCCCAAATGTGGCCGTCACCAGGGGGCCATATCCCCGCTGCCCCCCTCGTTAGATTCCTTATGGGGTGTAGTTTTCAGAATGGGGTCACTTGTGGGGGGTTTCTACTGTCCTGGACGCACAGAGGCTTTGTAATTGCATCATGGCATCCTCTAATGGGAATGGCGGCCATACCTATTTAGCTGGGGAAAAGGGACAATTCTAATTTATTTGGGGGTATTAGGCCAATTATTAGTTTATAAGGTTGAAAATGACAGGTGTCCATCAAATTCAACCTGTGTTGATCCAGAGGAAGGCAAAAAACCCTTGTGAGGCAGACGACAATAGCTTCATCACAGGGGAAAAATTCCTTCCCGACTCCATAATGGCAATCAGAATAATCCCTGGGTGAATGTGACCCCTGAAATAGTAATAAGGAACAGAATTTAGATAATGTAGAACTCCAGTGACGTGTGGTACGCCTTGAAGCGATCCAGTATGCAGAGGACTGGGTGATCAGGACAGGTGTCACACTGGAAAATGGCGTCCTTCCTGATCCCCCTGTTACACCACACTCTGCACTTCTTCTGGGGTCTCCTGTTTTCCAGTGTGGGGGACGTCACCTGGAAAATGTTTCCCTGGTGCGATACGGGGTCCCACATATCCAGAAGTGCTGGGTCCGCTCCATGGCTACTAAATATTAGGGCTCTATTACTGCTTCTGATATTTTCGGATCGTTCCGCAAGCTACAGTAGCTCGGGCAGCGAGGGACCACAAGAGGGGGGTGCTGGTATAAAAATTATCCCCGTACAGGTGGTAACCTTTATCCAGCAGTGGGAAGATCAGTTCCCGAATGATCTTCCCACTAACTCCGAGGATGTGGGGGGGGGGGAATCTGGGGGCATCTGGGGGCTGGATTTGGGTGTCCCTTCCATCATACACTCTAAGGGTACGTGCACACTGCGGAATGGCGAAGGATAACCCTTTGTGCATTCCGCAGCTGCCACCCGCCGGCGGACTGGTGAAGGCGCGCGTCTCCACTCATGTCACACTCCATTCTATGCACGGGCGGATTCCGCCCTCTGTCCAAAGAATGAACGTGTTCATTCTTTGGACGGACAACGGAATCCGCCCGTGCATAGAATGGAGTCTATGACACGGACGGAGACGCGTGCCCGCATCAGTCTGCCGGTGGGTGCCAGCTGCGGAATGCACAAAGGGTTATCCTTCGCCATTCCGCAGTGTGCACGTACCCTAAATCTGTAAGTGTACCCTTAGGTACTCTCACAGAGTTTGGAGAATTTCACGCCATACCGTGATCTCTTATTGGGACGGTACTGGCGGAAAAGACGTGTCTGGGGGGCAGCGTACGCTACGCTACCCCCAGACACGTCACTGGATGATGAGGAGGATGAGAATGAATGGAGAAAAGAAGGATCCCCCCATTCATCCTCACTGGCTGTTTCAGTGTCGGAGGCAATAATAACGTATGCGTCCGACACCGAAAACACCCTGGGGGCCATCTTTATACGGGGACTAGTATATGGGGTATGTAAATGTGTAGTGGTGTAGTGTAAAACTTTATTTCATGTAGTGTGGTGTAGTGTAGTGTTTTTTAGGTTTTTTTGACAGTAAGAAAAAAATATACCTACGCCAAGAAAGAAGCTGCTGATAAATGCTGCACTTGTGTGTGGTACTTATCAGCAGACAGTGGCGGTAGGATATAGGGGGGAAAAACGCCCCTACGCCAAAAAGGAGGAGTTGCTGATCAGCACTCAGCGGCATTAGGGCGAATAAAAAGTAAAAAAAAAAAAATTTGGAAAAAAAAAACTTTTTTTTCAACCTAAAGCAACTGATCAGTGAATGATATTCACTGATCAGCCGTTAGGGGGCAGTACAGAGAAGCTGACGAAGACTGCCAAAGATAGGGGCCACGGAAAAGCCCGAAAAGCCGGAAATTGCCGACGGGACCCGATCGAACCCGGAAGTGAAGACGCGAGGACGCGCGGGACCCGATCGCTGCTCCGGACGCCCAGATCTGGTGAGTATAGTGCACCTACACTATACACACCTGTTCTGCACCCCTCAGCTACCTAGCTGGGGGATGCAGAACCCGGGGATACTGTTTTTTAACGGTTTGATCACCGTGATGGGCCGGCCGGTACTGGCCGGCCTATCACGGCGATCGTGGGGGTGACATCGGCGCCACCCTTTCCCCGGACACTAATAGTGATTGGTGCTGTCTCGGACAGCACCAATCGCCATTGCTTTCCGGGTCACCGATGACCCGGAAAGCTGAATTTAGCTGCTATATGCTGATCTGTATAGATCAGCATATAGCAGCGATCGTCGGCACGGGAGGGGTTAATCACCCCCCATGCCGACGAGCAGAGATGGCCTGCTATACTTTATAGCAGGCCATCTTCCCAGACCGCTGTGTGTGAACACACAGCGATCGCGGAAACATCGGGCGTAAATTTACGCCCATTTGCGCTAAGTACCAGGGCTCGGGGGCGTAAATTTACGCCCGATGTCGTTAAGGGGTTAATAATATGATAACCCCATAGGAAATAGACATAGTCAATTTGTATACATTTATAGAACCCCATCTTCAGATTTACAGCCCATGGTGTAGACCAATTAAACCATTTCTAACAGAGGCATATGTTTTCCATAACAGCTCAATGCTTTGACAAAGTGCATCATGCAACCCATGCCCCCCAAACAGTATAACCCAGTAACAAATCCCCATGACTATGTATTTCAAAGAGGACATTTCTCTCTTTGTTACCATAGCAGTCGGATTTTTATTCAGTGACATTTGTGACAAGGAATAGTAGCATTCATGTCTTACTTTTACGCACACGCATGGTGACTTCCTGATAACTGTTCTTGGGTTTTTTACGATATCAGGATGGTAGTTAATTGTCGCATTATATGTTTCACAAATGGGTAATTGGTGTGTGAGGTTTTAATAGTTTTATTAGTTTCTTTAGCAGTATAAGGCTATAGAAAGGGTTTGTGATGGGGTATATATTGCAGAGAAAGATGTCCTCTAACTGGGATAAAACTACAATTTGTTGCTGAAAGGCAGGTTACCTTGCTTTAGTCAGTGTGCATTCACACGTGAATGCTTGCTTTTGGTTTTTGCTGCCTAAACCCTACAATGGACACACAGCTGATTTTCAACCACTGTCAGCATGCTGGGCCTTCTACTTTACTCCTGTATACAGCTCCTGCTATGTGTATATAACAGCAACATGCTTGTGCCTTGTATATTTATCTTAGACAACACAGGGAATGGGGCCAAGGACACGTCCTGCCCTTGCCACAGAATGGTGGTGGCACTACTCAGAGACAATGCTGATGATGAATGCCGTGGAGATGGAACTTTGCAAAGTGCAGTTAACAATCCCCATCTGGCTAGTATTCACTTGCCAACATTCCTCCAATCCAGTTGGGATCAACACTTCCACAAGCCTGTTTTCCACTTGGACCTTGTGTGCAACCTCAGCCACAATACTGTCCATACTCTGAAAAGGGACCGACTTTAAAGCATGCTTTAATTTTTTAATTTTATTTTTTTAAGAGGGAGCCAAATACGTTATTTATATGGGGGATAGTGCCACTACTGGTTCCTCAATAGATGGGGCAGGCCACGGTTGTAACCTTACGGGGGGAGGGTCACTGGCAATGGAAGGGGTTTAATACTTTATTGTACAAAGGTTTCAAAGTGGTTTGGTGGGGATTTTGTCACATAAGTTTAACCATAAATTACAGTAAAGATGTACATGAACTGAATATCCAGTAATCTGACTAAGCAGGAACTCCATTGAGCAGGATCTCCATTGAGCAAGAACACTGGGTTAACTTCACCAACAACACCCACAGACTGGTTAAAATGGATACTGGTTGTACCACACCCACACACTTGTTTGAATGGATATTGGTTTTACAGCACCCACAGACAGGTTTTAATGGACACTGACTTTACAGCAACCACAGACTGGTTGAAATGGACACTGACTTTAAAGCACCCACAGACTGGTTGAAATGGACACTGGCTTTACAGCACCCACACATTGGTTTGAATGGACACTGACTTTAAAGCACCCAGAGACTGGTTGAAATGGACACTGGCTTCACAGTACTTACAGACTGGTTTGAATGGACACTGGCTTTACATCGCCCACAGAATGGTTGGAATGGACACTGACTTTACAGCACTCACACACTGGTTGAAATGGACACTAGCTTTACAGCACTCAAAGACTGGTTTGAATTGACAATGGCTTTACAGGGTCCAGAGACTAGTTTGAATGGACACTGGCTTTACAGCACCCACAGACTAGTTGAAATGAACACTGGTTTTACTGTACCAACTGACTGGTTAAAATGGACACTGGCTTTACAGCACTCATAGACTGGTTTGAATGGACACTGGCTTTACAGCACTCACAGACTGGTTGAAATGGACACTAGCTTTACAGCACCCACACACTGGTTGAAATGGACATTGGCTTTTCAGCACCCACACATTGGTTTGAATGGACACTGGCTTTACATCACCCACAGACTGGTTAAAATGGAAACTGGCTTTACACCACTCACAGACTGGTATGAATAGACACTGGCTTTACAGAACTCACAGACTGGTTGAAATGGAAACTGGCTTTACAGCACCCACACACTGGTTTGAATGGAAACTGGCTTTACATCACCCATAGACTGGTTGAAATGGACATTGGCTTTACAGCCCTAACAGACTGGTTTGAATAGACAATGGCTTCACAGCACCCACAGACTAATTTGAATGGACAATGGCTTTACAGTGTCCACTGACTGGTTTTAATGGGCACTGGCTTTACAGCACCCACACACTGGTTTAAATGGACACTGGTTTTATAGCAATCACAGACTGGTTTGAATGGACAATGGCTTTACAATGTCCATGGACTGGTTTGAATGGACACTGGATTTACAGTGTCCACAGACTGGTTTGAATGAACACTGGTTTTACAGCACCAACAGACTGGTTTAAATGGACACTTGCTTTACAGCATCCACACACTAGTTGAAATGGACACTGGCTTTACATTGTCCACAATCTGGTTTAAATGGACACTGGCTTTACAGCACCCACAGACTGGTTGAAATGGACACTGGCTTTACAGTGTCCACAGACTGGTTTGAATGAGCACTGGCTTTACAGCACCCACAGACTGGTTGGAACTGACACTTTACAGCACCCACACACTGGGATACCAATGGGTTAACCACCCAAAGCACCCGCAGCCTGGATGTACTGGACACTGACCACTTCTCTCAAACACTGGGACAACCACCCACTATGAACTCTCCTATCCTCTCATCTCTTACCTTATCTCTCTTTATTTCTCTCCCTGCCTTGCACTTGCCTTCTGAAATTCTTCTCTCCTCTGCCCACACAGCTAACTACCGGCCTCCAGGAAGTGCTTCATACTATATCACAGTGGGGCTTGCAGGTGATTGTACGACCCCAAGTGACAATGCTGTGACTAAACATGTGAGTCCGCCATTGCAGCTGCCATGTTAACAAATCTAGCGGAAATCCCTTCGCAGATGAGACCCAGCGAATCCAGCTTTCCTGGATTTGGTTTGCTCATCTCTAGTCACAAACATTCATGTGATATATCTGCATGCTAGACATTAAGATTTAAGACTCATTACACCTACCAAACATGGTATATGGCATATGATAATAGAGGGTTTAATGAGATATTTGAAAGCTGACATGTTGGTAATATTGAAACTGCAGTCAACATTCACAATATTTTTCAACAGACCCTTCTCTTATTTCACTTACATATTGCATCAAACAGCTCACCAATAAATTTCCAGAATTTGTGTATTTGTATTGTTGGAGGCATAGTAACATTTTTGAAAATATGGAACTCCATTATTATGTCTAATTATGTTCACTAGTTCTCCACATCTGTCCTGAAGCAGATTTGATTTGTCTTTACTTAGCAGCTTCTGGCAAGGTTATACTGTTATTTTACTATGCAATCTTTGAATTTCCATCAGTAATTGGCAGTAAAAATGTCCAGAGCGGCTGAACAGATATTAATATGCCTGTCATGTCAGCTCTTAAAAAATCCATGCAGATACTTTATGAAAGCCAGTGTAAAATGGAGCCAATACTTAGCTAAGCTAACACTGAAAGGCAGCCTCTAGCTGGACAACCACTTTTAACCCTAGGCCCCCCAAATGCTCATCTATCTAATAGATTGGGGTCCTATTGATATTCAAATAATATCTCTCTTCAGAATTCCAATTGGCTAGCTTGACAGAAATGCTGGTCAGTATGTTAACACAGCAACTGACTATACAACTGACTTAAAGTGACACTGTTACCCTCTTTTTTAAATTATGTAAAGGGTAAATGTAGCAGTTTTCATACCTTATTTTAGATCATACGTCATGGTGCTTGTTCCAGTAAAAAGTGATGTTTTATCATCTGCGGATTGTGCTACTTGGGTGGGGCTTCATGGCCACAGTGCCACTTATCCCTGAGCCATATGGCCACCATCTGTGACGTCATCACCACATAGGCTCCACCCCATTTAGGTTGGGCCATACAAATGGCCGCTGAGGAGGCGGGGCCTGTGCGTTGATGACGTCTATGCCTGATGTGGCGATGTGGCCAGGGCTAATCGGCGCTGTGACCATGAACCTCGGCCCAGGTTGCACAATCCACAAATGATAAAAGGTCCCTTTTAACTGGAACAAGCATCATGATGTATGATCTAAAATAAGGTATGAAAACTGCTAAATTTACCCTTTACACCTGTGTAGAGAAGTCATAATGTAAAAACCACTTTAAGATGTTGCTAAGCACATTAACATTTACAGATCCACCAAGACGTACCTCCGCACCTGCCCGGAATCAGCTCAATCTCCACTGGGGGTCACTGGACTAGCCACTTCTCAGAGGAAGTAGGTCCTATCACTGGACACTCCTGGATGGTGCTCAGCAAATAAAGCAGTCTCTCAATATCAACACAATAGGTGTAGAGATGATGCGGCACTCATCCAGTACTGGATGAGTGCCGCATCATCTCTACACCTATTGTGTTCACATTAACAATTACTTTTACATAAAGACCAGAGAAACAAACATACAATAGATAACACAGTTACAGGTAGAAGTGTTTAATTCTTTACATTCTAAAACAACTAAGTGGACAACAGAAAAAGTTAAAATTTTCTTTTCTCATTGACTATAAAGCTAGTTGATAAGAGCCTTCCCTGATTTTTTTTAAATAGTTCCTAAAAAACAGATGAATACTCATCTGACTACTAAAAATATGTTCATTCTATTCTAAAAGATTAGAACAGCTCACCTACTGAAATATAAACTGAAAGAGAATCTGTGAAAAATTCCACTTAATATGTCATTGAAACATATTATGTGGAATTGCTAAACAGTTACAGCAGCTGACAACTTGCCAACTGATGCCTGCCACCTATGCTGGTGTTATGCCAGAAATATGTACCTTTTATCTCAAAAGCTCTGTTTTAATTAAGCATTAGTTTTCAGTCATTCCTATTTACTCACTCCAGCAATATGCTAGTTATATGGTCCTGGGGTTAGTCCTGTTGGGACCTTGGAATGGTTCAGTCTGGCTCTAATGAACTAGAATTTTGAGGTGTCATTTTTAAAATATTTTTCAGTCTTCCACTAATTCTACATTGGACTTAAGGTGATAAACATGTAATTTATTCCCCTATAAAATGCTAATTTCCTGTTCCAGCACCCTACTGTCTCCCAGCACCATACTGTCTCCCATACTGTCTACACATCCTGAACATTTTCTGACTGTGGGATATGCAATTGGCCCAACATCCTATTGTTGTTATAATATGTATGCTAAAGGGTACCTGTCACAAAGTCGATGTCCCTGGAGAGGTGTGCAGACGTAGCTCAGCTGCTGCCTGAGTTACTTTAAATGCTTTCCACACCAGCCATGTTCTGTTTACAGGCACAATTTTAATTATTAGGGCTTTTGCAAGGGATATATCCAAGGCAGCCTGTGTGTTTACATGCCACTCACATACCTCCCAACTTTTCGGACAGCCAAAGAGGGACACCTGTGGTTCACTCTAGGAAACTTTTAGAGATGTTTCTATGCTTTTTAATACAAGGAAGTAGGGATGGTCCGAACCTGAACTCTTGGCAATAATTCCCGCTGTCTTCCACCTCCGTGGAGAGGGTGGATACAGCCGGAGGACCGCCTGGAAAACTGGGATACAGCCATAGCCACAGGGTGTATCCCAGTTTTCCAGGCAGTCCTCCGGCTGTATGCACCCGCTCTACGGAGGTGGAAGACAGTGGGAATCATTGCCGAGAGTTCAGGTTCGTACGAACCCGAACCTCGGCATGTTCGGACCATCCCTGAAAGGAAGCATTCACACACCTAGGATCTGCTGCAGATGGATGCAATCACACACCTAGGATCTGCTGCAGATGGATGCAATCACACATCCAGGATCTGCTGCAGATGGATGCATGCACAAATACAGGATCTGCTGCAGATTGATGCAATCACACATACAGGATCTGCAGCAGATTGATGCCATCACACATACAGGATCTGCTGCAGATTGATGCAATCACACATACAGGATCTGCTGCAGATTGATGCAATCACACATACAGGATCTGCTGCAGATTGATGCAATCACACATACAGGATCTGCTGCAGATTGACGCAATCACACATACAGGATCTGCTGCAGATTGATGCCATCACACAAACAGGATCTACTGCAGATTGATGCAATCACACATACAAGATCTGCTGCAGATTGATGCAATCACACACACTGAATCTGTTGAAGTTTGATGCAATCACACATACAGGATATGCTGCAGATTGATGCCATCACACATACAGGATCTATTGCAGATTGATGCAATCACACATACAGGATCTGCTGCAGATTGATGCAATCACACATACAGGATATGCTGCAGATTGATGCATTTAGTTACATCGATATCTGCAAATCTTCAGCAGATCCTGTATGTGTGGCTCTATCCTTAGGTCTCATTCGCACATCAGTAACCCTGTCTATAATTGCAGACCTGCAACCACAGACAGGATTACAAATGTGTTTCAGTCACTGTCCACAATTGCAGTCACCCACTGTCATATAGGTGACATAACACAACAGCTTAATAATTTTTTATGGCACCGATCATGGCCCCAAAACACCTACAGATGTTTGTATGGGGCCATTTGATCTGCACATGTGAAATGATGTGTGACAGTTGCCATAATGTCACATGATTTATCTGAATATAACAATTTTTAGCTTGCACCACATGATGGAATAATATGCACATTTGGGTCTATTATACAGTAAGAAACTAGACTCTTTCTAGAGCAACACAGAAAGTTAATTAATGCAAATTTAATTGATAGGTCAAAAAGAGGGACATGTAAGGGACAAAGAGGGACAGAGGGACTGTCCCTCCAAAAGAGGGACACTTGGGAGGTATGCACTCCAGAGACATAAAGATTTGTGATAGTTACCTTTTAAATCTGGTTGTAAAATGTTATCCTATGAGGGCACATTCACATGATCCGTGCCGCGATCCGCAGACAGTAATAGACAGGTTTTTTTTTTACTGTGTGGTCTAATCTTTATGGGCACTGGGTGTCAAAACATATAAGGGGACATTTACCAAGACTTGAGTTTGTTCGCTAGTCTTACACAAAGCCGTGTCCCCCTTTTCCCATCTGGATTTACTAAGAGGTGCACACCTCTTAGTAAAGCCAGCTTGCCCTGTGCACGACAAAGGTATTGCCTTCTCGGGACAAAATGAAAACAGTAAAATTATTGTCGGACAGAAGTGCAAGGCCTCCCATTGAAAAAGATAGCAGGCGGGATTCGGCGTGGAGTCCGTGGGTGTTTCAAAGCAAAACCTCCCCTCTGATTCCGTAGTGTGAACAGGCCCTTATATGGTCACCCCCAAGTGGTGTAATTTTATTTTTTTCATCAACATAGCTATACGGGATAAGGGATTTCCTCCAACTGGGGGAGGGGGGATTGCATTGACAGAGGTTTCTTATACTAGCATATCTATGACAGATAGAGGTGCTATCAGTAGTGATTCTGTCGATAGATACTGCAGGTGTGCTGTACAAATGCTTTTTAATACCAGGGGATGCGTCACACAGAATGATGCTAGAAGCACAACGCCCCCTTCTTGGCATTCCGGTGACGTATCCAGCCATTGCACAATGTCAGCTGATCACAGTCTTTTAACATCTTGAAACACAATGATCAGTGCAACGATGGTCTGCTGATTGTCGATCCGTGTAATAGGAGTGGCAGTATTGGACCACCACTGACTTTAATTGGAAGCCTGGACGATCAATCCGGACAGCCCCTCCCGCTGCTCCCCTTGGCCCCTCCCGCTGTTCCCCGCTTACTGTCTGTGCATGTAATAGCAAAGGCAGTGAGCGGAGAACAAGGGGCAAGTGAACGCTGACCTGACAGGTTGGCGCGCTCACTTCTCCCTTGTGTTGTGCTGTGTAATATGGCCTGTAAGAGGCCTCTTTTACCACTCATCATCATCATTAATAAAGACTGTGGGGTCTGCAAAATGTAACTGAGTTTGCATCAGCAGGGGACATCAGAAACCCATAAGAGGACAGCAAGGAAGCACAGACAAGTGAGCATAGGTTCTTTTTTGCTTTTATGTGTATTAAATTGTGCAGCTGCCATCTTTTCAAACTTGTTATAAAATTTGCAAAGAATTTGGTTTGAATCTCGGTTCATGAAGTTCGGTTTGCTTATCTCTATCTACCATATAACTTGTATTTAATTTTTTAGGTAACCAGTCCAAGCCTACCTTCCTTTCTAAAAGGAGAGACTGTTTCACCAAGAAGACTGTTTGTCTTGTGAGGTGACATGATCTTGAGGGATGTTACTTAGCAGATTATTTTGAGATGTTTTTATTTCATCAACTTTTCTAGCAAATGTCTATACTGTCTTTAATGAATCACATATATAACTTGTTCTTAACATCGATACTAATTGTCAAAATGAAACCTAATCAAGTTGATCTTTGAGTCAAAATCTGGAGAAATGACACATTGGCTGTTGTCTCGTAATTATGAATTTGCTTTTGCGGGGTGGATTTAATTAAGCTTAGCATCTGCTCCAGGGTCACACAGAGGTCGATTCCAGTCTGTTTGCATTGATTTGTTTGCAAGGCTCATCTTTCATAATGTTCTGTTATCAGAAGAACCACCAGTGGGATGTGCAACTAAGCACTCCTTGCATGTCTGCCAGCAGAATGGTTCTGAACTTGGCAGATGAGATGATACCCTGGCAATAAGGAAGGACATAACATCTTTTAGAAGACTTTTTAAAGTACAAAGGGATTTCTTTCTGCCTCTGTTATACTTAAACAAAATATATATATTTTATCATATAGATTGTATGTAATGTAATCTAAAAACTATAAATGCCAGGATTCAAGTTTTTAAGACAGCGCTCCATAGCGTAACTCAGACACGGCTTAAGTGGTAAAAGAAAGCACATAGAACTCTCATCTGGGTGGGTTGTGCTGGTGTAATGCTACGTTTACACGAAACGATAATTCTCCCGATCGTACGATTAACGATGACGAAGTAACAATGTGTTTTTCATAACAATCAGCGTTTAGACGGACCGATATATCGTACGAAAAATTCGTTTTGCGATCGCTTAAGCCTATCTCACACATTGAGTAAATCAGCTGTTCACACGGAACGAATTTTTTGCGAACGATTAACGACGATTTCAGAAGTTGTTGAAAGATCAAAATGAACGATTTCTCGCTCGTCCACACGTACGATTTCCGTTCAAATTCGATCGTTATCGTGCGAATTCGCACGATAATCGTTCCGTGTAAACGCAGCATAAGGCTCAACTCTTATTCATAGCATGTAAATGAACCGCAGCTACTCCCAACTAATCCTCACAGGGATTACAGTCAGTATCCTCCGCTGCTCCAAGGCGGGTAAAACAGGAGCAGGTCCAAGGGGTTATGGTGATATAAAATATCATAAAATTTATTAAAATAATTTATGCCAGCGACATAAGACTTTTTGCGTTTCAAGACCGGTCCGCTCTCTTTATCAAGTGTCTAATACCATAATATATATAAAAATAAAATAAAATTGAAAAAAAAAAAAAATATGGAATCACCACTGCTTACATCATCATGGGGAGGATCAAAGAAGGGAGTTAACCCTTAGCACCCAATGGAACTTATCATCCTGCCATATCATCCGGCCATAGCGCTTGCATTTTTTCACATACAGACCCAAATGAGCCCTTATTTTTTGCGACACTAATTGTGCTTTGCAATGGCAGGCTTAATTTTTGCATAAAGTATGCTGCGAAACCAGAAAAAAAATTAAATGTGTGATGAAATGAAAAAAAAAACAAACACATTTTTTTATTTGGAGGGTTTTTGTTTTTATGACGTTTATGACTTGTTATATATGTTCCTCAAGTCGTTATGATTACAACAATATGTAAAATGTATAACTTTTATTTTATCTGATGGCTTTTAAAAAATTCAAACCATTGATAACAAATATATGTCCCTTAATATAAATACAAAATATATATTTTTTTTATCATTTAGATTTGATGTAATTTAAAAAACTATAAATGCTAGGATTCAAGTTTTTAAGACAGCGCTCCATAGCGTAACTCAGACACGGCTGAAGTGGTGAAAGAAAGCACATAGAACTCTCACCTGGGTAGGTTGTGATGGTGTAAGGTCCAATTCTTACTCATAGAATGTAAATGAACTGCAGACCCACATAAGCCCTTATTTTTTGCATCACTAATTGTACTTTGCAATAGCAGACTTTGCAGATTTTTGCATAAAATATGCTTCGAAACCAGAAAATAATATATGCGCAGTGAAAGAAAAACTCAATTCTTTTTATTGGGGGGCTTCGTTTTTATGCTGTCCTATAGAAAAACTGACATGTTATATATGTTTCTCAAGTCGGTACGATTAAAATAATTTGTAACTTGCATAACTTTTATATTATTTGATGGCTTTTAAAAAAGTAAAACCTTTTACAGAAAATAAACATTCCTTAAAATCAATGTGTTTTAAATTTGGGGGTTTCGTGTTTACGCTGTTTGACATGTTATCTATGTTCCTAAGTCAGTAAGATTACGATATGTTATTTATATAACTTCTATTTTATCTAACTGCTTTTAAAAAAAAATTAAATTAAAAAAAAACACTAAATGTGTTTAAAATTGTTTTATTGCCATTCTTATAACTCTTTTATTTTTTGTCTATAGAGCTGTGCGAAGTGTCATTTTTGCACCATGATCTGTACTTTCTATGATTAGCTTGGGTGAATATATGCGTCATTTTGATCACTTTTTATTACAATTTTTCTGGATTTATTTATTTATTTTCATTTATAAAATGGGAAAAAGGGGGGGTTGAACTTTTATAAGAAGAGAGGATTTTTTATTTAACAAAAAAAAAAACTTTTTTTTTTTTTCACATTTTAACATTTAGTCCCCCTGGGGGATTTGTATTATTACTGCACTGATCTCTCATAGAGATCTCAATTAGTTCAGTGCTGGATTCATTTGGGCTGCTGGAGCCTAATGCAATCCATTACAGAGCCAGGATCAGCGTCATTGCAATGCTAAGACTCAGCAAGGTAAGATGAAGGGACTCCCCCTCCGCAATTGCATCGGGGGGGGGGGGGGGGGAATCCCCCCCACTAGACTCCAGGGATAGCTATTTACAGGCATTTAAATGCAGCTGTCATTTTTGACAGCTGTACCTACATAGCTAATTAACTGCTGCAAATAGCAGCCAGGAGCGCAACGGTTCAGAGCAGCGGGCAGGCCATCTTTAACCCCCCCCAACCCACAGCAGGATGTGCCGCTACATCCTTTTGTGGGAATATGTTAAAGAGGTTGTGTGTAGATCTAAACTGATGCATTATCTAAAATTAAATATTTTAAATGTACAAGCATTTCCGAAAATGTATGATTTGAGAGATTTAGAGGGGCATTTATCAAGGGCTTTGCATCTGTTTTTAGGTAATTGGAATTTTTGACCATTTATGTGCCATTATTTGATGGGCAAATATTTTTTAGATTTTTTAAAAATCTTTTCACCCAAAAATTTGCATAATTAGGGATTTGCGCCAAATTTATCATTAGTGACGTTTTAAAAAGTCGCACAAACTGGTGCAGACTTACGTCTAGTCAGTACGAAGTGAATTTGCACAATTTTTTGCAAATATTCTGAGAATATTCTATTCACAGTTGATGTAAAGCTGTTGTAAACACATTGGGGGAGATTTATTAAAGGGTGTAAGATTGAGACTGGTGCAAACTGCCCACAGCAACCAATTACAGCTCCTCTTTCCTTTTAGCACTGCCTAAAGCTGAGCTGTGATTGGTTGCTGTGGGTAGTTTGCACCAGTCTAAATTTTACACCCTTTGATAAATGTCCCCCATTCACTTTGCTGCACACAGCCTTACATTACCAGCGTATACATTTGGGGGGAGATTTATCAAAGGGTGTAAAATTTAGACTGGTGCAAACTACCCACAGCAACCAACCACAGCTCAGCTTTAGGCAGTGCTGAAAGGAAAGCTTAGCTGTGATTGGTTGCTGTGGGCAGTTTGCACCAGTCTAAATTTTACACCCTTTGATAAATCTCCCCCATTGTGTTCTACATAGTAGACTCTATAACAATAAATTTAAGGGAAACCAGGGAAACGCACTTTACATAAGATACATTGTGATAACATTCTTATAGCAGAGTATCTTTCAGGAAACTATTTTCCATCATTTAACCCTTTGAGGACCAGGCCCAAAATGACCCAGTGGACCATGCAAATTTTCATTTTTGCGTTTTCGTTTTTTCCTCCTCCCCTTCTAAGAGCTCTAGCACTTTCAGCTCTCTATCTACAGGGCCATGTAAGTGCTTGTTTTTTTACAGGAGTAGTTGTACTTTGTAATTGCACCTTTCATTTTACCATAACATGTATGATGGGACCCCAAATATATTATTTATAAAGATATAAATTGGTGAAATCGTAAAAAAGGATTCAATATGGTAATGTTTGGGGGGGTTCCTGTGTCTATGTAATGCAATATACGGTAAAAGCGACATAATACCATTATTCTATAGGTCAGCCCGAACACAACCATATGCAGGTTTACACAGATTTTCTAGTGTTATATTTTTTTTAATGAAATTCTTTTTTTTTTGCAATTAATTATTAATAAAATGGGCCTATTGTGACGCTTATAACAGTTTTATTTTTTCACCTAGGGGGCTGTATGTGGTGTCATTTTTTTCGCCATAATCCATAGTTTTTATTAATACCATATTTGTGAAGGTAACTTTTTATTAACTTTTTTTATATATATAATGTAACAAAAAATCGTTAATCCTGGCCCTTTGTTCGCTCTTTTCGTTTACGCCGATCGCCTTTAGTGATGACGCTTGTTATATTTTTATAGATCGGACAATTACAAACGCTGAGATATATTATATGTTTATTTATTTATTTTTATATGTTTTATTTATATAATGGGAAAGGGGGGTGATTTGAACTTATTGATTTGTACTTATTTTTTTTTACACATTTAAAGTCCCTTTGGGGGACATTTACATTCATTTGTTTGATTTCATACACTGATCATTGCTATGCCATAGGCATAGCATTGATCAGTGTTATAGGCGATCTGCTCAGACTTGTGCTGCTTGGGGGCGACCTTCTCTGCCGGCGGTGCTGGCCGGGTTCTGGTGTGGTGTTTGTGGGTCTGGTCCTGTGGCATGGGGGTCGCAGGGCCGTCCCATGGCCCCCGTTCCCTGGCTGTGCGTGCCTGCGGGGTTGGTGGCCACTGACTGGCACGGTGTGGACTTAGTGTAGGGACCCATGTATATCAGATACCGGCACGAGGTACATGGGGCAGTATGGCTTGATCAATTCATACACAAAATTCTGATGTGTTTTTTATTTAGCCTAGGGGCACTAGTATCAGCCATAGGTGTGAGGTGCAGCACTCTGTTTCTTCCCTGAACCGCATTTTGTTTCTCTCTTTTCTCCGTGTATTGCACTCCTCCTGGTGAGACCCACATGACCGCAATTAGCAGGAGACACCTGAGTGCACATGGTTTTAATCCCTCCTGTTTTTTCCCATTCTGTCTGCTGCAGCTATGGTGAGCGCAATACCTTATCCAGACTTGTGCTGTTTGGGGCCGACCTTCTCCGCCGGCGGTGCTGGCCGGGTTCTGGTGTGGTGTTTGTGGGTCTGGTCCTGTGGCATGGGGTTCGCAGGGCCGTCCCATGGCCCCCATTCCCTGGCTGTGCGTGCCTGCGGGGTTGGTGGCCACTGACTGGCACGGTGTGGACTTAGTGTAGGGACCCATGTGTATCAGATACCGGCACGAGGTACATGGGGCAGTATGGCTTGATCAATTCATACACAAAATTCTGATGTGTTTTTTATTTAGCCTAGGGGCACTAGTATCAGCCATAGGTGTGAGGTGCAGCACTCTGTTTCTTCCCTGAACCGCATTTTGTTTCTCTCTTTTCTCCGTGTATTGCACTCCTCCTGGTGAGACCCACATGACCGCAATTAGCAGGAGACACCTGAGTGCACATGGTTTTAATCCCTCCTGTTTTTTCCCATTCTGTCTGCTGCAGCTATGGTGAGCGCAATACCTCATCCAGACTTGTGCTGTTTGGGGGCGACCTTCTCCGCCGGCGGTGCTGGCCGGGTTCTGGTGTGGTGTTTGTGGGTCTGGTCCTGTGGCATGGGGGTCGCAGGGCCGTCCCATGGCCCCCGTTCCCTGGCTGTGCGTGCCTGCGGGGTTGGTGGCCACTGACTGGCACGGTGTGGACTTAGTGTAGGGACCCATGTGTATCAGATACCGGCACGAGGTACATGGGGCAGTATGGCTTGATCAATTCATACACAAAATTCTGATGTGTTTTTTATTTAGACTAGGGGCACTAGTATCAGCCATAGGTGTGAGGTGCAGCACTCTGTTTCTTCCCTGAACCGCGATCTGCTCATTGAGCCTGCCTGTGCAAGCTCAGTAAGCAGATCGCCAATCGGAGGCATGTGAGAGACCTCCGGCGGTCCGTTACAATGATCGGGACCCCGCAGTCACACTGCGGGCGTCCCGATCATTAAGTGACAGAGGACTCCCCCTGTCACTTACACTTAAACGCCTAGGTCGTCTAGTGGTTAAGCATACACTGTAGCGCTTTAAGTGTACACACATATTTTAAGGTATAATACCAAGTTGTTTTTTACTTTTGCTATTGAGTTATGCATACTTCATTAAAACTACAGTGCCTATTTAACAGGTGCTTTTAAAATCATTTGACCTCCTGACTCATTTTTTAATAAGCAAAATCCTTTTTTTTCCTCAAGCCATTTATAATTACACTGTTTTATACGAAAAACACCATTCAAGATACTAAATAATATTAACGTCTTTCTACACATTCTACACGTTTATAACCATTCTGTCTTCATAGGGCTCTCGTACCTTATACCAAGTGGAAAAATATTTATTTTCCTTTGTCATTTACTGATTTTGGTTACAAAAATGTGAAAATGGCTGTATTTTGCATCAACACTAGTAAAATATCATTAGGTAAGACATCTGAGAAATCATAAGAATGGCCTTATTTGTGCAAACAACGGCCATTGTTATGAAATATGGCCGGGTTTTTTACGTAGTGTGAACCCGGCCTTAGTTATAGTTACAGTCATTGTCAGGACTGTATCTTTGCAGAGCATTATGCGCCCCTCTGCTCGTGCTGTGCGGCCGAGAAGGCGCTGATATTCTCATTCTGTTCTGTGTTTTGTTTTGCTGTGTCTGAACACTGGTTTATTTGCTCTCTTTGGGAGACACACCCGACTTCACCTGCTGAGTTCTGTCTGGCCATGTCAGGGTTAATCTGTGTTTTGGTTCTGCTGTGACTGACAGGTCTTCCTGCCAGTGGATCTGTTTTGTTCTCAGCTGTCTGTGCTTGGAGATCAGGGGGATGGCCCAATTATGTTCTGGATCAGAACCCTGGCCTCCTATATAACTACCTCAGTCTGGGATATCTTTGCCGGATATTGAGCTTGTCTCTGCCTGGTTCTGTGTTTCTATTCTTGCTCTGTTGATTCTAACCCTGCTTTGCCTTTCTGACCATTCTTGTTTGCTGCCTGCCCCTGACCATACTGCCTGTATATTGACTTTGCCTTCGGATTGTGATTTTGTACTTTTGCTGCCCGTTTGTTGTGACCCGGACTGTTGACCATTCGTTATTGTGTTTTGTCTGTCTGTCTTGTCCTTGTGTCCCACCTAGCCAGCGCAGGGACTGCCGCCCAGTTGCTCGCCGCCATTTTAGGGCGGATTGTGGCAAATAGGTAGAGGACAGTGGGAGGGGCTGAGCTTAGGGCTCACTGTTTGTCTTGTCCTGCTGTCCGGTTCCTAACAGAATATCCGGCCATACTTTTTTTTTTTTTCTCTCCACCTTGCTATGGACCCCATGAAAGCTCTGGTTGAGCAAATGCAAAGTCTCAACCAGCTTGTTCTGGACCTTACGCAACGGGTGCAGCAGGTAGAGTCTTTCCTGGGCCAAAATGCCATGCTATCTGCTGCTGCTCCCCCAGAACCTCCAGTGCAGCTTCCTGATAGGTTCAAAGGCGAAAGAAAGGCCTTTCGAATCTTTAGAGAGGGATGTAAGTTGTTTTTCAGACTTTGTCCCCGGTCCTCTGGGGATGAGAGCCAGAGAGTAGGCATTATTATGTCACTCTTACAAGGACCTCCGCAGGAGTGGGCTTTTTCTTTGCCTCCAGATGCCACTGAGTTATCTTCTGTGGATCAGTTTTTCTCTGCATTGGAATTACTGTATGATGACCCTGACAGGGCAGCAGCAGCTGAGAGGCAGTTGACTACTTTGAGACAGGGGAAGCGACCGGTGGAGGAGTATTGTGCGGAGTTCCGCCAGTGGTGCGTTCCATCCGGATGGAATGATCCTGCACTTAGATGCAAGTTTAAGCAGGGGTTGTCTGATGGCATTAAGGATGCCTGGACAGGGCATCCAGAACCTTCCACCCTTAAGCAGGCCATGAATTTGGCTATTCGTATAGACCGCAGGCTCCGTGACAGACATAGGGAGAAAGTAGACTCTGACTCTTCTAAACAATCTGTCTCCTATTCTGTCAAAACCCCTCTTGTTACCCCTACTATTCCTGAGGACGAGCCCATGCAGCTGGGACTATTAGACGCCAAGACCAGGCGAGAACACCGGAGACACAATGGTCTATGTTACTACTGTGGTGACAGTGGCCATTTCATCAGTTTCTGCCACAAGCGGCCCAAGCGGCAAGAAAACCTGCACCCAGATCATCGGCATCCAGGTGACTCCCAGAAAGGTCACTTGGGCGCACAGGTACCCTCCGGCGAAATTAATATTTCTAGTTCTGTTGTACCTGATTTGCCTGTATCTGATGTGAATTTAACATGTTGTTCTGCTCGTCCTGTCAGTAAGCCTGTTCTCCATGCCATGGACTCGTCTTCTGATGAATGGGAGTCAGATGGCAATCTTCTAAGTGAGGTTGAGTCCTGTGAGGGTCCTGAGGCCCCTCATAAAAGGGGGGGTACTGTCAGGACTGTATCTTTGCAGAGCATTATGCGCCCCTCTGCTCGTGCTGTGCGGCCGAGAAGGCGCTGATATTCTCATTCTGTTCTGTGTTTTGTTTTGCTGTGTCTGAACACTGGTTTATTTGCTCTCTTTGGGAGACACACCCGACTTCACCTGCTGAGTTCTGTCTGGCCATGTCAGGGTTAATCTGTGTTTTGGTTCTGCTGTGACTGACAGGTCTTCCTGCCAGTGGATCTGTTTTGTTCTCAGCTGTCTGTGCTTGGAGATCAGGGGGATGGCCCAATTATGTTCTGGATCAGAACCCTGGCCTCCTATATAACTACCTCAGTCTGGGATATCTTTGCCGGATATTGAGCTTGTCTCTGCCTGGTTCTGTGTTTCTATTCTTGCTCTGTTGATTCTAACCCTGCTTTGCCTTTCTGACCATTCTTGTTTGCTGCCTGCCCCTGACCATACTGCCTGTATATTGACTTTGCCTTCGGATTGTGATTTTGTACTTTTGCTGCCCGTTTGTTGTGACCCGGACTGTTGACCATTCGTTATTGTGTTTTGTCTGTCTGTCTTGTCCTTGTGTCCCACCTAGCCAGCGCAGGGACTGCCGCCCAGTTGCTCGCCGCCATTTTAGGGCGGATTGTGGCAAATAGGTAGAGGACAGTGGGAGGGGCTGAGCTTAGGGCTCACTGTTTGTCTTGTCCTGCTGTCCGGTTCCTAACAGTCATGTAAGGAGACAGGACTAAAATATAAAAAATTTACCAGGCTTCATGTCTTAACCTATATGTGAGTTATAGTGCTTGCCTGTTTCTGTAACTAGAATACATTAATAGGAATCAATAAAATATATTCATATTAACATAGTTTGTACGGCTAGTTTCACAAACACAACAGTTTTTTGTAAATATAAAGGAAGGACCTATACTTCTGCCTCCTACTGGTTACACTTCTGGCCTTGGCTTGTAATTGTTTTCTCTCCAGTTCAGCCTAGGTCTCTGCAGTGTTGATCCAGAGGAAGTAAAAAGAGGCTGGAGTGACTTCACTGTCCCAATATTCACTAGTAGGAGCTGGCTGGCTGAGTCAGATCAGTCAGTAGCCCCACCCCCAGTGCTCTGAAGAGCCTTATTTGCATATTGAGTAAAGTCATGATTTCTAGAAGATAGCGCTGAGGATGAAGGTAAGAAAATGACCTTTATCTTCAGCGTGCTATGGGGACATAACAGCAGGTTAGAGATCTGCCATTCTGCCTTAGTATATATTTTTTCTTTTGTAGAGTTCATTGTTTGGAATTAGGGACGGTCCGAACCTGCCGTGGTTTGGGTTCGTATGAACCCGAACGCTCGGCAGCAGATTCCCGCTGTCTGCCCGCTCCGTGGAACGGGCGGATACAGTGGGAGGAACGCCTGGAAAACTGGGATACAGCCTATGGCTATATCCCAGTTTTCCAGGCGGTCCTCCCGCTTGATCCGCCTGCTCCACGGAGCGGGCAGACAGCGGGAATCATTACCGAGGGTTCGGGTTCGGACCATCCCTATTTGGAATAAATAATATAATATTTTATATAATATTAAAATCTATTTTACCCTTCCTTTACTTCGGGGACTAAACTTAGTTTCTTGCACACTACGCTGTAAGGCCGGGTTCACACTTTGTAAGACACCGGCCGTTCTGTGACACGGCTCTGTCACAGAACGACCGATGTCAGTGAAGTTCATCATTAAATTACTGGTGGGTGTCAGCTCCTGAGCCTACGCCATTTTTCTCCAGCACGCAGATACATTTCACTTGTACATGTACATATAGAGCAGATGCATCTAAAAGGTTAAGCCCTCTCCATATTCTATGTGTTACACAACTTGAGCGGTATCCAGTATTAATAAATCCTAAGTAAACTAAGTGATAATGCAGTCAGGAATAAATGACTTTAATGAATTGGTTTAGGTCTATTTTCGCTTACAATTTATTAGAGAAGCTCAGCTTGATTGTACTTTACCTTAAATGAGTAATTAGAAAATACACAAACCCTCACACCTAATAAATCATCTTATGTCTATTTTTAAGGGAATGCATTTTTTCAGTGTTAAAAAAATAAATAAAAGAGACAACCAGTTCTCAGTCATTGATTTGGTCGCTTTATTGAAATCATCGGTATAGTTTAATAGTTACCTGGAGATATTTCTGGACATGGCCATAAATCAAATCCAGATATTGTCTAAGATATTTGATTAATAGTGAACTGTTCTCCCAGCGACCACTTTGACAGGTGAATGTCTTTATCCTGAAGAAAGAACATGTTGTTTCCATCTACTAAAGAGAAAGAGATTCTATCATGATGTTCTCTTTATGAAATGTGTTTATAGCACACCTATTATCTTCCTAGTGTGCTCTTGTCCTGGTGACAGGAATCAGAGCTACTGAAATAAAGTAGATGCTATTGATAAGAAAACCTTGTGTAATATCTAGTTTAAAGAGAAACTAAATAATAAAGCATATACAGTGGTACCTTGGTTTAAGAGTAACTTGCATTGGGAGCATTTTGCAGGAAGAGCTCACAATTTTTCAAAATTGTAACTTAGTTTAAGAGCATTACTTTGGTTTAAGAGCTCCCTGTAATGGGTGGGAGGGCGAGTTGGGAAGGGGCATGGTCTACATAACAAGGTAATACAGCACTGTACGCTGACCCAGGATGTCACCCTTACTTTCAAATCAAAGCAGATCCACTTCAGTCTGGGGCGTACATCAGGAGTTAGGACTGTGGAGGTAATCTTTTCAATACTGTAACCCCTCTATGTGCTCACATATGCCTTGCTTATTCCTTCATGCTCCCTGTAGTCTCTGTCAGCCCTTGTGTTTCCCATCCTCTCCATTCCTGCTATATTGTGCCTGCACTTACACTCAGCTATACACACTGCTGCTATAATGTGCCTGCACTTACACTCAGCTATACTCACTGCTGCTATAATGTGCCTGCACTTACACTTAGCCATTCACACTGCGGTATAGAAAAGTTTCTGTCACTGTCCTCCTGCACAGCTCTGTGATTCTGACTTCCTGCTTGGTCCACACTCCCCCTTCCCCATTGTTGTTATGTGACCACACAGACCTCTGACAGCAGCCCTGCTCTCTATTCTAGCCTGTTGTATTACACCAGTTGAATTTCAATGATTTATTGGAAAATTTGCTTTGGTTTAAGAGTGATCTAAATTACAAACACAGTCCCGAAATGAATTATGTTCGTAATCCAAGGCACCACTGTACTGTGAATATTAATAATATAATCATAAAAAAGAAATAATAATGGTAACTATAAAAGCAGCCAGATGCTTTCATTTTTATTTGCATTGGTGTCATGAACAAGACACCTGGTCTGCTACGAACTAGAAATATATCATATTTTGTGACATATGTGGGTTCAGTTTTCTTCTATCCTGTCTTTGGTGTGGAGCGACACATTGCCTCAGTATTGTGATGATCTGAGGTTCCATCATATTATGACAGTTGGTCACCCCTACTAGTGATATGAGAGACATTAACAGCTCAGTGAGACAAGACATCCTGCAGCCATATGTGTTGGTCCCATGTCTTCCCATTGCTTCTTACAGGTATTTGTCAGAAGGTTAGTGTTCATCCACACATCCACAGGTTTTCCCAGGAATTTCTCCACCACCAACACTTATTTGGCCTTTCCTGTCGCTAAACATAGGATCCAGGCTAGAGATAGCCTAACAGAGTACTAACGCCTCCTTTTAATTGTAAATGTGGTCCTGAGTAAACTAATCCTCATTTGATTGAATATTATAATCAATAACCTACAAAATTTCGTTATATTCACACATATAAAATTTCATTTGACTTCAAAAATTGTATGTTTTGTCAATGACTATGACAGATCACGTATACAGGGCTGCTTCTACCATGAGGCGGAATGAGTATTCCACTTTAGATGGCAGATTATGCGACAGCAGATTATGCAATGCTATCAAGTTTCACTTAACAAAAATGACAGCAGCTTTGCAGCCAATTACTTGTCCCACCGCCCACACTCACTGCTGTCCCGCAGGGCTTCTGCGATATCAACCAGCAGCTCCCCTCACCGTCCTGGCTGTGGTGAGTGCCTGGGGTCAGAGGGGGTCGCGCTGTGACGATCAGGTTTCTGGGGGGGAGGCGTTGGGGGGGGTTAGGCTTGGGGTTGGTGTGGGGTTTGTTTGGGCACTAGTGAGGGGGCGGCCGCCTGAGGTTTGCCTCAGGTGGCAGAGACCCTAGAATCGGCCCTGCATCTATAACTATATAAAGTAGCTTTATAGGGGAATCAGACAAGATTGTGTCACACTTTGAGGAATGCAGTATATTATAATGTTTTTAGTATGGCTTTTTAGATCTATGAACTGAAACAATTACTTCTTCATGCCCTTGAATTTTAGAGAAAACCAGCACTTTACACAGTAGCATGTTTAGCATGTGATGAAAAAACTAACTTACTATATATACGACCCATTCCTATGTAAATTATCTGCTACTTTTGTGTATAAGGTTACAAAGCACCAATAAGCAAAGATCAATGTAGCAGGTGCATCCCAGACTATACCAGATATATTATTGCACAAGGGTAAGCTGGATCAAGTGTTATTTGGTAGAAGGCAATGTATCATTTACTATCCTTCATTTCAATTTATATAGGTATAAACAGGGATTAATTCAAACATATGCTAAGTGTGTAACAGGGCCTTCCAAATGTCCCATGCCATGTATGCTACTGCTGTCCTCTGTAGAACAGTGCAGCTTTTCTGCTCCCACAGGCACCAGGTGTGACTGCCCGCACCCTCTCTAGCTATACGTATGCTTTATACATATTCAATTCTGGCCATTCTAGCAATGCTAAATATCATCTGGAATACAAACATATGCATGATTTGCACTTTAAAGCAATCCCTTTAACAGAAATATGATCTTTCTAAAGAGCTGAAAAAGGAAAGATTTCTTTTGTGTCTAAAATAGAAATAAAACAATGTACAGTACACTACAGTGGATTGTTAACACATGAAAGAAAACCTCAAGGGAAGACATGTACAACAAAGTATATGGAAGAAGCTTCAAGAACATCAGAGAACTTGTTGCTAAGTAACCATAATAAAACTTCTACTGTGTCCCAGATTTGTTTTCTTATCAACAGTTACTGTGTAGCAATAAAACTAAAGGTCCTATTACACAGAGTGATTATAGTTTAAAAATTCTCTATAACGACCAAAAATTAACGATTATCTGTCTGTGTAATACCCAACAATCAAACGATGAAGGAAAAATCGTTAATCATTGTCTTTCAACCTGTTGAAAAATTATCGTTGGTAGTGTGCAGATCGTTCGCAAATCTGTTCATCTAATAAGTCATTTGCAGATAAAACATGCTGTGTGGGTTGCCCTGAGGAACGAATAACGACTGTAAAAATGATTGTTTATATTGCTTATAACAACAATCGGTGAATGTAATACCATCAGAATCGTTCGCTACTAAATCGCTAGTTATCACTAACGATCGATCATTATAGCAAATCTTTTACAGGACAATCGATGTGTGATAGAGCCTTCAGTAACCACATGAAGAAAACTGATAAACCTAATAAAAACATAATACATGTGTAACTATGACTTTATATGAATGTAATGTCCTTTCTGAACATAATCTATATATAGTAAAGTCTCTGTAAGATATATCCAGTGACTCACCCTTTCTCATCAGCAAAAAATATTGTAATACATCAAGGTAGACACCATAACCTCTAAGTAACTTAGCTTCTCTGTGTAAGGTGGGACAGACTGAAGGGTAATTCACAAAAAAGTACAAGAGGGATCTTTCAAGAACAATTTAGGACACATGCTTTTGGCATTGCTTATGGAGTATTACATTTTAGTTATGGCCTCTCAAACTCACTTACCTATAGCCTTAGCAGCAATAATGTGACAGCAAAGAATGGCTATACAATTGTTCATACATCCAGTGGCTTTAGATACAGGTCAAGGTAAGGAGTTATTCATTATGTAATTTTAATTAAAGTATTGTATTGCCCCCGAAAAGTTATACAAATCCTTAATATACACTTATTATGAAAGATGCACATATAGTGCTTTTTTCCCTGCACTTACTACTGCATCAAGGCTTCACTTACTGGATAAAATGGTGATGTCACGACTCGCTGGAACTCCTCGAGCTGTGCGATGGCTGCTGGAATGGGGCGCCAGAAAAACGGTGTGTCGGAGGAACACTGAGCATCCCTCTGCCATCATCCTCTCCAGCAGCCACAGCCCGCACAGCTCTGGGAGTCGGGTCGTGACATCACCATTTTATCCAGGAAGTGAAGCCTTGATACAGTAGTAAGTGCAGGGAAAAAAGCACTTTATAAGCATTTCCTGTAATAAGTGTATATTGGTGATTTGCATAACTTTTTTAGGGAAATACAATACTTTAATAAAAAAAAAAATTGCTGGACTTCTCCTTTAATCTACCATAATGACAAAGAATAAACTTAATCTTTGCTAATTTTTGAAAAAAGGAAGGACAATTACACATGCATCGGGACCCTGCAGTCACACTATCACTCAAAGGATGGAATTCACATATGAAGGGGGTTTTCTGGGGCACTGGACTGGGATGGTCTACTGTGAATCAAGCACTAGACTGAGATCTAATAAAGTAAAGTTGTGTACTTTCTGTGCAGTCACCATTAGCTTCCATCTCTCTTCAATGACAACCCCTCTCATCTCCCTCCTGTTGTATTCCAAGTTTGATGAAACAGCACTGCCCATTTACAGCATGAACAACAGATCCATAATATAATACAGGAGATCCTGCCCCTGCCACAATGCTGTATTCTTATTGTATTCTGTTGTTGCTGTAAGTTGTATAGATCTAGATTTCCCCTATAGAGCTATATAAAAACTGAAAAATCTAGATCCATGTCTGTGATCCCCTGAAATACTTTTTGTATAGATACTATATGAATCAGTGGGAAAACAAAAGAAAAAATGTGTTCTCCTTGTTAAATCTTCCATAGATCTCTTTCACATGAACCGTAAAGGTTTTTTTCTACTTCTATATTTAGACATGCTATTAAAGTGTAATAAGTGGGGGTCTCACTGCTGAGACTCTTCTAATGCTGAAGAACAAGCACTAGACAGCTTAACAGAATTAATATTCAAGCCATGGTTTAAATCTGTCACTGGATGGAAAGTAATTTGTTTCTCCAAGGAATACTTTTAATGGAATTGTATTGGGCTGTTAACAAACAAGCCATCATATTTTTAATTACATTTTTATGATTCACAATGAGCATTTGATCTCACAGTGTTAAATACAGAAGTTGAATTTGATATCTTGATTGTTAGTCTTGTTTTTATTATTTTCTACTGATACTTTGCAGCATGACTTCTCAGTTTGTTTCAGGGTGAAGCCTAAGCCTGACTATTGGTCATGGACAGTCCACGACTTTTTTCAGGTGTGACTCACCAGCGAGTGAGTTGTGCATCAGTGTGAACTCTTTAATCTATGTATTTGTGCCTTTTACTTGACTTTTGTTGTTGTTTTTTAATTAGAACTTTTTTAAACTTTAGGTCTCAGATATTTACAGCAAGTCCATAGGATGCTGGTATGTCCACAACATCAGTTAGCCTCTTACTGGCGGTCTCAAATCTAAGTCATCCATTTTTTATCACATAGTTATTAATGTAATTCAGAACCAGGTTTCGATACAAACAACAAGTACAAGAACAATGTATGGGCCCCTGAATCTCTAATAGCTTATTGTAGCCTTCTCTTACAATGTGCAAGCACTTGTAATCTATGAAACTCCTAAGCTCAAATCTCTTATAGACAGTAGGAAGCTTCCATATGTTTTAAGAAGGCATGCCCACCCCTGTACAGAGAGTCACTGGCTCTCTAGAACATATATTATACATTAAACTTAAATAATAAATTAAATGATGCCAGAGGAAAAATGATTTCCTAGAAGAAGAAAGACATAAATTTTAAAAAAATTCTATATTTGGATTAGACTAAAAGCATATTCGATTTATATTACATCAACATTTTTTTTTTATAACTCCAGTAACTTATGTGTCTTCTTCCTTGCTTAATAAATGTACTTTCTGCTTTACAAAGTCAAAGTCATGACACATTGAACTATAAATCTAAAAATAAACTGATTTCATTTCTTCAGTAAAATCTATATTCTTTAGCGCCTACACCTGTTTTCGCAAACTATGCTATATAGGTCAAGGATAGAAAGTGTCTTGCATATATTTATTATGAACTTAAAAACTTCCATTAGGATTTTTCATCATGCATTTGTTATAATGAAGAGCATTTCAATATCAACATACAAAACTTCTATTTTTGTGAAGTTTTAGGACACGTTCACACAACGTATATTTTCATTAAACAACGGCTGTTGTTGAAGGTTTGCAATAACGGCCATTATTTACTGACAGCAGCAGATCACATTGAACTCTATGGAATCCTGGCCACAGTGTATACAGTCGAGATTCCATGCAACTGCACAAAAACTGACAACTGACATGTCAATTTTGCGTGGCCCCTACTCACTGAATAGTGACCGCACTAAATTGACTGTGCAGTACGGCGACGGACGCACTTTACATTGTCTACTATGGTTAATTGGAAGGCAGGCACACCCGAAAGATGTGATGTTCATCCGTTCGGTACTGCAGTATCGGCCAGGGTGAACTTCACAGACAGCGGCCATTCTGTGACTTGGCCATGTCACAGAATGGCCACTGTCTTACAGCATGTGAACGAGACCTTAACCCCTTAAGAACCGGGGCTGAAATGGCATTAAAGGGGCATTCCAGCTAAAAGCTTTTTTTCCAGTAATTGAAACACATTACAGAGTTATATAACTTTGTAATATGCTTCAATCACCTATTTGCCCCCCTCCCCTATATTTTTCCCCCTCAACCCCGCCACCAGGAAGTGAAGTAAACGCATTCTTACCCAATGACTGTTGACCCCAGGCTGCTCTGTGGCAGCCATTTTGTGACAATGACATAATCAAAAGGGAGGGGTTTTAACCCTTAGACGACCCAGGGCGTATAGTTACGCCATGGAAGTCTGTCCCCAGACGACCTAGGGCGTAACTGTACGCCCTGGGTGTTTCTCCCGCTATGAAGCGTGCTCCGGAGCGGAGCGCGCTTTATAGGAGGTGGAGGTCGGCTGCAATCTCTAGCCGGGACCTCACCGGTAATGACACGCTGCAGCGATCACGCTGCCACGTGTCACTAACTCCTTAAACGCCGCGATCGCGGCGCGACCGCAGCGTTTAAGTGTAAGTGACGGGGAGTCCCCTGTCATTTACCGATCGGGACCCCCGCAGTGTGACTGCGGGGGTCCCGATCGATAAAACGGACCGCTGGAGGTCTCTCACCTTCCTCCGTGCGGTCCGATCGGTGCTCTGGTCACTGAGCCTGCACAGGCAGGCTCAATGAGCAGAGCGCCGATAACACTGATCAATGCTATGCCTATGGCATAGCATTCATCAGAGTAGAAATCAAAGTACTGGATGTAAAAGTCCCCCAAAGGAACTTCAAATGTGTAAAAAAAAAAGAAGTTAAAAACACTAACACACTACCCCGAAACCCCTCCCCCAATAAAAGTTGAAATCACCCCCCTTTCCCATTATATAAATAAAACATATAAAAATAAATAAACAAATAAACATATAATATACCGTAGCGTGCGTAATTGTCCAATCTATTAAAATATAACAAGCGTCATTGCGAATGGTAAACGGTGTACACGAAAAGAGGGAAAAAAGTGCGCGGATTACCGATTTTATGTTACATTATATATAAAAAAAAAATAATAAAAAGTGATGATCAAAACGTCCGATCTTCACAAATATGGTATTAATAAAAACTAGAGATCATGGCGGAAAAAATGACACCCCATACAGCCCCGTAGGTGAAAAAATAAAACTGTTATAAGCTTCACAATAGGCCCATTTTATTTATAATTAATTGCCAAAAAAAAGGATTTCGTTTAAAAAAAATATCTAACATTAGAGAATCTGTGTAACCTGCATATGGTTGTGTTCGGACTGACCTATAGAATAATTGTATCATGTCGCTTTTACCATATAGTGCATTACGTAGACACAGGAACCCCCCAAACGTTACCATATTGCATTCTTTTTTACGATTTCACCTATTTATATCTTCATAAATAATAATTTTGGAATTCCATCATACATGTTATGGTAGAATGAAAGACGCCATTAAACAGTACAACTATTCCTGTAAAAACAAGACCTTACATGGCTTGTAGATAGAAAACTGAAAGTGCTAGAGCTCTTAGAAGGGGAGGAGGAAAAAACGAAAACACTAGGATCAAAATTTGCGCGGTCCACTGGGTCATTTTGGGCCTGGTCCTCAAAGGGTTAAGCCCTGTTAGGCCAGCCTCCCTTTATCAGATGACACAGGTTGCTTAGCTCTGATTGGCTGACCAAGCTGTAAGCCATCTAACAGTTTTACAGAGTCAGTTAGACATCACAGGAGACAAAGTGCATCATGGGAAAGCCCAAACCAGGAAGTAAAGAAAAATAAAGATACCACCTGGAGCTTCAGGGACCTGTAAACAGCTGGAAATTCAAACGAAGACTCAGGAGGGATGGTAAGTGAGAAATCTTTGTTTATGATTGATATTTTTTTTTTTAAATCAGCACCAGAGACCGGGCCAATTGTCACTTGCATTTTAGTTATTTCCTCCTTGCCTTCTAAGACCCATAACTCTTTTATTTTTCCACTTACAGGGCCATTTTTAAGGAACAGGTGTACTTTGTAATGGCATCTTTTAATCTACCATAAAATGAATGACAGAACCCCCAAAATATCATGTATGGGGTGAATTGGGGTCAAAAAAAGCAAGTCCGCAAATTTTGGGGGGTTCCATGTTTACGTAATGCACTTTACGGTAAAAATGAAAATTTTCCTTTATTTTATAGGTCAGTCTGAACAAAGCGATATGCATGGTTACTAGGTTTTCTAATGTTCTACTATTTTTATTAGCAGTAAAACTTTTTTTTTTTTTTGCAAATAGGTATATTTAAAATGGCCCTTTTGTTACTCATAGCGTTTTAATTCTTCACCTCCAGGGGTGTATGGGGCATCATTTTTTGACCCGGATCTCTACTTTTTATTAGTAAAAATTTTTTCTAGATCAGACCGATTGATCACTTTTAAATATTTTTTTGTACATATCCGTTTAAGAGCAAAATGAGTCCTTTTAAGAGCGACCTGGGTCCCTTTAAGAGTGAAATGGGTCCCTTTAAGCATGAAATTGGTCCCTTTAACCCCTTGCCTCTAAAGCCTGTTTTGGCCTTAATGACCAGGCTCATTTTTCAAAATCTGACCTGTTTATCTTTATGCGCTTATAGCTCAGTGATGCTTTAACGTATGCTAGCGATTCTGAGATTGTTTTTTCGTCACATATGACACTTTATATTAGTAGCAAAATTTGGTCACTACTTTGTGTATTTTTTGTGAAAAACATCAAAATATCATGAAAATTTTGAAATTTTTGCATTTTATGAACTTCTGAAATTCTCTGCTTCTAAAAAAGGAAGTCACAGCACATAAATTAGTTACTAAATCACATTACCAATATGTCCTCTTTATTCTGGCATAATTTGGGAAACATATTTTACTTTTTTAGGGTGTTACGGGGCTTAGAAATTTATCAGCAAATTATCACATTTTGTGAAAATTTCCAAAACTGATTTTTTTTTAGGGACCAGTTCTTTTTTTAAATGGATTTAGAAGGCTTGTATACTGGAAACCCCCATAAGTGACCCCATTTTGGAAACTAGACACCTTAAAGAATTAATCTAGTGGTATAATGAGCATTTTAACCCTACAGGGGCTGGAGGAAATTATTCACAATTAGGCAGTAAAAAAATCGAAAATTTAAATTTTCAAATAATATATACGTTTAGATTAAAGTTTCTCATTTTCAAAAGGAACATGAGAAAAAAAGCATACCAAAATTTGTAACGCAGGTTCTCCTGAATACAACAGTACCCCAGATGTAAGCGTAAACCACTGTATGGGCACACAGCCGGGCTCAGAAGGGAAGGAGCGCCAATTAGCTTTTTTAATGCAGATTTTGCTGAAGAAGTTTCTGAGCGCCAGGTGCATTTGCAGAGCCCCTGTAGTGTCCGCAGAATAGAATCCCCCAAAAGTCACCCCATTTCGAAAGTACACCCCTCAAAGGATTCATCTTTGGGTAGGATGAGCATTTTGACCCCACAGGCATTAGAGAAAAGTATTCAAAATTAGACAGTAAAAATGAAAAACACAAATTTTTCCAATAATATGTTTGTTTAGTTTGAAATTTCTCAATTTCACGAGGAACAAGAGAAAAAAAGTACCGCAAAATTTGTAAAGAAGGTTCTCCTGAATACAACGGTACCCCATATGTGGGCATAAACCACTGTATGGGCACACCGCGGGGCTCAGAAGAAAAGGAGCGCCAATTAGCTTTTTCAATGCAGATTTTGCTGAAGAAGTTTCAGTTTTGGAAAGTACACCCCTCAAAGAATTCATCTTGGGGTGTGGTAACCATTTTGACCCCACAGGTATTAGAGGAAAGTATTTAAAATTAGACAGTAAAAATGAAAAACTTGAATTTTTCCAATAATATGTTCGTTTAGTTTGAAATTTCTCAATTTCACAAGGAACATGAGAGAATACGCACCCCAAAATTTGTAACACAGGTTCTCCTGAGTACAACAGTACCCCATATGTGGGCATTAACCACTGTATGGCCACACAGGAGGGCTCAAAAGGAAGGGAGCGCCAATTAGCATTTTCAGTTCAGATTTTGCTGAAGTAGTTTCTGAGCGCCAGGTGCGTTTGCAGTGCCCCTGTAGTGTCCGCAGAAGAGACCCCCCCCAAAAGTCACCCCATTTTGGAAAGTACACCCCTCAAAGAATTCATCTTGGGGTGTGGTGACCATTTTGACCCCACAGGTATTAGAGGAAAGTATTCAAAATAAGACAGTAAAATTGAAAAACTAGAATTTTTTTTTAATAATATGTTTGTTTAGTTTGAAATTTCTCAATTTAACTAGGAACAGGGGCGAAGCTGCATGCCCAAATCTGTAACGCAGGTTCTCCTGAGTAGAACTGTACCCCATATGAGGGCATAAACCACTGTATGGGCACCCAGCTGGGCTCAGAAGGGAAGGAGCGCCAATTAGCATTTTCAGTGCAGATTTTTCCGAAGAAGTTTCTGAGCGCCAGGTGCGTTTGCAGCGCCCCTGTAGTGCCAGCAGAATAGAACTCCCCCAAAGGTCACCCCATTTAGGAAAGTACACCCCTGAAAGAATTCATCTTGGGGTGCAGTGAGCAGTTTGACCCCACATGTATTAGAGGAAAGTATTCAAAATAAGACAGTAAAAATTAAAAACTCGAATTTTTCCAATAATATGTTTGTTTAGTTAAAAATGTCTTAATTTAGGAATTAGGAATGGGAGAAAAAACGTACCCCAAAATCTCTAATGCAGCTTCTTTTGAGTAAAACGGTACCCCCTATGTGGGCATAAACCACAGTATGGGCACACAGCAGGGCTCAGAAGGAAGGGAGCGCCAATTTGCTGGAGCAAAACCGCAGCTAGAAATAGTTATTAGAATAGCGCAGTTACTAAAATACAATAAATAATGAGATTACAGATAATATGGGGTGGTCACGGGCAACCTGGGGTGGTCACGGGCATCCTGCGGTGGTCACGGGCAACCTGGTGTGGTCACGGGCAACCTGGTGTGGTCACGGGCAAGCTGGGGTGGTCACGGGCAAGCTGGGGTGGTCACGGGCAACCTGGTGTGGTTATGGGCAACATGCGGTGGTTATGGGCAACATACGGTGGTTACAGAGAATCTGCGGTGGTTTCGGGCAACGTGGGGTGGTTACGGGCAACGTGGGGTGGTAACGGGCAACGTGGGGTGGTAACGGGCAACGTGGGGTGGTTACGGATAAACTGAAGTGCTTATAGGTAATCTGGGATGGGTACCTGTAATTTGGGGTCGTTACAGGCAATCTGGCGTGGTTACAGGAAATCTGGAAAGGGTCACTGGCAATTTGGGGTGGTTAGAGGCAACGTGCAGTGGTTATAGGCAACATGCGAGGGTTATAGGCAACGTGCGGTGGTTATAGGCAACGTGCGTTCGTCAGAGGCAACGTGCGGTGGTCAGAGGCAACGTGCGGTGGTCAGAGGCAACGTGCGGTGGTGACGTGCAATCTGGGGGGTTACGGGCAATCGGGGCTGATTACGCACCATCTGGAGGGGGTCACTGGCAATTCGGGGTGGTTACGGTCAACATGTGGTGGTAACAGGCAACGTGCGGTGTTATAGGCAACGTCCGGTGGTTAGGGACGACGTGCGGTGGCTAGGGGCGACGTGCGGTGGTTCGGGGCGACGTGCGGTGGTTAGAGGCGACGTGCGGTGGTTAGGGGCGACGTGCGGTGGTTAGGGGCCACGTGCGGTTGTTAGGGGCCACGTGCGGTGGTTACGGGCGACGTGCGGTGGTTAGAGGCGACGTGCGGTGGTTAGGGGCCACGTGCGGTGGTTAGGGGCCACGTGCGGTGGTTAGGGGCCACGTGCGGTGGTTATGGGCAACGTGCGGTGGTTATGGGCAACGTGCAGTGATTACGTGCAATCTGGCGTGATTACGGGCAACCTGGGGCGGATATGGGCAACCTGCGGTGGTGACGGGTAATCTGGGGGGTTAGGGGTAATTTAGGAGTAAACTGCAATTATTACTATAATAAAAAGTGTGTGTTTTATTTTTTTGTATGTTTGTCACTTTTTGTACTTTATACATTCATTTTCACTGTATTACTATGATTACTGTGATATTTTCTATCACAGTAATCATAGTTCAGTAACAGAGACCAAATTGGTCTCTGTCACTTTAAATTTTCAGAGCTGGCTGGTTGTGAAGCGCATGCGAACTTCATAACCAGCCAGGACACCGAAGAGGAAGGAGCTCCAGGATCAGGTAACGTATATGGGGAAGGGGGGGGGTGACTGGGGAACGGGGCTGACAGGGGGGGTGGGGGTCGACACACTAAAACTTTTTATCCCCTGTCACCAATCATTTATGGTGACAGGGGATAAAAAGTGCTTTTTTGCACTGGGAACAGGCGATCAGCGGTATATAGTATATACAGCCGATCGCCTGCTCCGGGACTACACGGGGGGGGTCCCCGATCACTGCTTTGATCATTTATTTATTTCCATCCCTGCGAACAAACATCGTTTGTTCGCAGGGATGGGGGCGGCCATCTTGGATGTGATGGCCGCCCGGGGAGGGGAGGGTTAGTGATCGGGGCACTAGGGGGGCTGATCTGGGGTCTGATTTATACATTTTCATCTCCCCCCACCGTGGATTCACGGTGGGGGGAGATCAGAGCGATCGGCGGCGCCGGTAATACCAGTTAACGGCGGATCGCCGCTATAACAGTAATAGCGGCGATCCGCCGCTTTCTGGGGACGAGGGGGGGGGTCCGGGGGACACATCAGATGTGGCGGTGGGAGGAGGCAACGTTTTGCAGCCTCCTCCCGCCGCCCGAACGGCGGGGGAACTCAAATCTCCCCCATAGACGCTGCGGTCGCATTGCCCGCGGCGTTTATGGGGTTAACTGCCCGCGGGGAGCGCGGCTCCCCTCCGGGCAGATGCAGCGGGAGGATGCTATGTGACATGGCCTCCTCCCGCTGCCCGATCACCGTCAGGGACAGCGGGGGGGGAGGCAGGGAAAGCATGACGTTTTGGGGAACGTCATGTTGCGGGAACTACTTGTTTTACATGACGTTCCCCAAACGTCATTTTGCGGCAAGGGGTTGAGTGAAATTGGTCCCTTTAGGAGCGACCTGGGTCCCTTTAGGAGCGACCTTGGTCCCTTTAAAAGCGACCTGGGTCTCTTTAAGAGCGAAATAGGTCCATTTAAGAGCGACCTGGGTCCCTTAAAGAGCGATCTGGGTCCCTTTAAGAGCGATCTGGGTCCCTTTAAGAGCGAAATGGGTCCCTTTTAAGCTCGAAATTGGTCCCTTTAAGAGTGAAATTGGTCCCCTTAAGAGCAAAATATGTCCCTTTAAGAGTGAAATATGTCCCTTTAAGAGCAAAATGGGTCCTTTTAAGAGTGACCTGGGTCCCTTTAAGAGCGATATGGGTCCCTTTAAGAGCAATCTGGGTCCCTTTAAGAGTGAAATTGGTCCCTTTAAGAGCGACCTGGGTCCCTTTAAGAGCGACCTGGGTCCCTTTAACCCCTTAAGGACAGAGCCTGAAATGGCCTTAATGACAGAGACAAATTTTATGAATATGACCAGTGTCACTTTATTCATTAATAACTTCGGGATGCTTTTACCTATCCGGCTGATTCTGAGATTGTTTTCTCGTGACATATTGTACTTTACATTTCTGGTAAATTGGAGTCGATAATCATAACAAATCTTTATGAAAAAAACCCAAATAATGTGAAAAAATGTGAAAAACTGCATTTTTCCAACTTTGAAACTTTTTTGCGTATACAGAAAGTGGTTATACCACATAAATTATATATTAAATAGCATTAGCAACATGTCTACTTTATGTTGGCGGCATTTATTAAACGATCTTTAATTTTTTTTAGACAATAGGAAGCTTAAAACATTAGCAGCAAATTTCCAAATTTTCAGTAAAATTTCAAAATCAGATATTTTTAGGGACCTGTTCAGGTTCAAAGTGTATTTGAGGGGCCTGTATGTTAGAAAGCCCCACAAAGCACCCCATTTCAGAAACTGCACCCCCCACACTCTGCAAAAGCATATCCAGAAAGTGTTTTAACCCTTTAGAGGAGTCACAGAAATAAAAGCTAAGTGTGTAAGAAATTTGAAAATTTTAATTTTCTGTGCAGAGATTTTATTGTAATCCAATATTTTTCATAATTATAAACCTATTACCAGAGAAATGCACCCTAATAATTATTGCCCCGTTTCTGCAGTTTACAGAAATACCCCATATGTGGCCCTATTGCGCTATTTGACGCAACCACAAGCCTCAGATACAAAGGAGCGCCTAGTGAATTTCAACGCCTCCGTTATATTTGGTCATTTCTGACTGTACCACTTCAGGTTGGCAGAGGCTCTGGGGTGCCAAAACCTAAAAAACACCCCTAAAGGGACACCATTTAGAAAACTAGACCCCTCAAGGAATGTAACAAGGGGTGCGGTGAGCATTTGGACCCCACAGGTGCTTCACAGATTTTCCGAACAATATGGCGTGAAAAAAGAAAAATTTATTTTTTACACTAAACCGTTGTTCTAGCCTTCAATTTTTCATTTTCTTAAAGGGATAAGAGGAAAAAAAAGACACAAAATGTGTAGCGCAGTTTCTCCCGAGTACGGAAATACCCCACATGTGGCGATAAAGTGCCAAGGGGGCGCAGGACGAGCCTCCAAAGGGAAGGAGCACCAATTGGCTTTTGGAAGCTGAATTTCACTGGAAAGGATTTCAAGCGCCATGTCGCATTTACAGAGCCCTCGTGCTGCCAAGACACTGGAAACCCCCCACAAGTGATTCCATTCTGGAAACTACACCCCTCAAGGAATCTAACAAGGGGTTCAGTGAGCATATGGACCCCACTGGTGACGGGCACAAATGTGGAACAATGTGACGTGAAAGGGAAAAATTTCATTTTTTCACTTTCATGGCACAAATGTGCCCGTCATCAAGGGGTTCATATCCTCACTGCACCCCTTGTTAGATTCCCTGAGGGGTGTAGTTTCCAGAATGGGGTCACTTGTGGGGGGTTTCCAGTGTTTTGGCAGCACGAGGGCTCTGTAAATGCGACATGGCGTTCATCATCCATTCTAGCCAAATCCAACCTCCAAAATCCAAATGGCGCTCCTTCCCTTCGGAGGCTTGCCCTGCGCCCACATGGCGCTTTATGTCCACATGTGGGGTATTTACGGACTCGGGGGAAATTGCTCTACACATATTGTGTGTTTTTTTCTCTTTTAACCCCTTGTGAAAATGATAAATTCAAGGCTAAACCAACATTATAGTGTAAAAAATGTAATATTTCATTTTCACGCCACATTGTTCCACATTTGTGTCCGTCACCAGTGGGGTCCATATGCTCACTACACCCCTTGTTACATTCCTTGAGGGGTGCAGTTTCCATAATGGGGTCACTTGTGGGGGGTTTCAACTGTCTTGGCAACACAGAGGCCTTTTGAATGCAACATGGCCCCTCAAAATCCATTCCATCCAAATCCAGCCTTCAAAAACGAAATGGCGCTCCTTCCCTTCGGAGGCTTACCCTGCGCCCACATGGCGCTTTATGTCCACATGTGGGGTATTGCTCTACACATTTAGTGTTTTTTTTTATCTTTTAGCCCCTTGTGAAAATGAAAAAATCATGACAAGATTAATGATTTAGAGTAAAAATTTTACAAAAATTACACTAAATGTTGGTCTAGCCTTGATTTTTTCCATTTCCACAAGGGGTTAAAAAAGAAAATTAACACAAAACGTGTAGGGTAGTTTCCCCTGAGTACGAAAATACCCCACATGTGGACATAATGTGCCATATGGGCACAGGGCAAGCCACCAAAGGGACAGAGCGCCATTTAGAGGCTGGAATGGAGGATGGAGGCCATGTCGCAATTACAAAGCTCCTGTGCTGCCAGGTCAGTAGAAACCCCCGACAAGTGACCCCATTCTGGAAACTAAACCCCATAAGGAATCTAACAAGGGGTGCAGTGAGCATATGGACCCCACTGGTGACAGGCACTTACGTAAAACATGTGCCGAGAAAATAAAAAATACCATTTTTTTAATTTTCACGTCCCAAATGTGGCCGTCACCAGGGGGCCATATCCCCGCTGCCCCCCTTGTTAGATTCCTTATGGGGTGTAGTTTCCAGAATGGGGTCACTTGTGGGGGGTTTCTACTGTCCTGGCCGCACAGAGGCTTTGTAATTGCATCATGGCATCCTCTAATGGGAATGGCGGCCATACCTATTTAGCTGGGGAAAAGGGACAATTCTAATTTATTTGGGGGTATTAGGCAAATTATTAGTTTATAAGGTTGGAAATGACAGGTGTCCATCAAATTCAACCTGTGTTGATCCAGAGGAAGGCAAAAACCCTCGTAAGGCAGACGACAGTAGCCTCATCACAGGGGAAAAATTCCTCCCCGACTCCATAATGGCGATCAGAATAATCCCTGGACCAACGTGACCCCTGAAATAGGAATAAGGGACAGAATTTAGATAATGTAGAACTCCAGTGACGTGTGGTGCGCCTTGGAGCGATCCAGTATACAGAGGTTGGGGGGATCAGGACAGGTGGCACACTGGAAAATGGTGTCCTTCCTGATCCCCCTGTTACCCCACACTCTGCACTTCTTCTGGGGTCTCCCTTTCTCCAGTGTGGGGGACGTCACCTGGAAAATGTTGTCCTGGTGCGATACGGGGTCCCACATATCCAGAAGCGCTGGGTCCGCTCCATGGCTGCTAAATATTAGGGCGCTATTACTACTTCTGATATGTTCGGATCGTGCCGCAAGCTACAGGGCAGCGAGGGACCGGAAGAGGGGGCGCTGGTATAAAAGTTATCCCCGTACAGGTGGTGACCTTTATCCAGCAGTGGGAAGATCAGTTCCCGGACGATCTTTCCACTTGTTCCGAGGATGGGGGGGGGGGGGGGGAGGGGGGCATCTGGGGGCATCTGGGGCTGGATTCGGGTGTCCCTTCATACACTCTAAGGGTATGTGCACACTGCGGAATCGCGACAGATAACCCTTCGTGCATTCCACAGTTGGCACCTGCCGGCGGAGTGATGCAGGCGCGCGTCTCCGTCCGTGTCATAGACTCCATTCTATGCACGGGCGGATTCCGCTCTCCGTCCAACGTGTTCATTCTTTGGACGGACGACGGAATCCGCCCATGCATAACATGGAGTCTTTAACACGGGTGGAGACGCGCGCCCGCATCAGTCCGCCGGCGGGTGCCAGCTGCGGAATGCACAAAGGGTTATCCTTCGCCATTCCGCAGTGTGCACGTACCCCAAATCTGTAAGTGTACCCTGAGGTACTCTCACAGAGTTAGTAGAATTTCACTCCATACCGCCATCTCTTATTGGGACGGTACTGGCGGAAAAGACGTGTCTGGGGGGCAGCGTACGCTACGCTACCCCCAGACACGTCACTGGATGATGAGGATGAATGGAGGAAAGAAGGATCCCCCCATTCATCCTCACTGGCTGTTTCGGTGTCGGAGGCAACAATAGCGTATGCGTCCGATACCGAAAACACCCTGGGGGCCATCTTTATATGGGGACTAGTATATGGGGTATGTAGTGGTGTAGTGTCAAACTTTATTCAATGTAATGTAGTGTTTTTTACGTGTTTTTTTTACAGTAAGTATAAAAAAAAACCTACGCCAACAAAGGCGTTGCTGATAAATGCCGCACTTATGCGCGACACTTATAAGCAGACCGTGGCAGTAGAATACAGAAAAAAAACACCCTACGCCAAAAAGGAGGAGTTGCTGATTAGCAGCGCACTTTCGTGCGATGCTGATCAACACTCAGCGGCGATAGGGTGCGGAAAATAGAAAAAAAATAATTTGGAAAAAAAAAAAAAAAACTTTTTCTATATTCTGAATATCCCTGTAGCTGCTGATAAGTGTATTACACATATCAGCCGCTAGGGGGCAGCAGAGCGCAAAATCCGGAAATTGACGAGGCTGGAGCCGAAAATAGCCGAGAGAAGACGACGGGGACCGCCGGAAAGACCCGAAGACCGAACGTAATGACGGAGGACGCCGCGAACCCGGAAGACGCCGATCAGGAGCCCGGGACAGGTGAGTAATGTACAAATACCTGCTCTGGACCCCTCGGCTACCTAGCTGAGGGGTCCAGGGCAGGTATTTACTATATTGTGGGACTCTGATCGCCGTGCCACCGGCCCGATCGCCGTGAATGGCCGGCCGGTACCGGCCGGCCGTTCACGGCGATCGGGCCGGTGGCACGCCGATCACCATTACTTTTTACAGTAATGGCGGTCGGTGCCGTCCTCGGACAGCACCGACCGCCATTTTTTTCCGGGTCATCGGGTCGCCGATGACCCGGAAAGGTTCCGATCGCCGCTATTGGCTGATCTGAATTGATCAGCCTATAGCGGCGATCGTAAGCACGGGGGGTGTTAACCACCCCCCGTGCCGTGAAGCTAAGATGGCCTGCTATGATTTATAGCAGGCCATCTTCCCCGACCGCTGTGTGTGAACACGCAGCGATCGGGGAAACATCGGGCGTAAATTTACGCCCTGATGCGCTAAGTACCAGGGCGCGAGGGCGTAAGTTTACGCCCGATGTCGTTAAGGGGTTAAGAGCGACCTGGGTCCCTTTAAGAGCGACCTAGGTCCCTTTTAAGAGCGACCTGGGTCCCTTAAAGAGCGAAATATGTCTGTTTAAGAGCAAAATTAGTCCTTTTAAGAGCGACCTGGGTCCCTTTAAGAGTGAAATGGGTCCCTTTAAGAGCGACCCAGGTCCCTTTAAGAGTGATCTGGGTCCCTTTAAGAGCGATCTGGGTCCCTTTAAGAGCGATCTGGGTCCCTTTAAGAGCGATCTGGGTCCCTTTAAGAGCGATCTGGGTCCTTTTAAGAGCGAAATGGGTCCCTTTAAGAGCGAAATGGGTCCCTTTAAGCATGAAATTGCTCCCTTTAAGAGTGAAATTGGTCCCTTTAAGAGCGACCTGGGTCCCTTTAAGAGCGACCTGGGTCCCTTTAAGAGCAACCTGGGTCCCTTTAAGAGCGAAATGGGTCTCTTTAAGAGCTAAATAGGTCCCTTTAACCTCTTAAGGACATAGGACGTACCGGTACGTCCTATGTCCTCACTTGCACTTCAAAGCGGGGCCGCGCGGCGGCCCCGCTTTGAAGTGCCGCGATCCCGGGTGCCGCGTGTAGCCCGGGACCGCCGCTATTAGCGGGCACGGTCTGATCGCCGTGCCCGCTAATTAGCTAATCGGAGGCAGCTGTCAAAGTTGACAGCTGCCTCCGATTACCGGAGGCAACGTTTCCCTGGTGTCTAGTGGGGGAGATCGCTCCTCCGGGACCTTGTCCCGGAGGAGCGATCTCCGTTACTGATGCCGGCCGGGGACGCGTCCAAGATGGCGCCGTCCCCGGCTCGGCACTCGTTTACTTCCGGCTGCAGCAGCCGAAAGCAAACGAGTGCCGATCTCATGGATCTCTGCAGCATATCTATGCTGCAGAGATCTCAATGAGAGATCAAAGTGTATATACTAGAAGTCCCCTAGGGGGGCTTCTAGTATATGTGTAAAAAAAAAAAAAAAAGTGTTGTTAATAGTAAAAAGCCCCCTCCCCTAATAAAAGTCTGAATCACCCCCCTTTTCCCAGGTTTTAAATAAAAGTAAACAAATAAATAAATAAATAAACATGTTTGCTATCGCCGCGTGCGTAATCGCCCGAACTATTAATTAATCACATTCCTGATCTCGTACGGTAAACGGCGTCAGCGCAAAAAAATCCCAAAGTGCAAAATTGCGCATTTTTGGTCGCATCAAATCCAGAAAAAATGTAATAAAAAGCGATCAAAAAGACGTATATGGGCAATCAAGGTACCGATAGAAAGATCAAATCATGGCGCAAAAAATGACACCTCGCACAGCCCCATAGACCAAAGGATAAAAGCGCTATAAGCCTGGGAATGGAGCGATTTTAAGGAACGTATATTGGTTAACAACGGTTTGAATTTTTTACAGGCCATCAGATACAATATAAGTTATACATGTTATATATCGTTTTAATCGTAACGACTTGAGGAACATGCATAACAAGTCAGTTTTACCCCAGGGTGAATGGCGTAAAAACACATTTCCCCCAAATAAAAGAAATGCGTTTTTTGTTTTTTTTCAATTTCACCACACTTCGAATTTTTTTCTGGTTTCGCAGTGTACTTTATGCAAAAATTCAGCCTGTAATTGCAAAGTACAATTAGTGACGCAAAAAATAAGGGGTCATGTGGGTTTCTAGGTGGAAAAATGCAAGTGCTATGACCTTTTAAACACAAGGAGGAAAAACCGAAAACGTAAAAACGAAAATGGGCCATGTCCTTAAAGGGTTAAGAGCGAAATGGGTCCCTTTAAGAGCAACCTGGGTACTTTAAGAGCGAAATTGCACCCTTTAAGAGCGACCTGGGTCCCTTTAGAAATTGGTCCCTTTAAGAGTGAAATTGGTCCCTTTAAGAGCAAAATATGTCCCTTTAAGAGTGAAATATGTCCCTTTAAGAGCAAAATGGTTCCTTTTAAGAGCGACCTGGGTCCCTTTAAAAGCGAAATGGGTCCCTTTAAGCATGAAATTGGTCCCTTTAAGAGCGACCTGGGTCCCTTTGAGAGCGACCTGGGTCCCTTTGAGAGCGACCTGGGTCCCTTTAAGCATGAAATTGGTCCCTTTAAGAGCGACCTGGGTCCCTTTGAGAGCGACCTGGGTCCCTTTGAGAGCGACCTGGGTCCCTTTAAGAGCGAAATGGGTCCCTTTTAGGAGCGAAATGGGTCCCTTTTAGGAGCGAAATGGGTCCTTTTAAGAGCAACCTGGGTCCCTTTAAGAGCGAAAAATGTCCCTTTAAGAGCGAAATGGGTCCCTTTAAGAACGAAATGGGTCCCTTTAAGAGCAACCTGGGGCCCTTTAAGAGCAAAATATTTCCCTTTAAGAGCCAAATGGGTCCCTTTAAAAGCGACCTGGGTTCCTTTAAGGCCCCGTTCCCACTGAGGAAAGGTAGCGGAATTCCGCCGACGGAATTGTCCGCCGTGGAATGCCGTTAGCCTCCCGCTCATAATGGGAGTTTATGGGAGGCGCGCGCTCCTGCCCTGTCCGCGCTGAAGAATGAACATGTATGGGCAACGTGCAGTGATTACGTGCAATCTGGGGCGGATATGGGCAACCTGCGGTGGTGACGGGTAATCTGGGGGGTTAGGGGTAATTTAGGAGTAAACTGCAATTATTACTATAATAAAAAGTGTGTGTTTTATTTTTTTGTATGTTTTTCACTTTTTGTACTTTATACATTCATTTTCACTGTATTACTATGATTACTGTGATATTTTCTATCACAGTAGTCATAGTTCAGTAACAGAGACCAAATTGGTCTCTGTCACTTTAAATTTTCAGAGCTGGCTGGTTGCGAAGCGCATGCGAACTTCATAACCAGCCAGGACACCGAAGAGGAAGGAGCTCCAGGATCAGGTAACGTATATGGGGAAGGGGGGGTGACTGGGGGACGGGGGTGACAGGGGGGGTGGGGGGCGACTTGGGGGGCGACACACTAAAACTTTTTATCCCCTGTCACCAATCATTTATGGTGACAGGGGATAAAAAGTGCTTTTTTGCACTGGGAACAGGCGATCAGCGGTATATAGTATATACCGCCGATCGCCTGTTCCGGGACCACACGGGGGGGTTCCCGATCACTGATTTGATCATTTATTTATTTCCATCCCTGCGAACAAACATCGTTTGTTCGCAGGGATGGGGGCGGCCATCTTGGATGTGATGGCCGCCCGGGGAGGGGAGGGTTAGTGATCGGGGCACTAGGGGGGCTGATCTGGGGTCTGATTTATACATTTTCATCTCCCCCCACGTGGATTCACGGTGGGGGGAGATCAGAGCGATCGGCGGCGCCGGTAATACCAGTTAACGGCGGATCGCCGCTATAACGGTAATAGCGGCGATCCGCCGCTTTCGGGGGACGAGGGGGGGGGGGGTTCGGGGGACACATCAGATGTGGCGGCGGGAGGAGGCAACGTTCTGCAGCCTCCTCCCGCCGCCCGTTCGGCGGGGGAACTCAAATCTCCCCCATAGATGCTGCGGTCGCATTGACCGCGGCGTTTATGGGGTTAACTGCCCGCGGGGAGCGCGGCTCCCCTCCGGGCAGATGCAGCGGGAGGATGCTATGTGACATGGCCTCCTCCCGCTGCCCGATCACCGTCAGGGACAGCGGGGGGGAGGCAGGGAAAGCATGACGTTTGGGGAACGTCATGTTGCGGGAACTACTTGTTTTACATGACGTTCCCCAAACGTCATTTTGCGGCAAGGGGTTAAGAGTGAAATTGGTCCCTTTAGGAGCGACCTGGGTCCCTTTAGGAGCGACCTTGGTCCCTTTAAGAGCGAAATGGGTCTCTTTAAGAGCGAAATAGGTCCCTTTAAGAGCAACCTGGGTCCCTTTAAGAGCGAAATTGGACCCTTTAAGAGCGACCTGGGTCCCTTTAAGAGCGACCTGGGTCCCTTTAAGAGCGATCTGGGTCCCTTTAAGAGCGAAATGGGTCCCTTTAAGAGCGAAATGGGTCCCTTTAAGAGTGAAATTGGTCCCCTTAAGAGCAAAATATGTCCCTTTAAGAGTGAAATATGTCCCTTTAAGAGCAAAATGGGTCCTTTTAAGAGCGACCTGGGTCCCTTTAAGAGCGAAATGGGTCCGTTTAAGAGCAACCGGGGTCCCTTTAAGAGCAATCTGGGTCCCTTTAAGAGTGAAATTGGTCTCTTTAAGAGTGAAATTGGTCCCTTTAAGAGCGACCTGGGTCCCTTTAAGAGCAACCTGGGTCCCTTTAAGAGCGAAATGGGTCTCTTTAAGAGCTAAATAGGTCCCTTTAAGAGCTAAATGGGTCCCTTTAAGAGCAACCTGGGTACTTTAAGAGCGAAATTGCACCCTTTAAGAGCGACCTGGGTCCCTTTAGAAATTGGTCCCTTTAAGAGTGAAATTGGTCCCTTTAAGAGTGAAATTGGTCCCTTTAAGAGCAAAATATGTCCCTTTAAGAGTGAAATATGTCCCTTTAAGAGCAAAATGGGTCCTTTTAAGAGCGACCTGGGTCCCTTTAAGAGCAAAATAGGTCCCTTTAAGCATGAAATTGGTCCCTTTGAGAGCGACCTGGGTCCCTTTAAGAGCAAAATGGGTCCCTTTTAGGAGCGAAATGGGTCCCTTTTAGGAGCGAAATGGGTCCTTTTAAGAGCAACCTGGGTCCCTTTAAGAGCGAAAAATGTCCCTTTAAGAGCAAAATGGGTCCCTTTAAGAGCGAAATTGGTCCCTTTTAAAAGCGACCTGGGTCCCTTTAAGAGCGAAATGGGTCCCTTTAAGAACGAAATGGGTCCCTTTAAGAGCAACCTGGGGCCCTTTAAGAGCAAAATATTTCCCTTTAAGAGCCAAATGGGTCCCTTTAAAAGCGACCTGGGTTCCTTTAAGGCCCCGTTCCCACTGAGGAAAGGTAGCGGAATTCCGCGACGGAATTGTCCGCCGCGGAATGCCGTTAGCCTCCCGCTCATAATGGGAGTCTATGGGAGGCGCGCGCTCCTGCTCTGTACGCGCTGAAGAATGAACATGTTCATTCTTCAGCGCGGACCTGGGTCCCTTTAATAGCGATCTGGGTCCCTTTAACCTCTTAAGGACATAGGACGTATGCGTACGTCATATGTCCTTACTTGCACTTCAAAGCGGGGCCGCTTTGAAGTGCCGCGATCCCGGGTGCCGCGAGTAGCCCGGGACCGCTGCTATTAGCGGGCACGGTCTGATCGCCGTGCCCGCTAATTAGCTAATCGGAGGCAGCTGTCAAAGTTGACAGCTGCCTCCGATTACCGGAGGCAACGTTTCCCTGGGGTCTAGTGGGGGAGATCGCTCCTCCGGGACCTTGTCCCGGAGGAGCGATCTCCGTTACTGATGCCGGCCGGGGACGCGTCCAAGATGGCGCCGTCCTCGGCTCGGCACTCGTTCGTTTTCGGCTGCAGCAGCCGAAAGCAAACGAGTGCCGATCTCATGGATCTCTGCAGCATATCTATGCTGCAGAGATCTCAATGAGAGATCCAAGTGTATATACTAGAAGTCCCCCAGGGGGGCTTCTAGTATATGTGTAAAAAAAAAAAAAAAGTGTTGTTAATAGTAAAAAGCCCCCTCCCCTAATAAAAGTCTGAATCACCCCCCTTTTCCCAGGTTTTAAATAAAAGTAAACAAATAAATAAATAAACATGTTTGCTATCGCCGCGTGCGTAATCGCCCGAACTATTAATTAATCACATTCCTGATCTCGTACGGTAAACGGCGTCAGCGCAAAAAAATCCCAAAGTGCAAAATTGCGCATTTTTGGTAGCATCAAATCCAGAAAAAATTTTATATAAAGCGATCAAAAAGTCGTATATGCGCAATCAAGGTACCGATAGAAAGATCACATCATGGCGCAAAAAATGACACCTCGCACAGCCCCATAGACCAAAGGATAAAAGTGCTATAAGCCTGGGAATGGAGCGATTTTAAGGAACGTATATTGGTTAACAACGGTTTGAATTTTTTACAGGCCATCAGATACAATATAAGTTATACATGTTATATATCGTTTTAATCGTAACGACTTGAGGAACATGCATAACAAGTCAGTTTTACCCCAGGGTGAATGGCGTAAAAACACATTTCCCCCAAATAAAAGAAATGCGTTTTTTTTTTCAATTTCACCACACTTTGAATTTTTTTCTGGTTTCGCAGTGTACTTTATGCAAAAATTCAGCCTGTAATTGCAAAGTACAATTAGTGACGCAAAAAATAAGGGGTCATGTGGGTTTCTAGGTGGAAAAATGCAAGTGCTATGACCTTTTAAACACAAGGAGGAAAAACCGAAAACGTAAAAACGAAAATGGGCCATGTCCTTAAAGGGTTAAAGGGGTAGTACGGCGTTCAGAAATTATTCACAGAATAACACACATTACAAAGTTATACAACTTTGTAATGTATGTTATGTCTGTAAATTGCCCCCTTCCCCGTGTATGCTCAGTTATGCTCAGCCAATCGCGGCTGAGCGGCTGATAACACTGCAGAGGGCGGCCGGCATTCGGAACAGTGGGAGCTGTTCACCGTCCGCCCGAAGAAGACGTCACTGAATGAAGATCGAAGACTGGTGTCAGCACGTGACAGGTGAGTACAGCGCACCACGCTTCCGGGTACACGGGTGGGGGTGGTGGGACACGGGGAAGGGGGCCATTCACAGACATAACATACATTTAAAAGTTGTATAACTTTGTAATGTGTGTTAGTCTGTAAATAATTTTTTACCGCCGCACTACCCCTTTAAGAGCGATCTGGGTCCCTTTAAGAACGAACTGGGTCCATTTAAAAATGAACTGGGTCCCTTTAGGTGCGAACTGGGTCCCTTTAGGCGTGAAATTGGTCCCTTTAAGAGTGAAATTGGTCCCTTTAAGAGCGACCGGGGTCCCATTAAGAGCGAAATGGGTCCCTTTAGAAGCGAAATGGGTCCCTTTAAGAGCAAAATGGGTCCCTTTAAGAGCAAAATGGGTCCCTTTAAGAGCAAAATGGGTCCCTTTAAGCGTGAAATCGGTCCCTTTAAGAGTGAAATTGGTCCCTTTAAGAGCAAAATATGTCCCTTTAAGAGCGAAAAATGTCCCTTTAAGAGCAAAATGGGTCCTTTTAAGAGCAAAATGGGTCCCTTTAAGCATGAAATTGGTCCCTTTAGGAGCGACCTGGGTCCCTTTAAGAGCGACCTGGGTCCCTTTAAGAGCGAAATTGGTCCCTTTAAGAGCGAAATGGGTCCCTTTAAGAGCGAAATGGGTCCCTTTAAATGCAACCTGGGTCCCTTTAAGGTTAAAATGGGTCCCTTTAAGAGCAAAATGGGTCTCTTTAAGAGCGAAATCGGTCCCTTTAAGAGCAAACTGGGTCAATTTAAGAGCGAACTGGGTCCCTTAAAGTGCGATCTGGGTCCCTTTAAAATCGACCTTGGTGCCTTTAAGAGTGAAATGGGTCCCTTTAAGAGCGACCTGGGTCCCTTTAAGAGCTACCTGGGTCCCCTTAAGAGCGACCTGGGTCCCTTTAAGAGCGACCTGGGTCCCTTTAATAGCGACCTGGGTCCCTTTAAGAGCAAAATATGTCCCTTTAAGAGCTAAAAATGTCCCTTTAAGAGCAAAATGGGTCCCTATAAGAGCGACCTGGGTCCCCTTAAGAGCGACCTGGGTCCCTTTAAGAGCAAAATGGTTCCCTTTAGGAGCAACCTGGGTCCCTTTAAGAGCGACCTGGGTCCGTTTAAGATCGACCTGGGTCCCTTTAAGAGCGACCTGGTTCCCTTTAAGAGCGAAATGGGTCCCTTTAAGAGCAAAATGGGTCCCTTTAAGAGCGAAATTGGTCCCTTCAAGAGTGAAATTGGTCCTTTTAAGAGCGAAATTGGTCCCTTTAGGAGTGAAATTGGTCCTTTTAAGAGAGCGACCTGGGTCCCTTTAAGAGCAACCTGGGTCCCTTTAAGAGCAACCTGGGTCCCTTTAAGAGTTAAATTGGTCTCTTTAATAGCGACCTGGGTCACTTTAAGAGCAAAATGGGTCCCTTTAGGAGCAACCTAGGTCCCTTTAAGATAGACCTGGGTCCCTTTAAGAGCAAACTGGGTCCCTGTAAGGTTGAAATGGGTCCCTTTAAGAGCGAAATGGGTCCCTTTATGTGCGACCTGGGTCCCTTTAAGAGCGAGTCTGGGTCACTTTAAGAGCAAAATGGGTCCCTTTAGGAGCAACCTGGGTCCCTTTAAGAGCGACCTGGGTCCCTTTAAGGTTAAAATGGGTCCCTTTAAGAGCGAAATGGGTCCCTTTAAGAGCGACCTGGGTCCTTTTGGGAGCGAAATGGGTCCCTTTAAAAGCGACCTTGGTCCCTTTAAGAGCGACCTGGGTCCATTTAAGAGCGAAATTCTTCCCTTTAAGCGTGAAAGTGGTCCCTTTTAAGAGTGAAATTGGTCCCTTTAAGAGCGAAATATGTCCCTTTAAGAGCAAAATTAGTTCCTTTAAAAGCGACCTGGGTCCCTTTAAGAACGACCTGGGTCCCTTTAAGAGCGAAATGGGTCCCTTTAAGAGCGAAATTGGTCCCTTTAAGAGTGAAATTGGTCCTTTTAAGAGTGAAATTGGTCCTTTTAAGAGCGACCTGGGTCCCTTTAAGAGCAACCTGGGTCCTTTTAAGAGCGAAATAGGTCCCTTTAAGAGTTAAATTGGTCTCTTTAATAGCGACCTGGGTCCCTTTAAGAGCAAAATGGGTCCCTTTAGGAGCAACCTGGGTCCCTTTAAGAGCGACCTGGGTCTTTTTAAGAGTGAACTGGGTCCCTGTAAGATTGAATTGGGTCCCTTTAAGAGCAAAATGGGTCCCTTTATGTGCGACCTGGGTCCCTTTATGTGCGACTTGGGTCCCTTTAAGAGCAAAATGGTTCCCTTTAGGAGCAACCTGGGTCCCTTTAAGAGCAACCTGGGTCCCTTTAAGAGCAATCTGGGTCCCTGTAAGGTTGAAATGGGTCCCTTTAAGAGCGAAATGGGACCCTTTAAGAGCGAAATGTGTCCCTTTATGTGCGACCTGGGTCCCTTTAAAAGCGACCTGGGTCCCTTTAAGAGCAACCTGGGTCCCTTTAAGAGCGAAATGAGTCCCTTTAAAAGCGACCTTGGTCCCTTTAAGAGCGAAATGGGGCCCTTTAAGAGCGACCTGGGGCTCTTTAAGAGCGAAATATCCCGGGGTCCCTTTAAGAGCGACTTGGGTCCCTTTAAGAGCGAAGGGACCCACACCGCTCTTAAAGTGACCCAGGTCGCTACTAAAGGGAGCCATGTCGCTCTTAAAGGGATGGGACCCAAGTCGCTCTTAAAGGGACGGCACCCAGGATTAAAGTTAAAAGGAAGTCACTGGTAAAGGGGCGCTCTTTTCAAGCATTATGTATTTCCCTGGTAATGCAAATCTAGTTTCAGTTGGTATTTTATTTTATTTTTTTTATAAACATATGGTCCCTGAAATCAATCCTCATTCTGTTTAAGGACTTTGTACGTCCATGAAGATTATAGCGCTCTGGAACTAAGGGCGCTTTATAAATAAATAATAATAATAATAATAATTATGGATGAATTAGCAAATTCTTAATTTTGAATTTGAGTCTTCTCCAAAGCTGTAGTTCTCTTTCTGACTGCTGAAGCTTCCTCTAGAACTTCCCTGTTTCAATCAGACTTAACAGCATAGATGGGTATATTTTTGGTGGCAGATAGTGTATGGCCTAGAAAGGATATTATTGCAGTTGTGGTTTTGTAATAGCTGGGCAGCTACAGGTTTTGGAACAACACGCTAGATTAATTTACAATTTGATTAAAGTAACATTATTAAAAGGAGACTTCAAGTGACTGACATGACATCCGCATCTTTAAATTCTGGCACAATTGAACAGGCGAATGCTGTCAGGTGCAAGGGAATACTTTGCTTTTGTTCTGACAGCACTTGGTACTTCAGGTGTAATGCAGAGCAGTGGGATTAGCACTGCCTACACTACACAGCATCCAGACCTGATCAAAAGAGGTCAGAATACTTGAGCAAAGAAGAAGCTAGGAAAGGTGACCATTACCAGGGGACACAGAATAATATGGGCTGTGTTCCCAATAATGTGGCTCTCCAGGTTGCACAACTATAAATCCCTAATATGTCTTGCTGACAGTTCATAAAGGGAGATGTAGTTTTGCAACAAGTAGAGAGTTAGAGAAATAATCATGAATGGAGAGTGGCACAGCACATCAGAGGGGGCAGTGGTAAAGTGCATTACAGAGAACAGTGACACAGTACAATATAGAGGACAGTGGTACAGTATATTAGATTAACCCCTTAAGGACCGGGCCTAAAATGGCCTTAAGGACCGGAGCAAATTTTATGAATATGACCTGTGTCACTTTATTCATTAATAACTTCGGGATGCTTTTACCTATCCGGCTGATTCTGAGAATGTTTTCTCGTGACATATTGTACTTCACATTTCTTGTAAATTGGAGTCGATACTTATAACGAATCTTTATGAAAAAAACCAAAATAACGTGAAAAATTGTAAAAAAATGCATTTTTCCAACTTTAAACCTTTTCTGCTTATACAGAAAATGGTTATGCCACATAAATTATATATTAAATAGCATTAGCAACATGTCTACTTTATGTTGGCAGCATTTATTAAACTATATTTCATTTTTTTTTAGACAATAGTAAGCGTAAAACATTAGCAGCAAATTTCCAAATTTTCAGTAAAATTTCAAAATCAGATATTTTTAGGGACCTGTTCAGGTTTAAAGTGTATTTGAGGGGCCTATATGTTAGAAAGCCCCGCACAGCACCCCATTTCAGAAACTGCACCCCCCCAAACTATGCAAAAGCAGATCCAGAAAGTTTTTTAACCCTTTAGGGGAGTCACAGAAATAAAAGCTAAGTGTGTAAGAAATGTGAAAATTTTAATTTTCTGTGCAGAGATTTTATTGTAATCCAATATTTTTCATAATTATAAACTTATTACCAGAGAAATGCACCCCAATATTTATTGCCCCGTTTCTGCAGTTTATAGAAATACCCCATATGTGACCCTATTGCGCTATTTGACGCAACCACAAGCCTCAGATATAAGGAGCGCCTAGTGCATTTCAATGGCTCCGTTATATTTGGTCATTTCTGATTGTATCACTGCAGCTTGGCAGAGGCTCTGGGGTGCCAAAACCTAAAAAAACACCACTAAAGGGACACCATTCAGAAAACTACACCCCTCAAGGAATGTAAGAAGGGGTGCGGTGAGCATCTGGACCCCACAGGTGCTTCACAGATTTTCCCAACAATATGGCGTGAAAAAAGACAAAAGTATTTTTTACACTAAAACGTTGTTCTAGACTTAAATTTTTCATTTTCACAAAGGGATAAAAGGAAAAAAAAAAACACAAAACATGTAGCGCAGTTTCTCCCGAGTACGGAAATAGCCCACATGTGGACATAAAGTGCCAAGCGGGCGCAGGACGAGCCTCCAAAGGGAAGGAGCGCCAATTGGCTTTTGGAAGCTGGATTTCACTGGAATGGATTTCAAGGGCCACGTCGCATTTACAGAGCCCTCGTGCTGCCAAAACACTGGAAACCCCCCACAAGTGACCCCATTCTGGAAACTACACCCCTCAAGGAATCTAACAAGGGGTGCAGTGAGCATATGGACCCCACTGGTGACGGTCACAAATGTGGAACAATGTGATGTGAAAGTGAAAAATTTCATTTTTTCACTTTCACGGCACAAATGTGCCCATCATCAAGGGGTACATATCCTCATTGCACCCCTTGTTAGATTCCTTGAGGGGTGTAGTTTCCAGAATGGGGTCACTTGTGGGGGTTTCCACTGTCTTGGCAGCACAAGGGCTCTATAAATGCGACATGGCGTTCACCATCCATTCTAGCCAAATCCAACCTCCAAAATCCAAATGGCGCTCCTTCCCTTCGGAGGCTTGCCCTGCACCAACATGGCGCTTTATGTCCACATGTGGGGTATTTACGGACTCGGGGGAAATTGCTCTAAACATTTTGCGTGTTTTTTTTCTCTTTTAACCCCTTGTGAAAATGATAAATTCAAGGCTAGACCAACATTATAGTGTAAAAAATGTAATATTTCATTTTCACGCCACATTGTTCCATATTTGTGCCCGTCACCAGTGGGGTCCATATGCTCACTACACCCCTTGTTACATTCCCTGAGGGGTGTAGTTTCCATAATGGGGTCACTTGTGGGGGGTTTCAACTGTCTTGGCAACACAGGGGCCTTTTAAATGCAACATGGCCCCTCGAAATTCATTCCAGCCAAATCCAGCCTCAAAAAACCAAATGGCCATTTTTCCCTTTAGAGGCTTACCCTGCACCCGCATGACGCTTTATGTCCACATGTGGGGTATTTCCGTACTCAGGGGAAATTGCTCTACAAATTTTGTGTTTTTTTTATTTTTTAGCCCCTTGTGAAAATGAAAAAATCAAGACAAGATTAATGATTTAGAGTAAAAATTTAAAACAAATTACACCAAATGTTGGTCTAGCCTTGATTTTTTTCCATTTCCACAAGGGGTTAAAAAAGAAAATAAACACAAAGCGTGTAGGGTAATTTCCCCTGAGTACGAAAATACCCCACATGTGATCATAATGTGCCATATGGGCACAGGGCAAGCCTTCAAAGGGACAGAGCGCCATTTAGAGGCTGGAATGGAGGATGGAGGCCATGTCGCAATTACAAAGCTCCTGTGCTGCCAGGACAGTAGAAACCCCCCACAAGTGACCCCATTCTGGAAACTACACCCCATAAGGAATCTAACAAGGGGTGCAGTGAGCATATGGACCCCACTGGTAACAGGCACATATGTAGAACATGTGCCGTGAAAATAAAAAATACAATTTTTTTCATTTTCATGTCCCAAATGTGGCCGTCACCAGGGGGCCATATCCCCGCTGCCCCCCTTTTTAGATTCCTTATGGGGTGTAGTTTCCAGAATGGGGTCAATTGTCGGGGGTTTCTACTGTCCTGGCCGCACAGAGGCTTTGTAATTGCATCATGGCATCCTCTAATGGGAATGGCGGCCATACCTACTTAGCTGGGCAAAAAGGGACAATTCTAATTTATTTGGGGGTATTAGGGCAATTATTAGTTTATAAGGTTGAAAATGACAGGTGTCCATCAAATTCAACCTGTGTTGATCCAGAGAAAGGCAAAAAACCCTCGTAAGGCAGACGACAGTAGCCTCATCACAGGGAAAAAATTCCTTCCCGACTCCATAATGGCGATCAGAATAATCCCTGGATCAACGTGACCCCTGAAATAGGAAAAAGGGACAGAATTTAGATAATGTAGAACCCCAGTGACGTGTGGTGCGCCTTGAAGCGATCCAGTATGCAGAGGCCGGGGTGATCAGGACAGGCGTCACACTGGAAAATGGCGTCCTTCCTGATCCCCCTGTTACGCCACACTCTGCACTTCTTCTGGGGTCTCCTGTTTTCCAGTGTGGGGGACGTCACCTGGAAAATGTTGTCCTGGTGCGTTACGGGGTCCTTCATATCCAGAAGCGCTGGGTCCGCTCCATGGCTGCTAAATATTAGGACTCTATTACTACTTCTGATATGTTCGGATCGTGCCGCAAGCTACAGGGCAGCGAGGGACCGGAAGAGGGGGTGCTGGTATAAAAGTTATCCCCGTACAGGTGGTAACCTTTATCCAGCAGTGGGAAGATCAGTTCCCGAACGATCTCCCCACTAACTCCGAGGATGGGCGGGGAGGGGGCATCTGGGGGCTGGATTTGGGTGTCCCTTCCTTCATACACTCTAAGTGCACACTGCGAAATGGCGAAGGATAACCCTTTGTGCATTCCGCAGCTGGCACCCACCGGCAGACTGATGCGGGCACGCATCTCCGTCCGTGTCATAGACTCCATTTTATGCACGGGCGGATTCCGCTCTCCGTCAAATGTGTTAATTCTTTGGACGGACGATGGAATCCGCCCAAGCATAACATGGAGTCTATGACACGGGTGGAGACGCGCGCCTGCATCAGTCCGCCGGCGGGTGCCAGCTGCGGAATGCACAAAGGGTTATCCTTCGCCATTCCGCAGTGTGCACATACCCTAAATCTGTAAGTGTACCCTGAGGTACTCTCACAGAGTTTGTAGAATTTCACGCCATACCGTGATCTCTTATTGGGACGGTACTGGCGGAAAAGACGTGTCTGGGGGGCAGCGTACGCTACGCTACCCCCAGATACGTCATTGGATGATGAGGATGAGGATGAATGGAGGAACAAAGGACCCCCCATTCATCCTCACTGGCTGTTTCGGTGTCGGAGGCAATAATAGCGTATGCGTCCGACACCGAAAACACCCTGGGGGCCATCTTTATACAGGGATTGGTATATGGGGTATGTAGTGGTGTAGTGTAAAACTTTATTCCGTGTAGTGTAATGGTGTTTTTTACATGTTTTTTAACATTAAGTATAAAAAAAAAAACTACGCCAAGAAAGGAGTTGCTGATAAATGCCGCACTTATGTGCGGCACTTATAAGCAGACCGTGGCTGTAGGATATAGGAAAAAAACACTCTATGCCAAAAAGGAGGAGTTGCTGATCAGCGGCGCACTTACGTGCGATGCTGATCAGCACTCAGCGGCGATAGGGTGCGGAAAATAGAAAAAAAAAATTGGGGAAAAAAAAAAATCTTTCTTCAACCCTATAGCTACTGATATGTGTATTATATACACTTATCAGCCGCTAGGGGGCAGTAGAACGCCAATTCCGGAAAAAGCCGAAGTTTGACGACGCTGGAGCCGATGATTACCGATGGGGACCGCCGGAAAAAGACGAAGACGCCGACAGAGACAATGACGCGTTCGGAACCCGGAAGTCGCGTTCGGAACCCGGAAGATGCGATCGGGACGCTGGATCCGGTGAGTATGGGTCAATACCTGCTCTGGACACCTCAGCTACCTAGCTGAGGTGTCCACAGCAGGTATTTAACCCTTTCATGGGGTACTTATATCGCCGTGATCGCGGCGATCGGGACGTGGCACCGTGGCCACCGTTACTTTTAACAGTAATGGCGGTCGGTGTCGTCCTCGGACAGCACCGACCGCCATTGCTTTCCGGGCCATCGGGTCACCGGTGACCCGGAAAGCTGCAGATCGCCGCCATATGCTGATCTGAATTGATCAGCCAATAGCGGCGATCGTCAGCACGGGAGGGGTTAATCACCCCCCGTGCCGACAAGCAGGGATGGCCTGCTATACATTATAGCAGGCCATCTTCCCCGATCGCTGCGTGTGTACACGCAGCGATCGGGGAAACCGCGGGCGTAAATGTACGCCCGTTTGCGTTAAGGCACGGGTTTTGGGGGAGTACACTTACGCCCGCGGTCGTTAAGGGGTTAAAGGATAGCGGCACAGTACATTAGCGAGGTCCATGGTACATTACTTTAGAGGGGGCAGGGTGGTACAGTACAATAGCAGACAGTGGTACAGTACATTAGAGGCAATAGTGGCAGAGTACATTAGAGGGGACAGTGGCATAGTACATTAGATGGGGCAGTGGCACAGACGATTAAAGGATAGTGGCACAGTACATTAGAGAGGGCTGTGGTAATGTACATTAGAGGCGTTAGTGGCAGAATACATTAGAGAGGACAGTGCCAGAGTTCATTAGAGAAGACAGTAGCAAAGTACATTAAAGGGGTAGTGTGGCGCTAAGCAATTATTCACAAAATAACACAGATTACAAAGTTATACAACTTTGTAATGTATGATATGTATGTAAATGGCCCCCTTCCTCGTGTTCCCCCCCCCCCCCACCCATGCTAAACCTGGAAGTGTGGTGCATTATACTCACCTGATTCGTGTCGACCCCAGCCGCCATCTTATGACATGATGTAATCTTCGGGAGGCCGGCCTGAACAGCTGCAGCCGTCCCTTATGCCGGCCCCCTTCTGCTGCGTCATCTGCTGCTCAGCCGCGATTGGCTGAGCATAACTAAGCTCAGCCAATCACGGCTGAGCAGCTGATGACGCGGCAGAGGGGGGCCAGCATGAGGGAAGCATCACCAGCTGCCATAAAGGAGGGCTGTTGCGGTCCGGCCAGCCTCCTGAAGACGATGTCATTGTCCCCAAGATGGCGGCCGGGGTGGACACGAATCAGGTATGTATAGTGCACTACACTTCTGGGGGTGGGGGGGACACAGGGAAGGGGGGCATTCACTTACATAATATACATTACAAAGTTGTATAACTTTGTATTGTGTGTTATTTAGTGAATAATTGTTTAACGCTGCACTACCCCTTCAAAGGGGACAATGGCACAGTACACTAGAGGACAGTACAAGTTATTAACGTTTTTGCCAATGTACTATTTTTACTTGTATAGTACCATCTTAGATGTAAATAAGTTTGCTGTAAATTTAACTGTCAAAAAGCATTTATATATTAAAAAATAAATAAATAAATAAATAATAATAATAATAATAATCATCAGGTGGTATGTGAGAAACTAAAACATAGCTTTTTGAATTGTAAATTTTCCAAGACAGTTCTAAATAAAGTGGAAGAAAAAACTTTGGGTATATGACCTAAGGCATTATGAAAAACTAGTAATAGAGAGAGGGAACATTAAATGAATTACAAAAAAAAAGATTGTTTTCCACCTCAAACAGTAGACAATTTAAAGCAATATAAAATATTGTTAGGAAATATATTCTGGTCCTTTGGCAGAATGATAAGTTCCATGTGCAGGTGCAGGTGGTATCCCATAGGGCTCTGACTCTAGGTAACTTGTCATTCTCTAGTTTGTTTACTTCAGGAGGAAAACTACATAGAACTTGGCTTAATACAGTTGGTACATTCAAGTGTAGACATGATAGAAGTATGACTTGTTCATGCGTAACGGCAAGCGTATCGGTTTGCAAAGAGATAGTGTAACATCTTATAGCAATAGTAACATATAAAGGTTTAAAAGTTATATTAACTGTTACTATATTAACTGTAACTGTACAGTACATTGATTGCACTTCAACACCATTAAAAACATGCATCAGACGACATATGTATGATGCAAGGGGAGATGTGGGAAAAATTTTGTCTCTTTAAGACATTTTAGTAAGGTGTTAGGAACCGGACAGCAGGACAAGACAAGACAGTGAGCCCTAAGCTCAGCCCCGCCCACTGTCCTCTACCTACTTTCCACTATCCGCCCTAAGATGGCGGCGAGCAACTGGGCGGCAGTCCCTGCACTGACTAGGTGAAACACAAATACAAAACAGACAGACAAACACAATGAAGAATAGTCCACAAGCCGGGTCACAACAGTCGGGCAGCAAAAGTACAAAATCAGGATCCAAAGGCGTAATCAGAAAACAAGCAATATGATCAGGGGCAGGCAGCAAGCAAGGGAGGTCAGAGATACAAAGCAGTAGTCAGGAGATGCAAAGAAACAGAATCCACAAGCAGGCAGAGACTAAGTCAATAACCAGCAATAAGTGCACAGGCTGAAGTTTGTTATATAGGAGACCAGGGCTCTGGTCCAGAACGTAATTGGACCATCCCCCTGATCTCCAAGCACAGACACCTGAGAACAAGACAGATCCACTGGCAGGAAGACCTGTCAGTCACAGCAGAACCAGAACACAGATTAACCCTGACATGGCCAGACAGAACTCAGCAGGTGAAGTCGGGTGTGTCTCCCAAAGAGAGCAAATAAACCAGAGTTCACACACAGCAAAACAAAACACAGAACAGAATAAGAGAATATCAGCGCCTTCTCGGACGCACAGCACGAGCAGAGGGACGCATAACGCTCCGCAAAGATACCATCCTGACATAAGGTTCACAGAGATGACACTTTCTACACTTTCTATTCCTGTCTTTTGTTTACTGTGTGTGAACTTTTCCTATGGTATGCACATTTATTCTTTTCAATTAGTCTTGTGTCAAGAATTTTTTTTTTTTTTTACCAAATCTCTTTTTATTTAAAAGGAAGTTGTAGGCAAATACATCGAAAAAAGTGTGGTAACCCTACATAGGGTAAGAGGGAGATTCAGCTTGACAGAGGTAAACAGTTAACAGTTAATAACAAACAGGTTGTCGGTGCATACATGAGCTGCATAGATGCAACATTGAGGGGCTATTGGGCTGGGGGGGGGGGTTATACCTGGAGCGGCGTGGCGTGAGCCAAAGTGTTAGAGAAAGAGAGGGGGAGGGGGAGGGTAGGTAGGGGGTCCCTCGTTGAGTGTTGGTGGGTGGTAGTACTTAAAGCTTAGGTTTAAGGACATAGGGACTGAGTAGTGGGGGGGGGGGGTTCAGATAGCTGATGAGGAAGGAGAGGGATAGGTGGCAGATGCTGTCAAGGGTTTATATTTATAAGATAACCAGGGTGTCCATATTTTCAGAAACGTGTCATATTTGCCTTCTGCTCGGCAAGTCAGATCCTCCATTCTGCAGATCTGGTTAGTCTTATCAATCCATTGGTATAGGGTTGGAGGGGACTCGCTAAGCCACTGAAGGGGGATAAGGAGCTTTGCTGCCGCCACTAAGTGTGTGGCAAGAGACATTTTGGAGATTTTAAAATCAGCAGATGGTAAGGCAAGTAAGATGGTTTGGGCAGTAAGCGTCAGGGAGGTAGAACATACCTCATTTATGGTGGACTCTATTTCGCGCCAATAAGAGGTAATACGTGGGCATGTCCACCATATGTGGGACAGTGAACCTACCTCTTGGTGACAGCGCCAGCAAGTATTTGTAGGAGAGAGTCCCATGCGAAACAGAAGTTCTGGTGTCTTGTACCATCTAGTGAGAAGTTTATAATGGTTTTCTTGCAGCTTTACACACCTAGAGAAGCCATGGGCATGTCTCAAGATCTGGTTCTTTTCTGTTTCTGTTAGGCAAAGCTGCAGTTCCTTTTCCCACGCAACAAGATACGGAGGGGATTGTGGGGCGATCTCCGATAAAAGTTGCGAGTGGAAATAGGATAGGCGAATTTTGGTCACAGTTCTGAAGAGGCAGGCTTTCTCTATCCAATGCAGTTCTCTACTGGCTTTATGGGATTTTAAGAATGCGTTGCAAATTTGTTTTATCTGGAGCAGTTGTAGGAAATTCAGAGTATGTGGTGACATCAAAGACTGTATGTGTTGGTCAGTAGGGACTTTGTTGTCACACATTAGGGTGGAGATTGGAGTTCTATCTAATATGCTCCATAGGGGGTCTTTATGAGAATGAGGCGGCACGATAAGTTGTGGCAGAAGGGAGGCGGGGGCCAGGGGAGAGGGAGTGGGGAGTGATGTTTGACAAAATTTGTTCCAGACCCGTAGGGTACCTTTTAGGAGGGGGCTAGTAATGGAGTCTACCACACGGTTAGGAGGAGACCATAAGGTCCCATACTTATCGTCCCCTAATGTTGATGTCTCCAAGTCTGGACCTCGCAGAAGTCCCCCCACCGTCACCAGGTCTACCCATCTTTGAAGGTGGGTTGCTCTATAATACATTTCTACGTCCGGGAGGCCCATACCACCTTTCGCCTTGTGTTGTATAAGGACAGAATGAGAGACTCTCGGTTTGCGCTGATTCCAAAGGAAGTTGTGGAATAGGCGTTTAATGTCTTTAAAAAAGGATCTAGGTAGGTCTATGGGTACCATCGTTATAATATATAAGACAATAGGCATTATGTAGGTCTGGAGGAGGCTTTTGCGGCCCATCCAGGAGAGGAAGGGTATCTTATATGAAGAGAGGAGCTGAGAGATCTTGGACAGGAGAGGTTTAAAATTTAAGTCATATAATGAGTTTAGGGATGGAGGGATGTTGATGCCTAAATACTTTATAGAATGGGTAGGCCACTAAAACGGTGATGTCAGTTTAAGACAGGCAGCCTGGGACTCCGTGAGGGTGATGTTTAAGATTTCAGATTTGCTGTAATTGACTTTAAAATTAGAGAGGGCACCGAATTTAGCGAATTTTTCCTGTATGTGGGGTAAGGATTGAGCTGGGTTAGTAATGAACAGTAATAGATCGTCGGCAAAGGCAGCGGCGAGGTGTGTGTGGGAGCCAACATGTATCCCTTCAATGCGTGGATCTTGTCGTATGCTCTGTAAAAGCGTTTCCATAACAAGGACGTATAAGGTAGGGGATAGTGGGCAACCTTGCTGCGTGCCATTTTTTATGGGAAAGGGAGGGGATAATATTCCATTGATTTTCACTTTGGCGGTGAGTTTGGAGTAGAGGGATAATATTGCGGTTATAAATTTGGGGGGGAGGCCGAATTTACTGAGGGTGGCTGTCATGAAGTCCCAGGCTACTCTGTCGAACGCTTTTTCAGCATCCGTCCCTAGTAACACCAGGGGGGTTTTAGTACAGTGAGCATAGTTGACCGCCTGCAAGACTCTGTGGGCATTGTGTCTGCCCTCTCTTCCCTTGACAAACCCCGTCTGATCCGTGTGGAAGAGGCGAGGCAATATCTCTCTGAGTCTGTTTGCCAGCAGCTTTGCCCAAATTTTTACGTCTTGGTTCAAAAGCGAAATTGGGCGGTAGTTCGCACAAGACGTGGTGTCTTTGCCATCCTTCGGGAGGACTACTATATGCGCTTCCAGTGTTTGAGGTGGAAGAGCTTCCCCTCTCAGGAGTGAATTACATGTGGCTGTCAACTGTGGCAGTAACAGATCGCAGAATTTCCTGTAGTAAGCTATAGAGAGACCATCTGGGCCAGGGCTTTTTCGGTTAGGAAAGGAGTAGAGGATCTCCTTCAGTTCTGCGAGCGTGCATGGTTCCATCAGTTTCTGTATTTCAGGGTCTGTCAGGTGGGGGAGTTGAAGGGTGTCAAGGAAAGAGAGGATAGCTGCCTCTTTGGCCTGGGGGGCATCTCCCGGAGTGGGTAAGCAGTATAGGGCTTTGTAAAAATCCCTGAAAGCAAGAGCTATGTCTTTAGAAGAATTCAAGATCTTGCCATCAGGGGTTTTTATGGTATGGATAAACGATTTTTCTCTCTTTTTCTTTATGAGAGAGGACATAAGTTTACCTCCCTTATCCCCATGTGCGTATATTTTTTGCTTGAAATACAGAAGATTTTTGGTTAGTTTAACGTTAAGGTGATCTCTCAGCTTCTCTCTCAAACTCAAAAGTTCTTTATCGTCCTCTCTGTCTGATGAACGTTTGTGGCGTGATTCCAGATGGGTGATGGCCGAGAGAAGCGAGCTAATCTCTTTATTTCTCTCTTTCTTAACTTTGGTGCCCAGAGATATAAATAGACCTCTCATGAATGCTTTATGGGCTTCCCAGGTGACGGTGGTGGGGACCTCCGGCGAAGTGTTAATGAGAAAATATGATTGTAAATGTGAGGAGAGATACTCTATGTGTGTGGGATTATCCAATAAAGTTTCATTAAGTCTCTATGTCCAGTCTTTTGCAGGGATATGGGACAGTTGGACTGAGGTGAGCACTGGCGAGTGATCTGATAAAGTGCGGGGGCCTATGTCTGAGGTAGTCAGGGAGGGAACTAGGCTTTCATGAATGAAGACATAATCCAGTCTTTGGTGAGATCTATGAGGGGCCGAGAAAAAGGTATAGTTGGAGGAAGTGGGGTTCATAAGTCTCCACGTGTCCACTAAACCCAATTCTCTAAATTTATTTGATACCCTACCAAGTGCAGAGATGGGCAGTGTGGAGCGCTTTGAGGTGGAATCTTTGTTTGGATCCATGGTGATGTTCAGATCACCTCCCAAAATTATAGGTCCTTCAGCGAAGGCCTTCAGTTCCTCTAGCGTGCGACAAAGCCATGGCACTTGTTTAGTGTTGGGGGCGTATAGGCACGCCAATGTGTATGTAAGGTGTCCTATTTTACCTTTAATAAATAAGAATCTGCCATCTCCAGAGCTGTGAGTTGCCAGATGATAAAATGGAACATCCTTCTGTATCGCTATGGAGACTCCTCTGGAGGCTTTGCTGTCACCTGTGCTATGAAACCAGGAAGAAAAATAGTTAGTGGATAGCTTAGGGATTTTTTGTGATTTAAAATGTGTCTCTTGAAAAAAGACAATTGCTGCCTTATCTCTCTTCAGTAGGGATATAATATGGCTCCTCTTTTGTGGCGAGTTGAGGCCTTTAGTGTTATATGAAATCAAATTGAGGGACGCCATAGGTATGCAGGTATGGGGTACAGTAAAGCAAATAAGTAATATGCACCGTAACAACCACAACAGAGGGGGAGGACAACGGTCCTCAACAGAATAACTACGAGAAACTTAGATACTACTAGAGCAATTAAAGTAATACAAGGTAGATGTCGGGGGGGGAGTGACATAGAGAGGTTCCTGATCCGATGCGCACATCGGCCTCTCAACTCCATTCTAGAGGTATATGAGGGCGAGGATGCCACCATTTGCGAGTGTGCAAGTAGGTAAGGGGGGGGTAGAGGAGGGAGGAGGGGGGGGGGTGGAGGAGAGGGGGGGTTGGGAGGAGAGGGAGAGGGAGAGAGAGGGGGGGGGGATTGTAGACAGGATATGCTTTAAATCTGACCTACGAGCCAGTAGGAAACTTAAGGGTACCGATAACAAAGAGTCAGGTATATACTCTCAACATTGAATACGTATAGGAGTGGCCATGATGTAGGCTCAGGCAGTCACAGCAGGGACAGCAGGGGCAGGTCGCCTGGTTGACCTGTTAGTCGAGCCGGACCGTCCATCGAGGGCTTTCATGAAGTCTGATCGTTCAGGCATCTGGGCCGCCGAGAAGTTTGTGCTGAGACTTCTTGTTTCTTGGTGATTTCGGGCGACCTACTTTGGTCCACTGTTGCATTCTCGGGAGGTCAGGGAGGCGCGGTCCTGCTTGTACTGGGAGCCAGGAGGGTATCTCGACTGGTGTCAGGTCTAGCGCGTCCCACACAGACTGTAAGTCCTCCGGGGACTGAATCGTTAGCCGTCGGCCATCTTTGATTATCGCTAGGCCGAAAGGGTATAGCCAGGAATACTGGATTTTGGCCTCTCTTAATTGCTGCAATAGCGGTCTGAGGAGCCGTCTCTTGTATAGCGTAGATGCGGCCACATCTTGGAATAGTGAGACAGGTGCTCCCTCGAAAGTGAGGTCAGGGTGTTCTCTGTTAGCGCGTAAGATGGCTGCCGTGTCTACAAAGCTCAACAGGCCACATACCACATCCCTGGGGGGTTCGTTTGGTTTTGGCTTAGGGCGAAGAGCGCGATGAATCCTCTCAATGACTATGCTTTCAGCCCTTTCTTCTCCCAGCAGGGAGGAAAATATTTGCTTCGCCGCAGCGGGCAGGGCTTCGGCAGCATAAGTCTCTGAGATGCCTTCAAAACGTACATTCTTCCTCCTACTTCTATTCTCCTGGTCTTCCAGGAGGAGGTATGTTTTATTCAGGTGCGTCTCATGCTGCCTCATGGTGTGGGACATTGCATCACAAAAACTCACGATTTCGGTGGTCGCAGTCTCTAGGTATTCCACCTGGCCTCCAACATGGCGCACTTCCCGTTTCAGCTCCACAAGTTCCTGTAGTACAGGGGTGATGGCTGATTTCAGGGCATTGTGGATCGTCTTTTTCAGGTACGATCTGGAGATCTGTGTGGCATCAGGCTCGTCAATGTCTGTTAGTGCACTGTGTGTGCTTTCTCGGTCTGAGTCTGGGTCCGGTTCTGCTCCTCTCAGGGTAGCCGGCGCCATCTTGGGCGCGCGAGCCGGGCTTCCCGCGTTCTTCTTTTTAAAGAATTTATCCATCTCACCCGCTCGTTTGGTCGCTCTGGGTGTGCTCGGGCGTTCTCTGCTGCTATCCTGTCGTTGGTTACCCATTTGTAGGGCTTGGTGGCGCTTGTGTTGGAGTCGAGAGGCCATGGCTGAGAGGAGCTAAGCTACAGTGCTGCCGTCTCGGTCTGCGGTCAGGCTCCGCCCCCCTTGTGTCAAGAATTTAATGTGACTAGTCATGTAATACAACTGATTGTGAACTTCCTCCTTGTAAGGAAGAGAATCTCAGAGTAACACTATGGGGGACATTAATTAAGATCGGTGTACTCGTACGTCAGTCTTAAACTCACTAGGTGAATTCACTAATAGAGAGCAGTAGAACAGTACATTAGGGGACGTGCACAGAACATTAGGGGGCGGTGGCACCGTTCAGTAATGGGGAATTGACATCACTTGAAATGTGAGGAGCCACAGTGGCACAAATTTTAACACTATCCTCAGCTGTTTCATTCCCTCATATTCAGTGCTTCAGCTCTAGTCCTAATTTGTTCTCTTCAATGCAGATATTTCATGCCTAATCACTGGTTTTAGGGTCCTTGTGCCATCTACTACTGAGGTCAGTGATGACTACAGGGTATACAGGCACATCATCTTTGTAGGAAAGCAAACAAAGTTGTAGGAGAAGACTGAAGCACCAACACTAAACATGGCAAAGATAAAACAGATGAGTATATTAAATTGTTTTATTCTCTAACCATAACAGACTGTATTTAAAAAAAAAAAAAAAAAAAAAAAGATAATTCAGACAATCCCTTGAAGGGGCATAGTGGCATATTTATTCAGATCAGGGATCAAACCTGCAGCATTGAGTGACAATGGTAGGGAATAATATGTAGAGTTAGGATCCAAAGATAACTAGGCATCAAACTCTGCTTGGATGAGATGTAAGATGGAAGAAGTCTTCATGGGTGCTTAGGCCAGATGGAGAAGAAAAACAAAACTCCTGTGACTCCTATCAGAGACAGCTTCAACTGTGAGTCACAGGACACAGGGCCGTATTAACAGCTACTGCTGTCCTAGGCACTAAACCTGTGATCAATGATTAGAGCCGTCTGCATATTGTTTGAAGAAATTCTCACCACAGGATTGGTAGATTGGTTGGTAATAGCACCAGGCATCACATTTACCACCGCCACACCAGACCTGACCAATACCTTCATACTGTGACTGGATAACATCGCCATACCAGACCTAAACAATACAAACATACTGTGACTGGATAACACCGCCACACCAGACCTACTGTAAACAATACCAACATACTGTGACTGGATAACACCGCCATACCAGACCTAAACAATACCAACATACTATGACTGGATAACACTGCCATACCAGACCTAAACAATACCAACATACTGTGACTGGATAACACTGCCATACCAGACCTAAACAATACCAACATACTGTGACTGGATAATACTGCCATACCAGACCTAAACAATACCAACATACTGTGACTGGATAACACTGCCCTACCAGACCTAAACAATACCAACATACTGTGACTGAATAACACTGCCATACCAGACCTGAATAATTCCACCATACCCCCTCCCCCCTCGAAAAGACGGGTGCCTAGTGGTAAATATGGCCCTGCCAGGACATATTTGTTAATTCTGCCTCTGACTGTGTCTTATAGGGGGGAAGTTGCAAAGCAGGCCAAGCAAAAAAATTGGTACACGGCCCATGAGCCTTTAGCTAGGCCCTTGTCCTGCTCTGCTACAAGCTGTTATATATGCTACAAGCTATATATACAGCTGTTACAAGCTGAAGCCTTACTACACACAACGATCACCTGCATACTGTAGGGTATCACTGTGTGTGTAGAAGGGGATTGACATGTAGCAGTGCTGAAATATGTGACAGCAAGTTCTTCTAGGAGATGCTGTAGGATTGCCGAGATGGAGAAAGGGGGCAGTAGAGAGCATGTGTCAAAGCTCTGTGCACTGAAGAACTTCCTGCAGGGATTATGGGAATACAGGAATAAAAGAAAGTTTGCAGAACTTTTATAAAAGTAAATGACAAGGTTATATCATGAGCTGATTTTATCCTGCTTTTTGGTAATCCTTGGCAAGCAGTTCTACAACAAGCCTAAGACACATAGGCTTTTTGCTATCACCCCTTTTACAATTTCCCTCATTACATTTTAGATTTTGTATGTACTTTTTATATTGAGATTTTAGCTGTGTATTATTTTAAATAGTTTTCCTGGACATTTGGCCTTAACAGAACATTGAATTAAAATGAATGGGACCAATTTAAAGATTCAGATACAATTTGTACTGTTTATATTGCTGGGAAAGCTAGTTTTTCTGCCTGGCATATGATATATAGGAGACTGTAATTTGTGTTCCCAATTGTTAAGAGAACATTGCTCTATGTTGACAATATTTTGTATGCTATAGTCACTATTATAACATTTAACAGAGTTGCTGCTATTTGGTCCTAACGTGGAAACGTGGTGTCATTTCCCCGAGCAGCCAATTATAGCCTAACATGCCTTATGTACCTTTTGCCAGTGTCTGTGTTTTGTTCACTATGTAAAGGTTAGAGCTGCATTATAAGGAAATCAGTATATTTATCTATGCTGGGTTAGTATATTTATGAAGGTGTAAATAATATCATCTCAGTCTAGATCTAGGTCACAATGCCCTATTAGCTGTATATTCTGAACAGTCTATTCAGGCAATGCTGATGACAGTGGTTTGAGATGACTAAGAAATAATGAAGAGCTGCTTCTTTTAAGTGGAAGACTATGGTAACTGCAGGCCCGCGAGTCTCATATCAGCAAAACAGGAGTCATTAAAATTTATTACAAACATTGTAAAGTCCGGTGGGGCTGTCATTTATGAACAGACCTTTTTATTACTTGTAATGAACATTGGATGATTTTATTAATTTGGAAAATACATAAAATACAGCCCATGGCTACCAAAAAGTTGTCTATTAGATTTCATTTAAATCCCTTTACAGGAAAATATTGAAATGTTTAAAAAGGTTAGAACACCTGTACCCGTGCATCTGCTTCCATTGATGCCTAAGGGCTCATGCACAGATTGCAGCATGCTTCATCAAGAAAACCTCTGTATGCCTCCCAATGAAATTGCAGCCATATGGAGAAAGAGTTTAAAATTAGATGGATTTCGATTTAAGGGGCAGGAGAGTTAACTACCAGATACATGTAGAAACAGACATATCACTATACCATCATTTCTCTTCTACCAAAGTTGAAGAATAAGAGTGCCGTATACATGAAATTACTTTCTAACCAACAAAAAGACATCAGTGGTTTGAAAAATTGTTGCCAAGAATCAGTGCTCCTCTATAACAGAATGTGATTGTAGCTCTTGAGTAAGCCATGTGCTTGGCAGCAATGCCTTATAAGGCTATGTTCACACAACGTCAAAAATATTGAAAAGTCGGCCGATTTTCATATTAAAAAAAGGTCAGTTTTTGCCGCGATTTAACTAACTGCAGTGGCAATGCATTGAAGTCAATGGGAAGACAGACGTCCAATGCACACAGTGTATTAAATAACGGACGTTTTTGTCGAAGACATCAAGGAACAAGGAATTAAATTAAGGAGATAAAGGATGAGACCAATTATCATTACACAAAAAAATAATCAGCAAAGGTAATGTCAGGAATGTGACTTTGCGCTCCTCGATCCGTGCTGGGCGACCAAGGAAGCGCTGAGCCTCTGGTTGTTTTTTGTTTGCAGTTCTGTCTGAATGCTGTCTTAGTTTCCCAGCCACACCCGCATTGCCTGTTACACTCTGGCAGTGCGGGGGTTACTCCTTCTATAGACCTGTCCAGCTGAGCTGGGTGCTGGGATCAGGGCTGATCCAATCAAGTGCTGGACCCAGTCCCTGATTCCAGATAAAAAGCAGCAGGCTCTTCATTTCCCTGCTGGCTATTGAGTGTTACTCAGCTAAGCGCTTCAGCTCTCCTGGTTCTGTTACTTCTGTTGCCTGACCTATTGCTTGATCTCCCAACCTGCTTTGTCTGCTGCCCGCCCTGACCTCCTTGCCTTTCTCTGACTCTTCTTCTGCCTTACGTTTTTGTACCTCGCTGACCGCCGTTGCTGACCCGGACCGTAGACTCTTCATTATTGTGTTTGTTTCGTCTGTCTTGTTTTGTGTATCACCTGGCGTAGGACAGGGACTGACACCGTGGTTGTCCGCGGCCGTTTAGGGCGGTTGAGGCAAGTAGGTAGGGGCAGAAGGTGGGTTCTAGTGTTAGGGCTCACTGTCTTGTCCTGTTCCCTACCTACGTCCGGCGCTTTTGTGACAGGTAATGTCTCTGTTTTATGGAGTTTGATGTGCTGATTCCAAAAATATGCTTAGTTTTGCTCTATCACTACCTAAGATAGAAGTATTTTTGTTATTATGCTATCTCTGCAATGTATATGGTTTTGCCTATGTTGCTCCCATTTCTTTGTCTTACTTAATTGTGAATTTCCTTACAGGGACAAAATCAGTAAAGGCTATATTGAGTTTTATGGGAAGGAGTATTGACAGCACAGTAAACCAATGACTGCTTCTTGGAAAGTCATATGCTACGGGGAGGAGCTAAATGTTTTGAGGCGGTAACATTTGAGTTAGTCAGAAAAGGATGGTGATGGCAGCAAGGACTGGTATGTGAGGCCCTGACACACTGAGAAACTGCCTTTCTGCAAATGTTCATCTGTAAGGAATAGGCTGACACGTTTACCTCACAATTGTATATAGTTATCTACCAGATTACCTCCAGAAAAATCAGTTCTAAATACAAGCTGCCTCTGTCATCTCCGGGGAAATATCTACATATATTCGGTAGGCTCATAAATTTTTTTTTTTTTTAGTTTGTCACCACCATTAAACTGAACTTTCTCTACTGTTAGATCTGATTTAAAGGAGAGAAATGCCTCGACAGTGTATCAATCATCCGACTCTGCTATGTGTGTGTGGTTCCTTTACACCAAAGGGCCAAATATGTTCAATCAATCATGATATCAAAAAGATGTACCAGATGTACTTTAAGTGTCCACTTGGTGTTCAAGACAAAAGCTGGCCCCTCATGTGATATGCTCAAGTTGTTCTAATGGTCTTTGTGACTGGTTGAATATGAGGAAAGTGGCTGTGGCATTTGTTCCCATGATTTGGAGAGAACCCAAAAATCATAGTGATAGCTACTACTTTTGTTTTGTCAAACTGAAGGACTTTTCTACAGAACAAACATAAGATTAATTACCCTGAACTTGAATCTGCGATTAGACCTGTTCCACATGATGGTACCTTGCCAGTTCCTGTACCACCGTTGTGTGGATTGGATTTTGGTTTGTACATTAGTGCATGTTTTACGTTATTGTGTGTATGTTTTATTTTCACATGTTATTTGTTTTGTATTATTACTTATGCATGCATTGTATACCTGTACTTTGACACCAGTGAGGGGTGCTGTACCTTCAAAGCATGATTTATTCATGTGGAGGACCTCGGTTTGAGGGTTGACATATTAGGGTCTCCCTCTATGTAGTTGGTTTTAATTGCTGTATACAGCTTTTTTCTTTCTTTTTTGTGTGTTTTTATCTGCAAATATTTAATAAAGCATATTTTGTGTATTATTTTGAATGTGCTTAGTATTTTCTTTCTTCAGGCTTGCTTTTTTGGTTTATTATATGAAGACTATGTAGCGGACGCTACTGGCGAAGACGTGAAGACCTAACGTCAAGATGAGTATGTACCTAATGGAGCAGCTGAGAAGCCAGAAGGCTTTACTCAATATGAATTAAATGATCTCATCAGAGACTTTTCATTGTCAAAAGAGAAAGCTGAACTTCTTGCATGTATTGCAGGTTGAAACAGAAGAATGTTCTTCATGATGATGTCGAAGTGTGACATTACCGAAATAGAAGTAACACTTTACCACAATTTTTCTCAGTTGATGGCCCAATAGTATGCTGTAACCATGTGAATGGCCTTATTTGAAGAACTGAATCAAGAGTATTTTGTATCATTTTGATTCATCGATTCCAAAGAAGGTTTGAAGCAGTGTTGCTTTACAATGGAAATATGAAACCATCAATCCCTATTGCTCATCTAAAGGAAAGTTACAAAAGTCTGTCAGTTGTTTTGGATGCTATACAATATAAGCATCACCAATGGAATATCTGTGGAGGTTTGCAAGTGGGTTTCACAAAATATTGTTGCTTCTTGTGCTTATGGGACAGTAGAAATACAGTAGAGCATTATGTGCTTCGTAGTTGGGGACAGAGAAACATCTGTGCTCCAGGTGAAGACTGTTCAGAATAATCCTTTATCTAAATACAGTCTCTGGTACGGTAGTTTAGTTTTCATATGATTTAAGCAGATAAATACAGTGGAACATGAAAACTTCTACTTGCATCAGTGCTCATTTATTTACAGTGTTAGACGGTACAAGCAAGTATCGTACTGTACCAATGTTCAGTCCTTGCAGCAGCCAGATAACGTTCAGAACGTTAATAGAGAACCACAGGTCCCATAATGCCTAATAATACCAGCAATCAAGGTTTCCTATATGCACAGGATATGGCAGTGTTGTATAAGGCAGAGGGGTTACCATATTTCCAGGGCTCTCATAGGTCGGAGTTACCGGTCACTGGACTGTATGATCTCCTATATCCGATCTCCTACGTCCAACGCATTTCCTGCTCGTGGCATTCATCAGGGACGCAGCTAGGAGCTGTGTGGAGTGGCGTCCACATGGCTCTGATGTCCGACATTGGGGTTGGGGTGTTCTCATACTTTCCTCTCCTAAGTAGCTTAACGCTGCATAGTATGTAGAAGTGGGGTTGTAAGTTTAAAAGTTGTTGTTTGGACAATAACTGCATCACCTGCCGAACGGACCGCAGGACAGATCTTGGATTAAAAGCAGCTATCCAAAGGTACAAGTGATTTGGGGGGGTCCGATTGTGGGTACAGAGTCGCTTGAAGTACAGACTTTTGCGAGGGGTGTAAAATACTAGTAACACCCGTGGTGGGACACCGCACATACTGCTGTCTTGAATGGTGCATGTCTGTGAAAATTAACTTTTTGCATTGACATTTAGATTTCCTCCCTAAAAAATCTTGGGGATGTAAGGGATGAACAAGGTACAGCAAGTGAAATCCTATAGCAGGCATCAGGCATAGGAAATGACATGGTTTGAGAGATACAAAGTCCCGGCCACAAAGGTGATTGAAGCAGACAAAAAAAACGGACAGTAGGGCCAGGCTGTCAATCATTTTGCAAGGCACAATGTTAACTGTATACATGCTGGAAGAAATCTTCCCAGAGAATGAATGGGGATTAAGCTAAATCAGTTAGCCAGAGCAGAGCCCACCAGAGCCCACATTCACACTATTGGGCTAGGTTCAGACTATGTAACTGTGCAGCTTTATTTGCGGCTGTAATTGTGCGGCGGTATTTTTGGTGGTTCATGCGTACGCTGGAAAGTATACGATATACGGCTGCACAGTGCACACTATGTATGAATCTACGGCCCTATCGTAAACGGACCCGTAAAAAATTAACAAGACCATTGTTTGCGGCTGGAAATGCGGCCGTGGATTGGCAGGCAGTCCGTACGGAGTACTTCAAAAATAGCCGGCAATGAGGCCGAATGCCGATGCCTCTAATAGTTAATATATTAAATTAATAAAACACATTTTCTTTGTAATAAAGTCCCTTTCGTTGTTCAATAATTTAATTCTAACGAATCCATCATTTTGCAATTAAATATACTGTTAAAATAAAAATATATATAAATAAATGTATATTTATATATATATTTATTTTTTGACAGTATATTTAATTGCACAATGATGGATTCGTTAGAATTAAATTATTGTACAACGAAACTGATTTTATTTCAACGAAAATGTGTTTTATTAATTAAATATTAATTAGTACAGGAAGCTCCAGTAAGCCGTTAATTCATATTGCCGGCAAAAGAGTTTTCTGTACTAATCATCACTTTACTTTAATTAAAACATCAAATGTTTCTTCTAATTATGTTATCACAATAGCATTATTAGAAGAAACATTTAGAATTATATGTGCGTTCAGCTGATTGGCTGATCGGCTGAGCGCACATGTAATTAGTGGGTCCGCAGTACAGTGACTTCATTGTGCTTCGGACCAGCGAAGAGGACACATCGGGGTGAGTATAGAGCTCTCCCCACCCCCTCCCCATCACTGCACCCCTCGCAGCAAGGAAGGGGGGGGTCACTTAACCCCTTCCTTGCTGGGATGGGTGCAGTCTGACATCAGTCTGGCCCCCAAGGGGTTAATGGGGGATGCAATACATTCTCCCTTAACCCCTTGGGGGCCAAACTGTAAGCAGCGATCTGTAAAGATGCTGCATACTGTAAGGTGCACAACACCGCTCACAATGATGGGTGTTGTGCTCCTGTTTGTGTGTTTTTTGTGTGTTTCTCCCTTTTTGTTTTTCAGATATCGGTATACTGGGGATTACGTCGGATTCCGTGGACTACGTCGATGACCAGCGGTTGTTTGTTGTTGTTTTTTTTAATAAAATGGTCAATGAGGGGTGTGGGGGTGTTTTTATTTGAATAAAACAATTTTTTAACTTGTGTCTTGTCTTTATTTCTTTACTTTATAGACTTAGTAGTGGAAGCCGTCTAATAGACGGAATCTATTACTAAGTTGGGGCCTAGTGTTAGCCGGTATAAAATGGCTAACACTAACCCCCTATTATTACCCCAGTACCCAATGCCACCAGGGGTACTGGGAAGAGCCGGGTGCCAGTGGTCCCGGAGCGTCAAAATTGGCGCTCCTGGACCGGGCGGCAGCAGGCTGGTAAGATTTAGGCTGGGGAGGGCCTAAACCAATGGCTCTTCCCACCCTGGTGTTACCAGGCTGCTGTAGTTTGGTTTTTAACCCGGCTGGTTATAAAAATAGGGGGGACCCTATGCGTTTTTTAAAAAAAAAATAATAATAATAATTAAAAAAACGCATTTTATACCGGCTAACACTAGGCTTCAACTTAGTAATGGGCTCCGTCTATTAGACGGCTTCCACTACTAAGTCTATAAAGTAAAGAAATAAAGACAAGACACAAGTTAAAAAAATTTTTTATTCAAATAAAAACACCCCCACACCCCTCATTGACCATTTTATTAAAAAAAAAAAAAAAAAAACAACCGCTGGTCATCGACGTAGTCCACGGAATCCGACGTAATCCCCAGGATACCGATATCTGAAAAACAAAAAGGGAGAAACACACAAAAAACACACAAACAGGAGCACAACACCCATCATTGTAAGCGGTGTTGTGCTCCTTACAGTATGCAGCATCTTTACAGATCGCTGCTTACAGTCTGGCCCCCAAGGGGTTAAGGGAGGATGTATTGCATCCCCCTTAACCCCTTGGGGGCCAGACTGATGTCAGACTGCACCCATCCCAGCAAGGAAGGGGTTAAGTGAACCCCCTTTCTTGCTGGGAGGGGTGCAGTGCTGGGAGGGGGTGGGGAGAGCTTTATACTCACCCCGATGTGTCCTCTTCGCTGGTCCGCAGCACAATGAAGTCACTGTACTGCGGACCGGCTAATTATATGTGCGCTCAGCCGATCAGCCAATCAGCTGAGCACACATATAATAATAATGCTAATGTGATAACATAATTAGAAGAAACATTTGATGTTTTAATTAAAGTAAAGTGATGATTAGTACAGAAAGCTCTTTTGCCGGCAATATTAATTAACGGCTTACTGGAGCTTCCTGTACTAATTAATATTGAAATAATAAAACACATTTTCTTTGTAATAAAGTCCCTTTCGTTGTTCAATAATTTAATTCTAACGAATCCATCATTATGCAATTAAATATACTGTTAAAATAAATATATATATAAATAAATGTAACAGTATATTTAATTGCATAATGATGGATTCGTTAGAATTAAATTATTGAACAACGAAAGGGACTTTATTACAAAGAAAATGTGTTTTATTAATTCAATATATTAACCATGAGAGACATCGGCTATAGTGCAGAGGATCGCAAACCCCGGTAATAGCTATTCATGTAAACTGTTTCCCTGCTTTCCCAGATGCATTCCAGAGGTGTTTGCATCACTTTCTTAAGATTTTATTTGTTATTTTTAGTTGAACCAGATTTCCAAGTAAATGACCGTATGTTTTCAGCCGCATGTCTATTTTTTCCCACGGCCGTAGTTTCATCCGCACATTTACAGCCGCATTAAAAATACAGCCGCACACATACATAGTGTGAACATAGCCTTAAAATGCAGAAATTAGAACAAAGAAGAAACTTGTGACAGCTTACAAAGGATCTCTATTAGTAGCCTCTGGAGGTCTGGGTAGCCATAGCCTATGGCTGTTCATCTGACCTTGATCTGACACAGCTCTCCCTGTACATTCTGCTGCATACAAGGCTGGCAGGGCGGGAAGAAGCCACTGGAAACTTCCGCAATGACTAGTTACCCCAGTTTAGCAGCTTATTTAAACTAGAGTAAATTATATTGTTCCAACACCCTTCTGCCTGTATCTGTTTCATGTTGCTTAGGCTTTCAGCAGCATAAAACAGGTGGTGTGTTTCCTTTAACCTCTTAAGGACCCATGACGTACCGGCACGTCATGAATCACTGTCACTTAAGGACCCATGACGTATCGGTACGTCCGCCCTTTAAACGGGCGCCGCGGCCGGCCGGGTCCCGATCGGGGGAGATAGCCTGCTATAACACATAGCAGGCCATCTCTCCCTGTCGGCATGGAGGGTTGTTAACCCCCCCCATGCCGACGATCGCCGCTATTGGCTGATAAGCCCATAGCGGCGATCGGAACCTTTCCGGGGCATCGGTGGCCCGGTGACCCGGAAAAAAATGGCGGTCGGTGCTGTCCGAGGACGGCACCGACCGCCATTACTGTAAAAAGTAATGGTGGTCACGGTACAAAGTCCCCACAAGTAATAAATACCTGCTCCGGACCCCTCAGCTAGGTAGCTGAGGGGTCCAGAGCAGGTATTTGTACATTACTCACCTGTCCCGGGGTCCTGATCGGCGTCTTCCGGGTTCCCGGTGTCCTCTTCATCTTGTCGGGACTTCGGCTTCTTCCGTGAGTCCTGATCGGCTTTTTCCGGCTCCAGCGTCGTCTTTTTTCGTATTTTTCCGGCTCCAGCGTCGTCTATTTTCGGATCTTGCGCTCTGCTGCCCCCTAGCGGCTGATAAGTGTAATACACGTATCAGCCACTACAGGGATGTTCAGAATGTAGTAAAAAAAAATTTTTTTTTCCCAATTTTTTTTTTTTCTATTTTCCGCACCCTATCGCCGCTGAGTGTTGATCAGCATTGCACGAAAGTGCGCTGCTAATCAGCAACTCCTCCTTTTTGGCGTAGGGTGTTTTTTTTCTATATTCTACTGCCACGGTCTGCTGATAAGTGCCGAACATAAGTGCGCCATTTATCAGCAACACCATTTTTGGCGTAGGTTTTTTTTGTATACTTACTGTAAAAAACACGTAAAAAAACACTACATTACACCACACTACATTGAATAAAGTTTGACACTACACCACTACATACCCCATATACCAATCCCCATATAAAAGTGGCCCCCGGCGTTTTTCGGTATCGGACGCATACGTTATTATTGCCTCCGACACCGAAACAGCCAGTGAGGATGAATGGGGGGTCCTTTGTTCCTCCATTCATCCTCATCCTCCTCATCATCCAGTGACGTGTCTGGGAGTAGCGTAGCGTACGCTGCCCCCCAAACACGTCTTTTCTGCCAGTACCGTTCCAATAAGAGATCACGGTATGGTGTGAAATTCTACAAACTCTGTGAGAGTACCTCAGGGTACACTTACAGATTTAGGGTACGTGCACACTGCGGAATGGCGAAGGATAACCCTTCGTTCATTCCGCAGCTGGCACCCGCCGGCGGACTGATGCAGGGGCGCGTCTCCGCCCGTGTCATAGACTCTATCCTATGCACGGGCGGATTCCATCATCCGTCATTCCATCAACACGTTGGACGCAGAGCGGAATCCGCCCGTGCATAGAATGGAGTCTACGACACGGACGGAGACGTGCGCCTGCATCAGTCCGCCGGCGGGTGCCAACTGCGGAATGCACAAAGGGTTATCCTTCGCGATTCCGCAGTGTGCACGTACCCTTAGAGTGTATGAAGGAAGGGACACTCGAATCCAGCCCCCAGATGCCCACTCCCCCCCCCCCCATCCTCGGAGTTAGTGGGGACATCGTCCGGGAACTGATCTTCCCACTGCTGGATAAAGGTTACCACCACCTGTACGGGGATAACTTTTATACCAGCACCCCCTCTTCTGGTCCCTCGCTGCCCGAGCTACTGTAGCTTGCGGCACGATCCGAACATATCAGAAGCAGTAATAGAGCCCTAATATTTAGCAGCCATGGAGCGGACCCAGCGCTTCTGGATATGAGGGATCCCGTATCGCACCAGGACAACATTTTCCAGGTGACGTCCCCCACACTGGAGAAAGGGAGACCCCAGAAGAAGTGCAGAGTGTGGCGTAACAGGGGGATCAGGAAGGACACCATTTTCCAGTGTGACACGTGTCCTGATCACCCCGTCCTCTGCATACTGGATCGCTCCAAGGCGTACCACACGTCACTGGGGTTCTACATTATCTAAATTCTGTCCCTTATTCCTATTTCAGGGGTCACATTGATCCAGGGATTATTCTGATCGCCATTATGGAGTCGGGAAGGAATTTTTCCCCTGTGATGAGGCTACTGTCGTCTGCCTCACGAGGGGTTTTTGCCTTCCTCTGGATCAACACAGGTTGAATTTGATGGACACCTGTCATTTCCAACCTTATAAACTAATAATTGGCCTAATACCCCCAAATAAATTAGAATTGTCCCTTTTCCACAGCTAAGTAGGTATGGCCGCCATTCCCATTAGAGGATGCCATGATGCAATTACAAAGCCTCTGTGCGGCCAGGACAGTAGAAACCCCCCACAAGTGACCCCATTCTGGAAACTACACCCCATAAGGAATCTAACAAGTGGGGCAGCGGGTATATGGCCCCCTGGTGACGGCCACATTTGGGACGTGAAAATGAAAAAAATGGTATTTTTTATTTTCACGGCACATGTTCTACACATGTGCCCATCACTAGTGGGGTCCATATGCTCACTGCACCCCTTGTTAGATTCCTTATGGGGTGTAGTTTCCAGAATTGGGTCACTTGTGGGGGGGTTCTACTGTTCTGGCAGCACAGGAGCTTTGTAATTGCGACATGGCCTCCATCCCCCATTCCAGCCTCTAAATGGCGCTCTGTCCTTTTGGTGACTTGCCCTGTGCCCATATAGCAAATTATGTCCACATGTGGGGTATTTTCGTACTCAGGGGAAACTACCCTACACGTTTTGTGTTCATTTTCTTTTTTAACCCCTTGTGGAAATGGAAAAAAATCAAGGCTAGACCAACATTTAGTGTAATTTTTTTTTAATTTTTACTCTAAATCATTGATCTTGTCTTGATTTTTTCATTTTCACAAGGGGTTAAAAGATAAAAAAAAACACAATGTGTAGAGCAATTTCCCCTGAGTACGGAAATACCCCACATGTGGACATAAAGCGCCATGCGGGTGCAGGGTAAGCCTCCAAAGGGAAGGTGCGCCATTTGGTTTTTGAAGGCTGGATTTGGATGGAATGGATTTCGAGGGGCCATGTTGCATTCAAAAGGCCCCTGTGTTGCCAAGACAGTTAAACCCCCCACAAGTGACCCTATTATGGAAACTACACCCCTCAAGGAATGTAACAAGGGGTGTAGTCAGCATATGGACCCCACTGGTGACGGGCACAAATGTGGAACAATGTGGCGTGAAAATGAAATATTAAATTTTTTACACTATAATGTTGGTCTAGCCTTGAATTTATCATTTTCACAAGGGGTTAAAAGAGAAAAAAACACACAAAATGTGTAGAGCAATTTCCCCCGAGTCCGTAAATACCCCACATGTGGACATAAAGCGCCATGTGGGTGCAGGGCAAGCCTCCGAAGGGAAGGAGCGCCATTTGGATTTTAGAGGTTGGATTTGGCTAGAATGGATGATGAACGCCATGTCGCATTTACAGAGCCCTTGTGCTGCCAAAACACTGTAAACCCCCCACAAGTGACCCCATTCTGGAAACTACACCCCTCAAGGAATCTAACAAGGGGTGCAGTGAGGATATGGACCCCTGGATGACGGCCACATTTGTGCCATGAAAGTGAAAAAAATGAAAATTTTCACTTTTACGTCACATTTTTCCACATTTGTGCCCGTCACCAGTGGGGTCCATATGCTCACTGCACCCCTTGTTAGATTCCTTGAGGGGTGTAGTTTCCAGAATGGGGTCACTTGTGGGGGGTTTCCAGTGTCTTGGCAGCACGAGGGCTCTGTAAATGCGACATGGCCCTTGAAATCCATTCCAGTGAAATCCAGCTTCCAAAAGCCAATTGGCGCTCCTTCCCTTTGGAGGCTCGTCCTGCGCCCGCTTGGCACTTTATGTCCACATGTGGGGTATTTCCGTACTCGGGAGAAACTGCACTACATGTTTTGTGCCTTTTATCCCTTTGTGAAAATGAAAAATTGAAGGCTAGAACAACATTTTAGTGTAAAAAATACTTTAGTCTTTTTTCAAGCCATATTGTTTGGAAAATCTGTGAAGCACCTGTGGGGTCCAAATGCTCACCGCACCCCTTGTTACATTCCTTGAGGGGTGTAGTTTTCTAAATGGTGTCCCTTTAGGGGTGTTTTTTAGGTTTTGGCACCCCAGAGCCTCTGCCAACCTGAAGTGGTACAGTCAAAAATGACCAAAAATAACGGAGCCATTGAAATTCACTAGGCGCTCCCTTATATCTGAGGCTTGTGGTTGCGTCAAATAGCGCAATAGGGCCACATATGGGGTATTTCTATAAACTGCAGAAACGGGGCAATCAATATTGGGGTGCATTTCTCTGGTAATAGGTTTATAATTATGAAAAATATTGGATTACAATAAAATCTCTGCACAGAAAATTAAAATTTTCAAATTTCTTACACACTTCGCTTTTATTTCTGTGACTCCCGTAAAGGGTTAAAAAACTTTCTGGATGTGCTTTTGCAGAGTTTAGGGGGTGCAGTTTCTGAAATGGGGTGCTTCGTGGGGCTTTCTAACACACATTCCCCTCAAATACACTTTAACTGGGTTCACACTACGTATATTTGAGGCTGTATGTTTGAGGCTGTATAGCAACCAAAACCAGGAGTGGATTAAAAACACAGAAAGGCTATGTTCACATAATGTTGTAATTGAGTGGATGGCCGTCATTTAATGGCAAATATTTGCTGTTATTTTAAAACAACGGCTGTTATATTGAAATAATGGAAGTTATTTACCGTTATATGGCGGCCATCCACTCAATTTCAACATTGTGTGAACAGATCCTTTCTGGGTTTTCAATCCACTCCTGGTTTTGGTTGCTATGAGGACCTGACATGAGGACCAAATACAGCCTGAAATATACATAGTGTGAACCCAGCATAAACCTGAACAGTTCCCTAAAAATATCTAATTTTGAAATTTTACAGAAAATTTGGAAATTTGCTGCTAATGTTTTAAGCTTCCTATTGTCTAAAAAAAATGAAATATAGTTTAATAAATGCCGCCAACATAAAGTAGACATGTTGCTAATGCTATTTAATATATAATTTATGTGGTATAACCACTTTCTGTACAAGCAGAAAAGTTTTAAAGTTGGAAAAATGCATTTTTTCACAATTTTTCACGCTATTTTGGGTTTTTTCATAAAGATTCGTTATAAGTATCGACCCCAATTTACAAGAAATGTGAAGTACAATATGTCACGAGAAAACAATCTCAGAATCAGCCGGATAGGTAAAAGCATCCCGAAGTTATTAATGAATAAAGTGACACTGGTCAAATTCATAAAATTTGCTCCGGTCCTTAAGGCCATTTCAGGCCCGGTCCTTAACCTCTTAAGGACCCATGACGTACCGGCACGTCATGGATCACTGTCACTTAAGGACCCATGACGTACCGGTACGTCAGCCCTTTAAACGGGCGCCGCGCGAAATCGCGCGGCGCTCCGGTAAAGATGGCTGCTGATTCTATCAGCAGCCATCTTCATGTGACACATAGGGGGCAATTTCCCTGCCCCCCGTGACGACGATCGCTGTGATTGGCAGATGACTTGTCATCTGCCAATCACAGCGATTTGCTGTATTTCCGGGACCGGACCCCGGCACAGAGCTGTGATTGGTGCTGTCCGAGACAGCACCAACCACAGCAGTGCCTGGGCATCACCTGCCCTTAGATCCGGCCCCCGATCGCCCGTGATTGGCCGGCTGCCGCCAGCCGGCCAATTACGGGCGATCCACACTACTACCCCCATCATCACCTTCTCTGCTTGCTAAGAATGTGCAGCAGAGAAGGTGATGATGGGGGTGGTGAGTCCTGTGCCCGGCGCCCGATGCGGTCCTGGAGTGTGCCGGGCGCCTCCTCCCCCCGTGCTGCCTCCTCCTCCGGTAACAGGGAGATGATCATCTATCTCCCTGTTACCGGAGGAGGAAGCAGCTTGGGGGGAGGAGGCACCCGGCACACTCCAGGACCGCATCGGGTGCTTCCTCCTTCCCCTGTGCTGCATGCCTCCCCCAATCCCCCTCCGCAACCCCCCCCCCCCCGGATACCTCCTCCTCCGGTGTCCTCTGCCAGCTCCCCCCTGTCCAGCTCCAGACTCCCCCCCCTCCCCCTGTCCAGCTCCAGACTCCCCCCCTCCCCCTGTCCAGCTCCAGACTCCCCCCCCCTCCCCCTGTCCAGCTCCAGACTCCCCCCCCCCCCCCCTGTCCCTGCCAGCCCCCCCCCTATCCTGCCCCCCCCCCTCCCCTGCCCCGCCCGCCCACCCCTGTCCTGCCAGCCCCCCCCCCCTGTCCAGCCAGCCCCCCCTGTCCTGCCAGCCCCCCTGTCCTGCCAGCCCCCCCTGTCCTGCCAGCACCCCCCCTGTCCTGCCAGCACCCCCCCTGTCCTGCCAGCACCCCCCCTGTCCTGCAAGCCCCCCCTGTCCTGCCAGCACCCCCCTGTCCTGCCAGCACCCCCCTGTCTTGCAAGCCCCCCCCTGTCCTGCAAGCCCCCCCTGTCCTGCCAGCACCCCCTCCTCTGTCCTGCCAGCCCCCCTTAGTCCTGCCACCCCCGCCGTACTGCCAGCCCCCCCTCCGTCCTGACACCCCCCTCCGTCCTGACACCACCCTCAGTCCTGCCAGCCCCCCCTCAGTCCTGCCAGCCCCCTCCATCCTTCCAGCCCCCTCCATCCTTCCAGCCCCCTCCATCCTTCCAGCCCCCCTCAGTCCTGCCACCCCCTTCCATACTGTCAGCCCCCCCTCCATCCTGCCACCCCCCTCCATCCTGCCAGCCCCCCCTCCATCCTGCCAGCCCCCCTCAGTCCTGCCAGCCCCATCCGTACTGTTAGCCCCCCTTCCGTCCTGCCACCCCCCCTCCGTCCTGCCAGCCCCCCCTCTGTCCTGCCAGCCCACCCCCCCTCCGTTCTGCCACCCCCACTCTCCTCCCACCCTCTCCTCTTACCCTCTCCCCTCCGTCCTGCCACCCTCCCCTCTTACCCTCTCTCCCCTGCCACCCTTTCCTCTTACCCTCTCTCCTCCGTCCTGCTGCCCCTTTTACCCTCTCCGCTGCCACCCTCCTGTCTTACCCTCTCTCCCCTGCCACCCTCTCCTCCTACCCTCTCTGCTCTCCCCTCCGTCCTGCCGCCCCTCTCCCCTCCCCTGCCACCCTGTCCTCTTACCCTCTCTGCTGCCACCCTCCCCTCTTACCCTCTCTCCCCTGCTGCCCCTCTCCTCTTACCCTCTCCCCTCTGTCCTGCCGCCCCTCTACTCTTACCCTCTCCCCTCTGTCCTGCCGCCCCTCTACTCTTACCCTCTCCCCTCTGTCCTGCCGCCCCTCCCCTGCCACCCTCTCCTCCTACCCTCTCCCCTCCCCTGCCACTCTCTCCTCTTACCCTCTCCGCTGCCACCCTCCCCTCTTACCCTCTCTCCCCTGCCACCCTCTCCTCCTACCCTCTCTGCTTTCACCTCCGTCCTGCCGCCCCTCTCCCCTCCCCTGCCACCCTCTCCTCTTACCCTTTTCGCTGCCACCCTCCCCTCTTAAAAATCACATGAATAAAATGTAAAAACAGTACATAAAACACTAACACTTACACGTGTAAAAGCATAACACTTACACACCCCTCTAAGGATGCCTTCACACACACTGGATCCGCAGGGGATTTCACGCTGCAGATTCGCAGCAAAATCCGCTGCGGATCCAGCGCCAGTGCATCACTGAGAATACATACACGCAGCAGGAATGACATCCCGCTGCGTGTATGTAAGTTAACCCCCCCGATGGCCGGAGCATACAGCACCTCCTCCCCGCTCTGGTTTGCTTCGGGGGTTCTCAGCAGGACATCCCGCTCAGCCAATCAGTGGCTGCGGCGGAGCTCACTGATTGGCTGCGCGGGATGAGCAGACGCCGGGAGCCCCGAAGCAAGCCGGAGCGGGGAGGAGGCAAAGTATGCTCCGGCCAGCGGGCGTTAACTTACATATAGGCAGAGGGATGTCAATCATAGGGATGCACTGACGCTGGATCTGCAGTGTGCGTATCCGGTGTGTGTGAAGGCATCCTAAAGAAAAAAAACAAAATGGCCACAGGTTGTTCTCGGCAGAGGAGGCATTTGCCTGGATTGCCTCCGATACTGAGACAACCAGTGAGGGAGAAGAGGAAGATCCCTCGTTCCCTCTTCCTTCCTCTTCTTCCTCATCGTCATCACCATTTAGTGATGACAAGCCCCCAAGGCGCTGCCCCAGGAAGCCCCACAAGCCCCCCCAAGTGACCCTACCCCGTACGAACCACAGATTCCTGAGTTCGTTGGGGTCACTTGTGGGGGGTTTCCTCTGTTTTGGCAGCACGGGGGCTCTGAGAGCCCTTCGTCCTCCATTCTGGCTAAATCCAGCTTCCAAAATCCAAATTGCGCTCCTTCCCTTTGGAGGCTTTCCGTGCGGTTACTTTGCACTTTGTGTCCCCATGTGGGGTACTCTTGTAATCAGGGGAAATTGCGCTATGTGATTAGGCGTTTATTTTTTTCTTTTAACCCCTTGTGAACATGAAAAATTCAAAGTTACACCAACGTTTTAGTGTAAAAAATTTAATTTTTCATTTTAACAGCACATTGTTCCACATTTGTGCCTGTCACCAGTGGGGTCCATATGCTCACTATACCCCTTGTTACATTCCTTGAGGGGTGTAGTTTCCATAATGGGGTCACTTGTGGGGGGTTTCCAATGTTTTGGCAGCACGGGCACTCTGCGAACCCGACATGGCCTTCGTCCTCCATTCCAGCCTCTAAATGCCGCTCTGTCCCTTTGGTGGTTTGCCCTGTGCCCACATGGCACATTATATCCACATGTGGGGTATTTTCGTACTCAGGGGAAATTACCCTACACGTTTTGTGTTAATTTTCTCTTTTAACCCCTTGTGGAAATGAAAAAATCAAGGCTAGACCAACATTTAGTGTAAAAAAAAATTAAATTTTTACACTAAATCATTGATCTAGTCTTTATTTTTTCATTTTCACAAGGGGATAAAAGATAAAAAAACATGAAATGTGTAGAACAATTTTCCCTGAGTACGGAAATATCCCACATGTGGACATAAAGCGCCATGTGGGTGTAGGGTAAGCCTCCAAAGGGAAGGAGCGCCATTTGGCTAGAATGGATGGTGAATGCCATGTCGCATTTATAAAGGCCCTGTGTTGCCAAGACATTGAAAACCCCCCAGAAGTGACCCCATTATGGAAACTACACCCCTCAAGGAATCTAATAAGGGGTGCAGTGAGAATATGGACCCCTCAATGACTGGCACATTTGTGCTGTGAAAATGAAAAAACGAAATTTTTCACTTTCACGTCACATTGTTCCACATTTGTGCCCGTCACCAGTGGGGTCCATATGCTCTTTGCACCCCTTATTATATTCCTTGAGGGGTGTAGTTTCAAGAATGGGGTCACTTGTGGGGGTTTACCACTGTCTTGGCAGCATAGGGTCTTTGTAAATGCGACATTGCCCTTGAAATCTATTCCAGCCAAATCCAGCCTCCAAAATCAAAATAGCGTTCCTTCCCTTCGGAGGCCCGTCTTGCGGCCGCATCGCGCTTTATGTGCAAATGTGGGGTATTTCCGTACTCGGGACAAACTGCTCTACACGTTTTGTGTTTTTTTCTCTTTTAAACCCTTGTGAAAATGAAAAATTCACGGCTAGGCCAATGTTTAAGTGTAAAAAATAAAATTTTTACACAACATCATTGATCTAGTTTTCAGGTTTCTCATTTGCACAAGGGGTTAAAAGAGAAGAAACAAAACAAAACACGTAGAGAAATTTCCCCCGAGTATGGAAATAGCCCACATGTGGACTTAAGGCGCTATGTAGCCGCAAGACGAGCCTCCGAAGGGAAGGAGCGCCATTTAGCTTTTTGGGGCTGGATTTGGGTAGAATGAATTTCGAGGGCCATGTTGCATTTAAAAACTCCCTGTGCTGCCAAGGCAGTAAAACCCCCCACAAGTGACCCCATTCTGGAAACTACACCCCTCAAGGAATGTAACAAGGGGTGTAGTGAGCATATGGACCCCACTGGTGACGGGCACAAATGTGGAACAATGTGGCGTGAAAATGAAATATTACTTTTTTTTACACTATAATGTTGGTCTAGCCTTGAATTTTTCATTTTTACAAGGGGTTAAAAGAGAAAAAAACACACAAAATGTGTAGAGCAATTTCCCCCGAGTCCGTAAATACCCCACATGTGGACATAAAGCGCCATGTGGGCGCAGGGCAAGCCTCCGAAGGGAAGGAGCGCCATTTGGATTTTGGAGGTTGGATTTGGCCAGAATGGATGATGAACACCATGTTGCATTTACAGAGCCATCGTGCTGCCAAAACAGTGGAAACCCCCCACAAGTGACCCCATTCTGGAAACTACACCCCTCAAGGAATCTAACAAGGGGTGCAGTGAGGATATGGACCCCTTTATGACGGCCACATTTGTGCCTTGAAAGTGAAAAAATGAAATTTTTCACTTTCACGTCACATTATTCCACATTTGTGCCCATCACCAGTGGGGTCCATATGCTCACTGCACCCCTTATTAGATTCCTTGAGGGGTGTAGTTTCCAGAATGGGGTCACTTGTGGGGGGTTTCCAGTGTTTTGGCAGCACGAGGGCTCTGTAAATGCGACATGACCCTTGAAATCCATTCCAGTGAAATTCAGCTTCCAAAGGCCAAATGGCGCTCCTTCCCTTGGGAGGCTCGTCCTGCGCCCGCTTGGCACTTTATGTCAATATGTGGGGTATTTCTGTACTCGGGAGAAACTGCGCTACATGTTTTATGCTTTTTTTTCCCTTTTATCCCTTTGTGGAAATGAAAAATTGAAGGCTAGAACAACATTTCAGTATAAAGAAATAATTTTTATTTTTTTACGCCATATTGTTCAGAAAATCTGTGAAGCACCTGTGGGGTCCAGATGCTCACCGCACCCCTTGTTACATTCCTTGAGGGGTGTAGTTTTCTAAATGGTGTCCCTTTAGGGGTGTTTTTTAGGTTTTGGCACCCCAGAGCCTCTGCCAACCTGAAGTGGTACGGTCATAAATGACCAAATATAACTGAGGTGTTCAAATTCACTAGGCGCACCCTTATATCTGAGGCTTGTGGTTGCGTCAAATAGCGCAATAGGGCCACATATGGGGTATTTCTATAAACTGCAGAAACGGGGCAATCAATATTGGGGTGCATTTCTCTGGTAATAGGTTTACAATTATGAAAGATATTGGATCACAAGAAAATCTCTGCACAGAAAATTAAAATTTTCAAATTTCTTACACACTTAGCTTTTATTTCTGTGACTCCCCTAAAGGGTTAAAAAACTTTCTGGATGTGCTTTTGCAGAGTTTGGGGGGTGCAGTTTCTGAAATGGGGTGCTTTGTGGGGCTTTCTAACATACAGGCCCCTCAAATACACTTTAAACCTGAACAGGTCCCTAAAAATATCTGATTTTGAAATTTTACTGAAAATTTGGAAATTTGCTGCTTATGTTTTACGCTTTCTATTGTCTAAAAAAAAAGAAATATAGTTTAATAAATGCGGCCACCATAAAGTAGACATGTTGCTAATGCTATTTAATATATCATTTATGTGGTATAACCATTTTCTGTATAAGCAGAAAAGTTTTAAAGTTGGAAAAAAGCATTTTTTCAAAATTTTTCACGTTATTTTGGTTTTTTTCATAAAGATTCGTTAAAAGTATCGACTTCAATGTACAAGAAATGTGAAGTACAATATGTCACGAGAAAACAATCTCAGAATCAGCCGGATAGGTAAAAGCATCCCGAAGTTATTAATGAATAAAGTGACACTGGTCAAATTCATAAAATTTGCTCCGGTCCTTAAGGCCATTTCAGGCCCGGTCCTTAAGGGGTTAAGGGGTTAAAGAGTCACTGTCGTATTTTTATTTTTTTTTGCAGAAATCAATAGTCCAGGCGATTTTAAGAAACTTTGTAATTGGGTTTATTAGCCAAATCTGCCATTATCTGCATGTAAAAAGCCTTTTCCCAGGTCCCCCCCCTCCTTCCTCTTTTTCATCCACTCTGAAAAATCTGAAAATTGTGACTTGTTGCAGGAGTCGTACCCTGTCTGCTCTAGGGAGAGGGGAGGGGGGAGGAGGAAGGAGGGAGTTAGCCGGCAGCAGAAAGCAGATAACAGAGGATTACAGGCACGGAGCTGGGTGACAGCTGTAATCTGAGCTCAGACAGGTCACTGGTGACTGTCACAGGAGATATCCCGTGAGGGATTTGTAGATTAACTCTTTGTTGTCCTGTTTTGGTCTTTTCTTTAGCTCTCTCCATAGGAGAACAATGAAGACAGGGGGGAGAGCTTCAAACTGCTTTTTCATGATAAAAATGCATTTTTCGGATAATAAACCCAATTACAAAGTTTCTTAAAATCGCCTGGACTATTGATTTCTGCAAAAAAAAAATTCACGACAGTGACACTTTAAGTAAAAGCAGTCCTGCCAGTTCTTTGTGGATCTCATTTTTATAGTGTTCACCGTGTAATAGAAATGATTTGTTAGCTATAATTTTCAGGTTCTTATGATTATATTGATACCAAATTTATATAATTTTACTTTGTGTTTTGTCACATTTCTATAATCGTAAGCAGGCACTGTGGTATTGTAGTGCATACATTTTAATAAATTTTTCTGCGGTACTCATTGTCTGCACTTTTCCGCTATACAATTAATACGGTTTTATTGCGGCTTTAGGTAACAACAGATGCACTGTGTATGTTAGTTGCTGCTACCTGTGCCACACACTTTGTGGTGGATCTGCTTGCCATTCCCATGGTCCTACTGGGAACTGACCTCTTTTACTGTTTTTTTCCGACTTGTTGTACGGATGATCTGGTGCCCAGCTGCGGTAGGTGAGTAAACAGGGATTTTACGCACCTACTCATTGGAATTAGGCTGTATTACACTAGGAAGCGCCTTTCTTTTGCTTTGTTTAAAAGGGGCATGGTTCAAATGCAACAAAAATGAATAGCTACACATTGTTGCAGCTATTTTGCAGTGAATATAAGCAAAAATACTCTTTTTTACCACAAAGGCAGAAAAATAAGAAAATCAAAGCACAAATGCAACGTAAATGCCATGTGAGATCACAGTCTAAGGGTACAAACCCACTTGATGTATTTGATGCGTGAATCAGTCTTAAAAATAAGCAGGCAAAACGCAGGTTGGCTTTATACAATTGTTCTGTGTTAAAATACGCAATTGCGTATTTTTGAAGCGTAAGGCTACATGCGTTTTTCGCACAGGTTGTTAACAACTGATGCTTTGCTAACAACAAGCTTCACGCTTCAAAAATACGCAATTGCGTATTTTAACGCAGAACAATTGTATAAAGCCAACCTGCGTTTTGCCTGCTTATTTTTAAGACTGATTCACGCAGCAAATACGTCAAGTGGGTTTGTACCCTTAGGAAGAATGAGGTGTGACTACAGCATGCTGCCTTGTGGGGAATGAAGCAGCAGATGCTACAACCTCACTGATTCAATAGTCTGCAGTAAAATGAAATGTTATGAAACAGCTTTGGGTGGGGAACTTGCAGGAGTGCTGAGGGAGGGAAGCAGGCAGGGTGGGAGGACTAAAATGCACAGCTAAGGGAAAGCAATGCATCCTGGGACTTATACTACTAAGCAACTGCTCATCCTGGAGTACAACCATGAAACACAAAGGTAAGAACCCCCAAAACAATTGGATTTTTGGTATTTTCAGAACAGGGGGCAGACAGGTAAGCAAAGCTATTTGTTTATTCAACATGCTTATGTTTACTCTTTTTAAGTGTGTATCAGAATTTGCGCCAGAAGAGGGTGCAATTTACTATGCCCCTTTTTATAAGGTCTTGCCTCTTTTCTAAAATGAGTGGGGAAAAACGTGGGGAATATATGTCTTTTTGGAAACTTGTGTACTAGTAACCTTGTGTACATGCTGTCAACCCCAATAATTATGTGTGTAAAATATTTTTCACAAATAAAGGGATGCGGCTTCTGCCAAAGGGATGCGGCTTCTGCAAAATAGTGTGGCTTAAAATGTGACACTTTACTAAAACTTGTCCACAAGTTTCTGGCACAAATTATGCCAACTAATAGCTGGTGCAAAATGTAAAAAACTACAGTCTACAAATCTGCCCAATTATTGTGTTGTGCCCAATACAAGGCTCTTGTGATTGATCTATTACCTAATGAATTAGTGCGCAACATTTTACTCTATTAAGACTGTAATCTCTGTAGATTTACAGTAAAAAAAAAGAAGGAAAAAAAGCTAGTGTGTGATATAAGGCTTGTATTCAGCATTACAGAAGTTAGTGGGAAGTAACCAGCTGAGGCGTTACATAAACCCACTAGATGAGGTATAATCAGTGCTTCTATTTTGAGGCTTATTTATGCACTTGAATCTGGAAGTACACTGTGTTCAGGAACTGCTTGACATAAAGTACAAAACCAAATAAATGCACTCAGCACTTAAACAATGTGACAAGCTTAATTTAGAAGGGGAATGTAGTACCTAGTGACAGCACCAAAAGGATGAGATGGAAGAAGAGAGAGTAACGCTATTCTTCTCATCTATCTAAGTGTATTCATAACATAGGAAAATGAATACTATCGACATTTTTATTGCTGAACACCATTATATTTGCAGGAAATGAATATTCTGGGGCACATTGCTGCACTGCTTCTTATTGTCTAGTGAGGATTCAGTATTTTATGAGCTATGTTCATTTATTATTAGTGAGGTACAATATGAAAACACGTAACTTGTCACCAGAGGAAGACCATCATGGTCCGCATGTCTACTGGATAACAAAGAGTTTCATAAGTTATAATTCATTGTCTTCATATACATGGCAAATCAGACTGTGAGCCTTAGCGTTCAAAATTTGCACATTGAAATCCGCAAAACTATCCATAATTGCAGATCCACATTTTAGTGACATCACCAAGCTCATTTTGCCTACCCATTTTTTTTTTTTTAAACCACACCTTTAGGCCATGTTTACATGTTGTAAGAGATCGGCCGTTCTGTGACCTGCTGGTTGATCTTTACTGCCACTGAATTCAAATGTGGGCGCATCGGGGCGTGCCCGCATCTGAATTTCCCACTGCTCGAAATATGTGTGAGCTGACAGGGTTCTCTGCGGTGGCTATTCACTGAATAGCGCCCACAGAAAACTGATATGTCAGTTTCTTGCGGCACCACTAGGGATCCCGGCCAAAGTCTATACTATGGGGGACATTTATTAAGTCGGGCGTCTTCTGCGCCGGACTTAAAAATGTCCCTGCAGATCCGACGGTATGGAGATTTATGTAGAGGTGGACTGCCTCTACATAAATCCCATGCGCGCCAGTGCGCGCGGCAGGAAACCTAGACCTCAGAGCTGGAGTAGGTTTCCTGCTTATTTCTACGCCAAAAGATTAATGAATGAAGCTGACCTTGAGTCCGCGCCCCCCTCCCTGCCCACTCCACACCCCCTCCCGGCCCCCCTGGCGTACCAGTTGGAAATGGGCCCTGATGCAAATACTTTATTCGCAAAACTACCATTTGCGAATAAATTTATTAGCATCGGGCCCATTTCCGACGCATTTTTCCGTTGATACATCTCACCCTATGTCTATACACTCCGGTCGGGATTTCATAGAAGGCCGAACTACGTAAGTTACATAATAATCACGGCCGTTGTTACAAATATGAAACAACGGCTGTGATTACTATGTAGCTAATGTAGTGTGAACATAGCCTTAATTTGCGCATCCTCAAAGTACAGAGTACAATATGGAGCACACTACAGATCATTTTTTTCTGGATTGTGGATAAAAATTTGCACATCACAAATTTCATCCTTAAAAACATACTGACGTGTGAATGTGACCTTATGGTGGCTGTAGACTTCCTCCCCCACCCTCTCACAGGTGGCACTAGCAGCACACACTGAAGGCTCTATGTGAAGAAAACGTCTATTAGCAGCAGTAAAGCTTAGGTCTCATTCACATGTCAGTATTTTTCATCAGTATTTGAGAATCAGCAAATAATCCTTTTCAACCCATTCATTTCTATGGTGCTATTCATACATCCTGTAAATTTGCAGATCTGGAATGATTTTTACAGATTACGAATAAAAAACAGCAAATCATGAATTACATCCTTGAAAATATACTTACTTGTGAAGTGGCCTTATGCTTAGATGCTGCAGGCTGCTGCTGATTTGCCCCTTCCTGTGTTCTGGCCTGGCCTCTCTATAACTAGAGACAGACATGAGACACCTAGTGGCCAATACTTTAGAGATGAATTTCTGTGGTAAGGAATAATTATTGGTAAACCAATTTTTTTTCACAAATATGTCAGGAATCACATAAGTTATCAAATAGAAGGAAGTGCTTAAAACAATATTGACCATTTTCAGACTACATCTTTTAGGGATGTTTTTTTCTTAGTCTTCAACTTCATAGGAATCAATATTGCCTTCATAAGGAGCCATGGATCTTTGTGGAGGAAATAACTGTGATATTATTCTGTTTTATCATTTTGATTTAGTGTACATTTACATGTACATGATCTGCTTCAGATTTGATACAGATATCAGTGCAACTGTCATTTAGTACCGTATTTTCCGGTGTATAAGACAACTTTTTAACCCTGAAAATTCTTCTTAGAAGTCGGGATATGGTTGCCTCATACGGTGGGGGGGCTAAAAAATGGCCGCATCTCCAGCGTATGGGGCGACCACCATAAAAACAAATAGTTAACTCACATGGGGCCGGTTCCCAGCATTGCGCACCTCCCGTAATGTTCCTGGCGCAGGCAGTGTGACGTACACTGCCTGCGCCGGAGACGGAGATTCCTGAACATCTCCCAGGCAGCCGAGCATCTCCGAGCATCAGAGGCGCTCGGCTGCCGGGAGAGCTTCAGGAGAATGAGAGAGGCAACGGAAGTTCCCGAAACCTCTCTCATTCTCCCGTAGCTCTCCCGGCAGCCGTGCGTCTCCAAGCCTCTCCAATGAGACGCTCAGGGGGAGGTTCGGGGATCTCCTTCTCCAGCGCAGGCAGTGTACGTCACACTGCCTGCACCAGGAATGGTACGGGGGGGGGGGGGGCAGGGCTGCGGTCAGGCAGGGGTTAACATTTTCCGGCGTATAAGGCGAACCCCTCACAATCTTCTTAAAAGTCAGGGATCGTCTTATATGCCAAGTCGCCTTATACGCCGGAAAATACGGTAATTTAGTTGTTCTATTCCATTTGGCAATTTCTGGAACCATTTCCTCAGTCATGTGATCTCATGGTAACCCCTTTCTTTTTCTGTACTCTCGAAGGGGTCACCATCTCTGCCAGAACGAACTTCCGATATAATCAAGCTGCAAAGCCTGTTCTATACAAGCTCTTTACAGAAGAAGCAAGGTGTGGATACAGCTGAGCTGTAAGGAGACAGATGACAGGAATAGTGCTAGTGAGTAGAGATGAGGGAATATGATTCGATCAAGATGGTATTCGATCGAATATTGCAATATTCGAAAGATTCGAATTCAATCGAGTAGTGTGGCGAATACGCAGGAAACATTTGAAAGCCCTCCCATCGCAGTTGGTGCTTTTTTAATCAAACCACCATGCAGGGATACTGTGAGGGATCCTGGGAGTACGCACCCATTGCAAGAACAGAGCCTACAATCATTGGATGGCTGAACCACATGACCTCAAATCTTTAATACTTGGTTCCCGCCTCTCGACCGCAGATGCGCTTTCAACCTAGCCAACGAAAGATCTTGGAACAGGGAGAGATAGGTTTTAGTAGCGTTTCGGTTAGGCAGGCTTTCTTCAGACTCCAAAAGTCCTTTTTAGGGATAAGATCCAGCGAAAAAGTCATCTCTGAATGCAAAGCACTTCTCGGTGCTAATAAATAGATGATAACAGCAGCAGCTGTATTCATTCCAGTACCCTGTGTGTACAAGTGACATATAGTGTCCCTGGTATAGTCCACTAAGGGCACGTTATACATACTGTTCCAGTAGCTCACTAAGGGCACGTTATACATACTGTTCCAGTAGCCCACTAAGGGCACCTGATATATACTGTTCCAGTAGCCCAGAAAAAGGCATACAAAATGTTCTAGGCGCCCAGTAAAAGGCACATGATACATACTTTTCCAGAAGCCCAGTAAGGGCACGTTATACATACTGCAAATATTTCACTACTTGCTTGAATATTTCACTACTCGCTCATATCTACTGTTGAGTGTACATTATGTGAGCATAAAAATTGTGGAAGTGTTTCTTTAATATGGTGGAAACTGTCCTGTATTATAAATTATTATTATTAAAAGTCTTGGAGTTTTACTTTAAATGTGTGGTTCGTCTTTTACTTCTGTCACCTTGACTCTAAGTAGGTCTTCTCACAGAGCTCTGGGCCTTGGAGACAGACTGGCTTATTTTTTTCCTTGGCGTTCATTTGCCAGCATGCTGGTATGAAGGATGGTTCTGTATCAGCCTTAGCTTAACTATATTTCTTCTGCGAGACACTTCCCAGCTTCTCTCATTTATATTCCATTATCACCTCCGTCATTTATCTGACTATACACACTTTTAACAAATGTTTTGTTTTTTCTTAAATTAGAGAGGTGTGGAGCGTGCACAAAATACACTATATGAAGCATATTCTTCTGTACATTTAACAAAATTGCCATGATATGGTTAATCATTTTAATTTTATATAACGTGATGTCATCATTTCTTACTACTTTTCTACTTTTTATTATGTCTGATAAAAGATGCTCCATTTTATTCTGTCAATCACTGTGCCTTAGAAACCTTCTCTTTTAAAATCAGCTTCTTATTTTGTAGTAAATTGGTCGTTCCATATTTTGTGTGTTTTGACACAGGAAAACAGTGCAGGAATAGATATATTAGAGATTCTGGAATTAGAAATACAGAACCAAGGAGATATATTATTTATTTGCTACTGCTAGATAGCACCAACATTTTTCAGCCCTGTGCAGAAATTATCATGACACAAGCCTTTTATTCTTGGTAGAGCTCATAAACTTAAAGAAGTCCTTTGAAAAAAAAAAATCTCAGGCAGGAATGCAGGGAGCTGCAGGAACATAATAAAGAAAGCCGCCCCGTGCCCCTGTATTGCTGGTCTCTCTACTCTCTAACAGCTGCGGATGTAATTTTTATTTGGCTACCTGGTGTGTCACATCCCTGCCTCCTGCTGCTGCACCCCTCCCCCCCCCCACTGCTGTTCCCCAACCCCGCTGATGGATTGGCCGCTCAGCCAGTCAGTGATTGCAGTACATTGGTGTTCCTCCCCAGTCACTGATTGGCTGAGCGGTCAATCCATCAGCCAGGTATGTGACTTTGCAGCTACAGGAGGCCGTCAGCTGTCCGAGACTGGTATGGCAGCGCTGCAGTGGCATAGGAATGATTAACAATCTTGTCCCTCCACCCCCCTGGCAGCCTGTGATTTTTTATTTTTGTGGGACTTCTTTAATTTCCTATTTCAGACACAAAAACACTAGATACAACTTAGCACGGAGATAACACTTAATGGGGAAATGTCTATGAGGCTTCAATGTTGGAATTAGCGAGCAGCCAGAGAGTGGCCCGACCACATCACTCTCTCCCTGGCTATATCTCCTGATATCTCTGCAGTGAGACCTACTGTGATCAATAACTATTGACTTGCCTGATGACATGTTAAAAGTTATTTTTTATGACGGGTACTTTTTAATCAGCACACCGCCCGTAATCATAGAAAAGAGACTTGGTCAGGCTCGCTTCACCCTCCGGAAATCCACTGCTCCGGTATTGGACGTCAAAAATAAAAATAAAAAACAGAGAAAATGGGGAGTGAACTCATATCTTAGCCCAACCTTACTCATAAATCAGTGTAGCAATGTATCATAGTTTGTACTCACTTAGCGGAGGGGAGAGTTCCCGTCTACGGTCTCCCCCCCGTTGCCAGGATTACTCATTACACTTGCAGGAGAAGCAGTTTTCTTACTCAGCTGTTACTGCTGTTATCCGCCCGGATCCTTGATGATGAGACCTCACTCTGTGTGGCTCACTTGGAAATCACTGCCTTTTCTTTTCTTGGAACGTCAGTAAGACTATACTTAGACTATGTACTAGTATTGGAAGACTTGAGATTTTTTAATAAAGTAAATTACACATATCTTGAACTTTCTGGCACCATTTAATATGAAAAAAAAAAAAAATGTTGGTGAACAACCCCTTTAAGTAAACACCCACAAATGATGTATTCTTCTTGAGAAATCCATGGAGTTGCCCATGTGCCAACCTCAGAAATCAATGCGTATATTTTAACTATAATTTACATCTGCTATTAAGTGTACAGTGTATTACATTTGCTGCTTAAGACAGCCATGACCCCTTCATGCCAAGACATGCTCCTGCTGGACCAATCTTTTGTCTACCTGGCGAGCTCAGCTTCAAGCTAGTGTAGATTTCAACTAAAATTCATGCCTGTTAGTTTTCTATTCTGATAGGAGAGATGGGGTTATCACTAGTTTACAAAAACTTCTTCCTTACATAAATATTATTAATAAAGCCCTGGTTCAGAATGCTCTTGACTAGAGATGAGCGAAGCAGCTGAAAATTAGTTTCACAAAATTGTGAATTTTGGGTCAGATTTGTAATTAACCCCTTCCCTCCTGGGCATATTTTCGTTTTTGCGTTTTCGTTTTTTCCTCCTTGGGTTTAAAAGGCCATAGCACTTGCATTTTTCACCAACAGACCCACATAAGCCCTTATTTTTTGTGCAACTTATTGTACTTTGCAATGGCAGACTTAATTTTTGCATAAAATATATTGCGAAACCAGAAAAAAAATATATGCACAGTGAAATTGAAAATAAAACGCAATATTTTTTATTTGGGGTGGTTTTGTGTTTACGCCATGCGCCATATGGTAAAACTGACTTGTTATACATGTTCCTTAGGTTGTTACGATTACAATGTTATGTAACATGTATACCTTTTATATTATTTGATGGCTTATAAAACATCAAAACCTTTCAAAAAAACTAAATGTTTTATAAAATCGCTCTATTCCCAGGCTTATAACGCTTTTATCCTTTGGTCTATGGGGCTGTGTGAGGAGTAATTTTTTGCGCCATGATGTGTAATTTCTATCGGTACCTTACTTGCCTATATGCAACTTTTTGATAGTTTTTATCACAATTTTTAAGAATTTGATGCAACCAAAAATGCGCAATTTCGCATTTTGGGATTTTTTTGTGCTTACGCCGTTTACCGTGCGAGATCAGAAATGTGATAATTTGATATTTCGGGCGATTACGCGTTTATTTATTTATTTTTATTTATATACTACCAGTATGTCACGGAGGCTGGCGGGCCACGGAATTCCACCAGTTTTACTCCATGTGGATGTAGCCTTACAGTGTCAAAAATTAAAAATTGACAATTTAAAAAAAAATGTCACTCAGCCAGCCAATCATAGAATTTCTGCTGTGGACAGATGTGGACATTGGCAGCGGCATAAAATCGGAAAGCTTTCTAATAACACATTTCACACGTTCCCATTCCCCTTCAAGTACCTTTTCACCTCCCTGTGTCTGGCAACCTTTGCCTCCTCAGTCAATTTAAGTGGCAAGTTTATTTCAATTTCAGTTAATTCAATTTAATTTTATTTATTTCAATTTGAATTAAATTAGAAGTAAAATTTTATTTTTTTATTCAATTTTAATTTAATTTGAACTTTAATTTTATTTGTTATGAACGTCCATTGCAAAATTGCCAAGCTCTTAAAAAAACAACCTAAAAAAGGGCACACCACTCTGGACTCCTAGGTTAAATTGGGGCCAGTATTCAGGTAGCTCTTCATGTGCCTCCAGCACCTTGTCCTGTTATGATGATGTAACACATCCTATACCTGTGGTAATAAACCTTTTTACACGTTCCAATCACCCTTCAAATACCCTGTTACTTCCCTTTGCCTAATAGCGTCTGGCCTTTTTAAGGGTTTGGCCAGTGGCAGCGGAAGAGGTAGCAGTCAAGGGTGGAACATAACATAACACATCGCGGTAGTGGCCATCCTAACTGTCTTGGATGAAGGTTGCAACTCTCATAATGACCCAGTGGTGAGGTGAATACTAGCCAGTCTGGTATTGCGGAAAAGATTCTTCAAAGTTCCAGCTCCATGGCAGTCAGTAGTCAATCACGGAGCCAGCAATCATCAGAGGGGCCTTAACCCCTTAGCGACCCATGACGTATCTGATACGTCATGGTGCCGCTCGGGGTGTTCAGAGCGGGGTCCCGCCGGGACCCCGCTCTGAACGGCGCTGATCCCGGCTGACACGTGCAGCCGGGCAGTGCCTCTATTAGCTGGCGCGGGTCCCGTTGCTGCGCCGGCTAATTAAGCCTCTAAGTGCAGCTGTCAAACCTGACAGCTGCACTTAAAAGGCTTCAGACCTCACGTCCCTGGTGTCTAGTGGGACGGATCTCCCCCCCGCGATGTGATCGCGGGGGGGAGATCCGTTCTTCTGCCCGTGCCGGGCCTCAGCGTCGGAATGATGCTGATCCCGGCTCGGCAATAGATTGCTATGGCCTGCAGCAGGCCATAGTAATCTATGACCGATCTTATCGATCTTTGCTGTGTATATACACAGCATTGATCTCTATGAGAGATCAGTGCTGTCTATATACAAGTCCCCCAGGGGGGCTTCTAGTTACAGTAAAAAAAAAAGTAAAAAAGTGTTTTTATTAATAAAAAATCCCCTCCCCTAATAAAAGTCCAAATCACCCCCCTTTTCCCATTTTATAAATATAAATTAATAAATAAATAAATAAACATATTTAGTATCGCCGCGCGCGTAATCGCCCGAACTATTAATTAATCACATTCCTGATCTCGCACGGTAAACGGCGTCAGCGCAAAAAATTCCAAAGTGCAAAATTGCGCATTTTTGGTCGCATCAAATCCAGAAAAAATGTAATAAAAAACGATCAAAAAGTCGTATATGCGCAATCAAGGTACCGATAGAAAGAACACATCATGGCGCAAAAACTGACACCTCACACAGCCCCATAGACCAAAGGATAAAAGCGTTATAAGCCTGGGAATGGAGCGATTTTAAGGAATGTATATTTGTTATTTGGTTTGAATTTTTTACAGGCCATCCGATACAATATAAGTTATACATGTTATATATCATAGTAATCGTAACGACTTGAGGAACATGCATAACAAGTCAGTTTTACCATAGGACGGACGGCGTAAATGCAAAACTCCCCGAAATCAAAACAAATTCGTTTTTTTTTTTCAATTTGACAGCGCAAATGATTTTTTTCCGGTTTCGCAGCATATGTTATGGAAAAATAATGCCTGTCATTGCAAAGTACAATTGGTTTCGCAAAAAATAAGCGCTAATATACGTCTCTAGGTGAAAAAATGCAAGCGCTATGGACTTTTAAACTTAAAATGGAATAAGCAAAAGCGCAAAAACGAAAATAGGATTTGACCTTAAGGGGTTAACGGAGCAGTGCCATGAACAATCCCAAAAATCCATGCCAAGGGCAGGATGTTTCCTCTGCCCCATCTCCTGTCATGTCTTGGAGGCAAGTCAGCTTTGAAAGATCATAAGCAAGAGAGCTTCCGTTAAGCCTTGCACTCCCCCCAGACTCTCAAAAGCTGTAATCTGAAGATTTTTTTTGGAGGAATGTCAAGACAGTCAGTGATGGGAAGACAGCATTGAGACTCCAGTTTTTTCAGTTTTTTTTTAGGCCACAAAAAGAGCAAGGGAGGGTCAGCCTATGACAAAAGTACGGGATTGCACCGCATGCCACTGGAAGAAAAGAGCTTACGAGAGGATAACTTTGTTCTGGACTATGATGATGATGCAGCAGACACTACATGAGATCTCAGTCCCCAGATGTCATCACCATCTTGAGGGGATGAAGATGTATTTGTTTCACTGCGCAAGTGTCAGGCCCCAACCACAGCTCGTTATTCCAGAGGCAAAAGGGGGAGGAGTACAGCGTCAGTTAGTTTATTATATGCACCATATGTGATGATAAAGTGGGTCAGGTCTGGATTCAAACCTAGGTACAACTTCTATGCATCAGCAATATATAAAATTTTCCCCACAGTATATATAAATGTATTGAAATTCAATACAGAAACCACTTCCAAAATCTATTAATACCAGGATTGTATCTATAACAAGGAGACATCCTTTATAGCTAGAGGGACAAAGGTTTCTTCACCAACAATCAAGGGAATTTTTTAATTTAGGAACAGTAAGACTATTTAACCCTCTGCCAGAGAAAATTGCCATGGCGAGTTAAATACAAAACTTTAAAAGAGGCCTGGATATCTTTCTGGAATAAAACAATATTACAAGTCATGGTTACTAAATTACTGGAGAATGGTTGTCAATACAGGGACTTATTCTGATTGCTGATTTGGTGTTTGGAAGGAATTGTTCCTCCTTAGGTGAAGAAAATTGCATTCAAACTTAGAGTATTTTTTTTTTCTCTGGATCAATATAGCAGGATAACAGGCTGAACTGGGTGAACATGTCTCTTTAATGCATCACAATCTGCAGTATGTTTAAGCATATTTGTTTCTTATGTTTTTCATGAGGATATTAAAAATCTTTTTGGCGCAAAATGTTGTAAGGGTCATCATACCCTGAGCACATAATATTTTGAATGATACATTGCTGTATATTTTGTTTAAATCATTGTCTTGTTTGACTCAAGTAATGTCCAAAAGTTCATTCAACTTTTTCCAAATATCCGTTGAAATTCTACATCAGATACTTCCTGCTGCCTTCAAGTAATTGAATTTTACTAGAGGGTTTGGAAACTTAAACAATTCCATTAAATTACATTACACTCTGCAGGATGTACAGTACTCCAGCAATGAAGGACTGCTGCGTCAGTTCTGAAGAAGTTTAGTAATTGCTGTACTGTATTTTTCTTAAAATATTTTGTAGCCTATGCAAGCCATAGAATCTGTAAGATCATTTAATAAGATGTATACAGTCAATAGGTACAGTCATGTTCTTGTAATAGTAAATTACAGAAGTCGATATAATAACGATTACTGGAATGAAAAGATTTTCAATGAATGCCTATGCTGGTAAAATTGAGGCTATGGGATACTCTGGTCCTCATCAGGAGCCAAATGCAAGCAAATTTTGAGTTGAGGTCCTAAAGATTGCATACTTTAGAGCAGCCTAGGTATATAGCTGGCACTGGTGTATATAGTAATAACATCATAGACCAAGCAGAACTGAGATCCAGGAGATCAGACACAGTTTATAGCTGGCCCTGGTGTATATAGTAATAACATCATAGACCAAGCAGAACCGAGATCCAGGAGATGAGACACAAAGTACTGTAAACAACTGTATGCTAATTTATGCAGCTTTATTATTGCAACCAATGTGGGTATGAAACATAAGATATGACTACTGTTTATATCGTGGATGTCAGATTAATGATATGTTAGTGTTTTTACACTTGTTTATATTGGATTTCTTTCTATATAGAATGTGTGTTTTTAAAAGACATTATTTATTAGCTACCACTTGTGTGGAGATTGACCCATGTGGAGGAGGGGGAAGGGTGTGTCTCTAACACTGGTGGCTATTTAGTTTACATTGTGGTTTTGATGTATTAGCCATGACTAAGGGTGCTTAAAGCATCTGAAATGTGTTGGCACACGTTTTCTGGGTGTAGTATGGTGGTGTGTGCCCTGTAGAATGGATATGAATACATTTTATTGAATTATCGTTTTCTGTAAGCTGGACTTTCTGTTCATTTATTCAAGTTTCCTGCACCTGTTGGAGTGTGAGCTCGTGCTAGCAGTGCAATGTTTCAGGGTAAGCTAGCATTTTTTTTTTTTTTCATTGTCAGAAATCACTACCCCTGAATCTTTCTCTTCTGAAGTCTTTGCCAACACAGTTATGCTAATGTGATACTCGGATAGAGGATTCCTCCTCCCCAAGTGCATTATTTTACATCTGGAAACATTGAACTTCAATTTAAACCTCATTAGTCAACAAATTAGAGGAGAACAAGAGATCTGTAAATCTACACTCAGCTTCTACTTTAATACAATGCACTTTTATATTCAGACTATATATATATATATATATATATATATATATATATATATATATATATATACACACACACACATATATACAGAAAAACATATTGTACATGCCAAATGCTCTTTCAAATACTATGCTATGATTTCTAATTTGAATCCTATCCCTTTTACTGCAGATCCTGTTTGTACTGTAATATTTAAGTCCTTTTTTTTCTTGTTGTCCCTCTGTCCCCCCCTCTCGGTGGTATGAGTGGTTGGGTTGGTTTAGGGTGGGTTGTAGGGAAGAGGTGGGGATAAACTGCTATATGTATATAAAAATATATATACACTCACCGGCCACTTTATTAGGTACACCTCTCCAACTGCACGTTACCACTTAATTTCTAATCAGCCAATCACATGGCGGCAACTCAGTGCATTTAGGCATGTAGACATGGTCAAGACAATCTCCTGCAGTTCAAACCGAGCATCAGTATGGGGAAGAAAGGTGATTTGAGTGCCTTTGAACGTGGCATGGTTGTTGGTGCCAGAAGGGCTGGTCTGAGTATTTCAGAAACTGCTGATCTACTGGGATTTTCACGCACAACCATCTCTAGGGTTTACAGAGAATGGTCCGAAAAAGAAAAAACATTCAGTGAGCGGCAGTTCTGTGGGTGTAAATGCCTTGTTGATGCCAGCGGTCAGAGGAGAATGGTTCCAGCTGATAGAAAGGCAACAGTTACTCAAATAGCCAACCGTTACAACCAAGGTAGGCAGAAGAGCATCTCTGAACGCACAGTACCTCCAACTTTGAGGCAGATGGGCTACAGCAGCAGAAGACCACACCGGGTGCCACTCCTTTCAGCTAAGAACAGGAAACTGAGGCTACAATTTGCACAAGCTCATGAAATTGGACAGTAGAAGATTGGAAAAACGTTGCCTGGTCTGACGAGTCTCCATTTCTGCTGCAACATTCGGATGGTAGGGTCAGAATTTGGAGTCAACAACATGAAAGCATGGATCCATCCTGCCTTGTATCAACGGTTCAGGCTGGTGGTGGTGGTGTCATGGTGTGGGGAATATTTTCTTGGCACTCTTTGGGCCCCTTGGTACCAATTGAGCATCGTTGCAACACCACAGCCTACCTGAGTATTGTTGCTGACCATGTCCATCCCTTTATGACCACAATGTACCCAACATCTGATCTCTACTTTCAGCAGGATAATGCGCCATGTCATAAAGCTAGAATCATCTCAGACTGGTTTCTTGAACATGACAATGAGTTCACTGTACTCAAATGGCCTCCACAGTCACCAGATCTCAATCCAATAGAGCATCTTTGGGATGTGGTGGAACGGGAGATTCACATCATGGATGTGCAGCGGACAAATCTGCGGCAACTGTGTGATGCCATCATGTCAATATGGAACAAAATCTCTGAGGAATGCTTCCAGCACCTTGTTGTATCTATGCCATGAAGAATTGAGGCAGTTCTGAAGGCAAAAGGGGGTCCAACCCGTTACTAGCATGGTGTACCTAATAAAATAAATATATATATATTGTGGACATGTCACTGGTAAAGTGCTCGAGGGGATGTACATCTCACCCAGGTTAATACATAGCGTGAGATGGTGAGTCCAGGAGGCATCTGTGCTCAGCAGTGTTATGCTGCTGAGCTATTATTTATTATTGCCGGGCCTGGACTTACATGGAATGGCAGGTAGGTTTTGGTAGTGGGACTTGCCATTCCCTTCCCCCCGATCCAGGTCAGGTTTTGGGGTCAGGTGTTTCTGACCCTAATCAGCCTGACAAGGTAAAAGCCCTGCAGAGGATCCAGTGTTTGCTCTCAGCCAGGAGTGATCAGCCTGGGTGTCTGTTTGGGAGCAACCTGTGAACATAGCCTCTGCTGGAGCTAATACACACCTTGCGGTATTCAGGTGAAAGACGTCCTGTTTTCAAGTGTTAGATAGGTGAAGAAACCTGTTAGTAAGTGCCTAGACGGGCAAGACCTTTTTTGGTTTGTTTTATTCTTAAAGCACGGTGCTGCTGTGTTTTGTTTGCTGGACTGTTTATGCTGCAAATAAACGCCAAGCTGTTATTTTACAAGTCCAAGTCTGCTGTGAACTGTGTCCAAACACACCATCCCCCGGGAAGATCCCTACAATATATATATATATATATATATATATATATATATATATATATACATACTTACATACATACATTTTGTAAATTGTAAGATCTATTCTGGAATAATAAAAGGACATTTTTTAAATTGAAATATTTTTAGTCCTCAATTTCTCTTTGAAAAGGTTATTAATAGTAAAGTTTTATTTTTTCATTTATATACTAAGTAAGCCTTTTTAAAATGGGGATTCCCCTGAAATCAATGTATTACTGTAACTGAGACAATACTATGAATACACAAAGAACCTATGGACAGTATTATTGTTTTAAGAAAGAAGTAACCAAGTTTTTATAATTTCCAACCCCTTTAACCTCTTAATGATCCACAATGTTTATTTTAGTAACGGGGCTGCTAAAGGTGTTCAGAGGTGACTTGGGACTTGAGTCCATGCCAAACATGGTGAGAACTCCCTCACGACTGACAGCAGCATTTCTCATTGGTGGTTTGCTGTTGCTGTGGTTCAGATAGGCTTCCTGCAACATGATTGTGGGAAGCTTATTTACTGTCAGGGTCGCCCTAGCCCTCTGCTAGGCCTCCTGTGACTGCCTGACTCTGCAATTGATATAGCCTGTCTACTGTAGGCAGGTGCTGAGTGCTGAGCTAAAGAATCAATGAAGTATAGATACCACATTGATGCTTTTTAAACTATAAACAAAGCCATCCCATAATAAAAATGCCCTCCTAAAATAAGTTACACCAGCTACTCTACCCTCTAGTCTAAAGTAAGGCACCCTTTCCCCCCCCCAAAAAAAAAAATAAGACACCCTCTACTTAAAACTAGGGCACTCCCTGAAAATAAGGCGCTACCCCTAAAAGTAAGGCCACCCCCCAGAAAGTAAGGCCACCCCCGCCACCCGAGACTCACCTAATCCCCTCGTGGACCTCCGGGGCAGGCATCACAGGCAGCCTGGTACATGGCCCCCATGTCCGCCACACATCCCGACGCATGCTGCAGCCACCATACATCATCGCCCCGCATGTCACGCCGCTGAACCGCCACTGACCCACCTCATGCCGCTGACCTGCCTCAGAACCCGCCACTGACCCGCCACAGGACCTGCGTCATGCCGCTGACCTGGTCTTTCGGTGAGTATTCCGTGAAGGTCGGGGGGGGGGGGGGAAGAGATAAGACATTCCCCGAAAATGAGACGTAGTACCTTTTTCGGGGGGGGGGGGAGATATAAGGCACCGTCTTATTTATATATTTACATATATGTATTTATATATGTTTGGAATCACTATGGGGGACATTTGTCAAATTAATTGCGCCTGTTTTTAGTCTAATATATCTAGTTTGCGCTCAAAATAAATCTAATATGAAGTTATGAAGCTTTTTTAGACATGACTATCCAAATTAGATGCGACTTTCTGAATAAGATTTTTTGTTGTTAATTAGATCGAAAGTGCCCCAGAATTCTTTTTTAGCTAAATTTATTAACTGCTCAATTTTTTAAAAAGTCGCATTTATTGGCGCATCTCTACGTCTGCTCCGAACCAGGTGAATTTATTAGACTAATTAAAAGACCACTATTTTTAAGACACATTTACTATGCTATTAGACAATTTACATAAATTTGACTAAACACATTAGATTGGAAATTATGCCAAAACATCTTTGACAAAATCGTGTTTTTAGATTTGTTAGTAAATATCCCCCTATGTGTAGAAATGTCTTATCTAATAAAAATAATATGTTATTAAAATGTATTGTGAACCACCTACAGAAATGTGATTTATTTCGTTTTGGCTGATTTTTTATTTATTGCTGTAGCTTTAGGAGAATAAGTTGATATATAATTGTGGTCAGGTTATATCAGAATATCAGTGTGCAATTGTCTTTTCTCTTCTTTATTCGATTATTGCTCTTACATTCTTCTCACTCTTCATAAATTGTTTCAATATGTTTCTGTGGGAAAATGGATGTTTTTTTCACCAAAAGTCTGCCTCAGGGCTTTTACCTTTCCTCTCTGAAGAGCATGAAGTTCTTTGAGGAGATGAATTTGAGAGGATGTAATAGAAGTGAAGGGACACTTGGTCTCTGAGAATCAAGCTGAACTTTTTTAAACAATCTAATCATTTCCAAGGTGCCCTTCTTGTATACAGTTTAGTATTGAATAACGTTTTCCATCTAAGTTTCTCTCCTTATTAACTGCCTAAAGGATAAGAGAGGTTTTCACACTGGCTAGTGCTGGGATGCGACATATACCATATATATCCAAACAGTAAACATTTTTATGATGTGGACATGCCATATAAGTTTTATTAACTCATACCCAGAAAACATAAGAATAGATTCATAGAATGGTTGTAAGTAAGATGGACATAAGAAAAGGCATATATTCACCTCAAATGCTCTGAGGCAAATCTTTAAATATGCAGGGGTGAAAGCTTACTCACTTGGCAAAAATTAGGATTCATGCTTTTAGACACATAGGAAGTCTATAGAGTCTAAGACATTGTCTATGTAGCCAGTGACTGCTTGTCTTTAACCCCCTTAAATGCACAGCGCTTGTGGTGTTTAAGGTAGTCAGTGAAAGGACAAGCACCTGTCACTGACTGATCGGGACCCCCACAGCATGCCTGCGGGGGTCCCAATCACTTGTACTAACAGGCAGGGGTAAGCCACTTACTGTACCTCCCTCCTGACAAATCTTCGATCTGTGCATAGACTCTGCTCTTAGGCAGACTCTATGCACAGATCGCCGATAATACAGATGAATGCTATAGCATTCATCAGTAGAGATAAGCGAGTAGTGAAATATTCAACTTTCGAGAATTCGAATCGAGTATGCACCGAGATTCGAATACTCAATCCCATTATAGTCTATGGGAAAAAATGCTTGGCACTTGGAAATCCAAATTCGACCACTTGGAGGTCACCAAGTCCCCCATGAAACCTCCCTAAACGATGCCAACACTTTCAGAATGACACTGTGACATCAGGGGGAGCATGCCTGGGTGCACCCAACACCCCAAAATCACAGTATAATGCCACTCTCCGCAGCTGCGAATGAAAAATCTTTGCGAATGCTTTACGAGCGTTAACGGCAATGTTCACACATTTCCTTCATATTTCTTGCGCAGCGTTACATACATGATTCCAATGTGCGTCCGTAGAACGTCGTTATTCGCGCGTATCACGCATTACGCTGTATGAACGCTAGGCCGCAGCAGAGCAGAGATTAGGAGAGAGAAAAATGTCCAGGAGATCGTCCCGTGAAGAGCTGAAGCTCATGGTCAAAATCATGGATCAAATGGATTATGGGCTAGAACGTGTCCCTGTCACTAACCCCATTACACATAAAAGGCGGTTAATAAGAAAGGTGGTGTGTGCCCTCCAGCAGGATCTCAACAAGAGAAGGACCCCCGCCTAAATAAAAAAAAAAAATGGACAGACCTGAAATATAGGAGTAACCGGAAACTTGCAGAGAAAGTAATATGCTGTGAGCCTGATCAAGGGATATATACTGGAGCCTGATCAAGGGTTATATACTGGAGTTGTGATACTGGGATGTGTAATATACTGGATTCTTGAGAGTGTAATATGTAATATACTGTCATCTGCTATTGGGGTGTGTAATATACTGTGGACTTTTATGACCCTTTTACTTTGTACCCACAGAACCCCCACCCTATTGCCAACACATAGGCCCACATATATCATATTTTCCCTGCACCTGTCATGTTCAGCCCACAGCATATGGCCCTCCTCTCATAATATAAGTATTGAGCAGTTTTTAGGAATAAAACAGCCTAGGATGATGATGATGCTGATGATGAAGTTGATGACTTCTATACCTTTTGTTTTTTCTTTTTTTTTAAAGATATAGTGGAAGAATAAAGCAATTTCACATTGCTATAGTGACTTTGCACAGTGCTGTGTATGTGACCGGCAATTCTCGCTCACTGTTACTAACTGGTCAGACACTCCAAGGATGGGGACCTGGACAGCCAAAGGCTGTCCAGGCATGATGGGAGTTGTAGTTTTGCAACAGCTGGAAGGCTGAAGGTTCCCCATCCCTGTTCTATTGTATAGGAGCTGTCCAGGCATGATGGGAGTTGTAGTTTTGCCACAGCTGGAAGGCCGAAGGTTCCCCATCCCTGTTCTAGTGTATAGGAGCTGTCCAGGCATGATGGGAGTTGTAGTTTTGCAATTGATGTAGAGTCGAAGGTTCCCCATCCCTGCTCTATGCAAACAGCACAGCCGTCCACTTAAGTTTCTTGAAAGGTGAAGTCCAATGAAACTAACTGGGGATTATATATCATCCTGAAGCTGCTAAACAGGGATACACACCTCCTGCTCAGGGGCCCACCAATGGGTAGGGCCCACCGGGGGATTCCCATGCTCCCCTGTGGGCCAGTCTGAGCCTGCTTGCAGTGCAGGCCGAGTGCCTTACACACCACATGTGCTCAGAGGGAGAAGAGGAGAGCCGATACGGGGGAGCGTGTGGCAGGTCTTTGTTTTTATTTATTTATTTATTTATTTTTGGATAGTTCATACACCACCGAGGACAGAACCTCCCACACAGCCACCACTGAGAAGCCCAGCCTCTCTGACCCCATCGCCAGCAAGGACACCATCTCCCAAGAGGACACCTCCAGCATCGAGCTCGTCTTCAAATGGTAGGTAAAATAATGTTATACAGATTGAATTTCTTTCTAGAAAACACCGGCTAATTTGCGCTTTTATTTTTAAGCTCCGACCCTCTGGGACTGTCCGGGGCGTTTTTCCCCAGAGCCAACGGAAGCAAGGCCCTTACCAGCGAGCGGTAAGAACCTTCCCTTAATCCTCCAAACTCCTCTAGCATATAGTAAGGGAAGAAACTTGAGAAACTACAGGATGGAAATGATCATTTTTCACCACCTGTATAAGTTTTCTAATCATCACATAACTCTTTTCTACCTCAACAGTAACAGAGACCCTCAACCAGCTGACGGAGGACACAGATAACCTCTCTAGGAGGGCATATGGAGCAATGCGCACCTTAAGGGATGTGCAGCTGGGGCTAAGATATCTGAAGGGCCAGATTGACAAGTTTTTTTCAGTTTATTTCTGTTTTTCGTTTTTTGTTTTCCTAATTTTATAATTAAAATTTGTTATTATTTAGATCTCTATGCAGTGTTTGTATTGATTTCTTCCATTGGTTTTTGAATACACTATGCTGAAAGGCAGGCACTTCAGCTCAGCCTTCCAAGAACTAGGTAGCAGGCAGGCACTTCAGCTCAGCCTTCCAAAAATTAGGTTGAGGACCATCAAGCAAGCCGTGGAAGAATGAGGTTAAAGCCCATCAGGTGAGCCCTGGAAAAATGAGGTTGAAGCCCATCGGGTGAGCCCTGGAAAAATTAGGTTGAGGCCCATCAGATGAGCCTTGGAAAAATTAGGTTGAGGCCCATCAGGTGAGCCCTGGAAAAATTAGGTTGAAGCCCATCATGTGAGCCCTGAAAAAATTTGGTTGAGTACCATCAAGCAAGCCGTCGAAAAATGAGGTTGAAGCCCATCAGGTGAGCCCTGGAAAAATTAGGTTGAATCCCATCAGGTGAACCCTTGAAAAATTAGGTTGAGGCCCATCAGGTGAGCCCTGGAAAAATAAGTTTGATGCCCATCAGGTGAGCCCTGGAAAAATTAGGTTGAGTACCATCAAGCAAGCTGTGGAAAAATGAAGTTGAAGCCCATCGGGTGAGCCCTAGAAAAATTAGGTTGAGGCCCATCAGGTGAGCCCTGGAAAAATTGGGTTGAAGCCCATCAGATGAGCCCTGGAAAAATGAGTTTCAGGCCCATCAGTTGAGCCCTGGAAAAATTAGATGGGGGGGCCTTGAGTTGAGCCCCCGAAAATATTGGCCATAGTAGTCCCAAAAAGTTTTTCCTTTTGAAAATCACTTTGGGGCCCTTGAAGCGAGCCCCCGGAAAAATTGGGTCTAGTAGGCCCTACAGGTGCAGTCAGTGGTTGAGGAAGTAGGAGGTTGAAGAGGAGTACTAGGAGGTAATGTGAGGGGAAAGTGCACAAGGCACTTCACTGTTGGCTGCTTTACTGTGGTGGACAAGTTCGGAACTCTGGGTCTATCCAGTTGTTGTTCATCTTTATAAGCGTCAGCCGGTCAGCACTGTCCGTGGACAGCCGGCTGCGTTTATCGGTTAGAATTCCCCCGGCTGCGCTGAAGACCCTCTCTGACAGCACACTGGCAGCAGGGCAGGCCAGCACCTCCAAAGCATAGAGAGACAGCTCCAGCCATGTGTCCAGCTTGTTCACCCAATAGGTGAATGGCCCCGAGGGATCGGGGAGCACAGAGTCACGGTCTGCCATGTACTCCCTAAACATCCGCTAATACTTGTCCCTCCTGCTGCTAGGAGGCACCTCAGTGGTGGATGTTTTGCTCTGGGGTGCCATTAAAATGTCCCACATTTTGTCCAGTATTGGCTTGTTGCCCGTGGACCTTGCGGATGTTGTTCCGGTTGAACTCTCCTCTCTTTCGCTAGCAATGGTGGGTGGGAAGATCATCATCATCCGGCACAATAGGTATCACTTGCCTTTTACTAGGCAACTGGCACAATAGGTATCACTTGCCTTTTAATGGGCAACTGGTACAATAGGTATCACTTGCCTTTTAATGGGCAACTGGCACAATAGGTATCACTTGCCTTTTACTAGGCAACTGGCACAATAGGTATCACTTGACTTTTAATGGGCAACTGGCACAATAGGTATCACTTGCCCTTTACTAGGCAACTGGCACAATAGGTATCACTTGCCTTTTAATGGGCAACTGGCACAATAGGTATCACTCGCCTTTTACTAAGCAACTGGCACAATAGGTATCATGTGCCTTCAACTGGGCAACTGGCACACTAGATATCACATGCCTTTTACTGGGCAACTAGCACACTAGGTATCACGTGCCTTTAACTGGGCAACTGGCACAATAGGTATCACATGTCTTTAACTGGGCAACTGGCACACTAGGTATCACGTGCCTTTAACTGGGCAACTGGCACACTAGGTATCACATGCCTTTTACTGGGCTACTGGCACAATATGTATAAGGTTTACATGCCCTTAGTGGGCTAAACCAGGGACACTATAAGTCACTTGTACACACAGGGTACTGGAATGAATACAGCTACTGCTGCTGCTGCTGCTGCTGCTACTGTTATATCATCTATTTCTTAGCACTGAGAAGTGCTTTGGATGCAGACTCCAGAGATGACTTTTTTGCTTGATCTTAGCCCTGAAAAGGACTTTTGGGTTCAGTAGTAAGCCTGCCTAACCAAAACGTGGTCGAGTCTTAAACGATAAAGTTTTTTGACCATTTATTTTTAGTTAGCTTAGGTGATGATAATAATTTTTGCAATTTACATTAATCACCCAAAATGAATAGTTTTAGATGTAGATGTAGCTGAATTTCCTTTGAACCTTACCTCTGCCTCTGTGTTACTTTTCAATTCTTGTTAGCCAAGCCCCCTGAAAATCCGTACTTTGCCTGAGCTTTGTACGGATTTATATGACAGGCAGCCAGATGCAAGGCCAGACAGCCCCCACACTATACGTAAACCCCGATGGCCGGTACCCATCCTCCTTGCGGTGCCCGCGCTGTATTTGATCCAGGGCAGCTCATGGTGCTGGGGGTCCTGTGGCTGCTGCTTCCCGCTGTTTTCACTCACAAGGGGAGGAGGGTAAACTATGTGCCTCTCCACTGCTGCCCGGTCCCCTAGCCCTGCTGCTGGCTACCAGCATCTCTGCTACAACTGCATGGTCTATGTAAAGGAGAGTCCCCTGACAGCTATACCGGAGCCCTCCTATCTGGCCCGTACATACACCATGCCGCAGGAGAGCTCCGGTACAGCTGTCAGACGGCTCTCCTGTACATAGACTAGAGCCTCCCCACTGACATTCCATCACCTACCGCTGCTTCTGGGTGCCGGTATCTCTGCTACAACTCGTTATGGGCTATGTACAGGAAAGCCGACAGAGCGGTACCGGAGATCTCCCACGCTCTTATCTGGTGCGCACATACACCATGCCACACCAACTAATATCAGCTCTGCTACTCCTCTAGCGCCCCCCTCCCCCCCATCAAACTTGCTCTGCTTGGTATGCCACACCAGAGAGGCTGCAGCTGCTGTATCTAAGCCTCTGTTGTGTGATACTGCTGCTGTTGGGGTCTGTATCCTATCCCAGTTTGTGCAATGCCATCTGCATCTCTGACAGTGGGTGGAGGGATCTCAGCACATTCCTGAGGGAAGGAGATGAGGGATAGGCCACGCCCACTTTTAAACAGACCAGAGAAAAATTCATTTATTTGTCTGAGCCAAACAACTGGAGATATCTCTGCAAGCACACAAGATATCCACTCAAGTAAGGGCTCGTTTTAAAGAGTAACACGTAGGCTTTGTATTTGAATAATTTCATTTTTTGGCCACTTAAATTATAGTTACACTTTAAATATTCAAGGTCATGTGGTTCAGCTATCCAATGAGGGTAGACGCAGTTTAGACGCTGCGTGCGTACTCCCAGGGTCCCTCACGGCCTTCCTGAATGGTGATTGGATTAAAAAAAGTGCCAAGTGCGATGGGAGGGCTTTTAAATGTTTGCCGCGTATTCGACACACTACTCGATTGTATTCGAAAATTCTGAATACCGCAATATTTGATCGAATACCTACTCTATCGAATCATATTCGCACATCTCTATTCATCAGTATATGCAATTAGAAAATTGCATATATAAGTCCCCTAAGGGACAAAATTTTGTTTTTTAGGTTTTTTTTTTAAAGCTAATAAATGCCCCAATAAACATTTTTACTGCCCCCCTTTCTCAAATAAAAATATAAAAAATATATAAAAAACAAACACATATCGTAGCCAGCAGAATTGTCCGATCTATAAAAAAATAATATTGTTTCCGCGCAGTGAGCAGCGTAAATGAAAAGTGATAAAAAAAACACCAGGATTGCTGATTTTTTTAAATTAAATATTAGAAAAAAATTCATAAAAAAACAATCACAATTTTTCTCTTACACCAATATGATACTAATACAAACTAGAGATCATGGTGCAAAAAAAAAAGATACCCCCAACTAGCCCTGTAGGGGGAAGAATAAAAGTACTTTGGCTCTTGGCAAGGAGAAACATTGCTTCAATTTGACCTGGACATCTGGGCATCAATAACTTTTGGTCATGAAAGGATTAAATTGGTTTGCTAGGTATTAAAATACATACATGTGTGCTAAAAACTGCAAAAAAAAAAAAGAAAGAAAAGAAACACCTGGCTTTGCCTGCCTTATTCTTCCCTGCCACTTTCCCCTTATGTGTGCAAATGCATTTTCTATAGTTTAATGACTATGGAGGTCACTACTAGCCTGATGTGTCATGCTTTTCATGCTTGCTATGGATGACACAATAGCATGCATGGAGGAATGGCAGTAATGGGGAACACCCAAAATACAAGAAGACAGGGACTGGAGCAGGATATTTTTGTTACAGCAGTGCTGTACAGAGAATGTCATTAATCACATGTACATTGTCATGTAGCACAGGAGCCAGAAAACAGAGAACACAGTGCTCCATGGTGCAGTATCATCAAAACAGAGGTGGATCAAGTAGTTGTGGAAGACTGAGGCTGCATTCCCACATTCCGTGATCCTGACGGATCACGGACGTGGAGTGCATGTACCGGAGTCCCCCCGCGCCCGAACAGCATCTGTAATTAGATGCTGGGAGCGGAAGAGACTGTATTCATAAGCGCCGCGCTGTAGTAACAGCACCGCACGGCTGATTCATTACAGTGCGGCGCTTATGAATACAGTCTCCCCCGCTCCCAGCATCTAATTACAGATGCTGTCCGGGCGCGGGGGAGACTCCGGTACATGCATTCCACGTCCGTGATCCGTAAGGATCACGGAACGTGGGAATGCAGCCTAAGGCACAACTCTCCAAGTGTGTAGAGGGAGAACACTGATGCCTAGCCTGTCCTGCATACCCATGCCAAGGCAAATAGACAGATGCAGACCTTCACTCCTTGAGAAAGACAGGTTTAACAGGTGCAGCAAACTCCAGGTGGACACATGAGTATATAGCTTATAAAAATTTTATTAACATTAAAACAAGCATACAGCACAATGGGGGAGATTTATCAAACGGTGTAAAATTTAGACTGGTGCAAACTGGCCACAGCAACCAATCACAGCTCAGCTTTCCTTTCACCAGAGCTGGAAGCTGAGCTGTAATTGGTGGCTGTGGGCAGTTTGCAGCAGTCTAAATTTTACACCCTTTGATAAATCTACCCCAATGTGTTTCTAGGCTGGACTGGCCACTTCATTAGGTGCATAATTAGAGGTGTTCAATGTCATATTTAAATGTACAAATAGGAAGTGACAAAAAAAGCAACTGTGAAACCTACAGTATTAAATATTTCGTTTATCTACTCTTGTATTAAACTATTGTATTAAATGAGGGTCTTTTTCTTTCTGTGTAGTGTTATACTATTATATGTATTGTTCTATGTATTGTATTTTGTTGTGTACTGTCCGTTTAGGTGATGTCAGTTTTTGCTATTTTGTCAGTTCCTATTTTACATTTAAATATAGAATTGAACATCTCTAAATATGCAGCTGATGAAGAGGCCAGTCCAGCCTCAAAACATGTTATGCTGTATCCCTGTTTTAATGTTTTAATAAATTTTTATAAGCTCATGTATCCACCTGGAATTGGACGTGCCTGTTTAACCTGTCTTTTTGAAGTAGTGGAGGTCTGGATTAGAGATGAGCGAATCGGGTTCGGGCTCGAGTCCATCCGAACCCGAACGATCGGCATTTGATTAGCGGGGGCTGCTGAAGTTGGATAAAGCTCTATTGTTGGCTGGAAAATATGGATACAGCCAATGACTATATCCATGTTTTCCACATAGCCTTATGGCTTTATCCAACTTCAGCAGCCACCGCTAATCAAATGCCGAAAGTTCGGGTTCAGATGGACTTGAGCATGCTCGAGGTTTGCTCATCTCTAGTCTGCATATGTAGCACAAGAATACACTACTAATGATCTTTGCTATGTTTCTAGACTCCTGTGGTATAGAATTTAGATACAAAAAGAAGAAAGAGATTTTGCCTTATGCTGAATTACCTTTCTTCGTCCATGTTATCTAGTATGCTATTTCTAGGATTACTATAGCTCATAGTTGGCCCTAGCATTATTTAGCTATCAGCCACACATCCCCTATTACACAGGAAAATGTTCTTTGATATGTCAGAACTGAGTGATCAGCCAATGAGCAAGTATTTGTTTGTTTAGGGCTGATCACTGGCCCTTTTACACATGACAATATCTTTGGTAAAATGACATGGGGGGTTTTTAGTCGTAGTATGCAAGGTGTGTATGCAAGATATGACGTTTTTTTTATCTCTATTAAAACACCTTTGGTATTTGAGACAACTGTAATCTGTGGACGCCAATAAACCTTGGTTCTTGAGATAACTGAAGGGGAGGTGAAACCCGCAGCTCTTAATGTACACGGACGGCGCCGCGGGACATCGCGATCACATAAGTGGACCTGCGGCGCCGTCCGGTCCTCCAATGTCTCCATGGTGATCCCGGGGTCCTAATGAAGGTCCCCGGGGTCACCATGGAGATGCCTCATGCTGACAGGGGTGGCCGTACTATTGCCTGTCAGCATGAGGCATGATACAATACACTGCAGTACATCAGGTACTGCAATGTATTATATGAGTGATCTAAGTATTTTACACTAGTGTACAGTAATGTACACTAGTGTAAAAGTAAAAAAAAGTGAAAAAAAATTTTGCACCAAACACAACACAGCCCCCCCCCCCCAATAATAAAGATGCATTACATTCCCTATACCCAATAAAACGTGACATAAAAGTGATCAAAAACACAAATCCTATACATATTTGGTATCGCCACGTCCGTAACGACCCAATCTATAAAACTATATCAATAATTATATCGCACGACACACGCTGTAAAAAAAATAAATAAAAAAATAACAGTACCAGAATAGCTGTATTTTATCAATCCACTTTAGAAAATACGTCATAAAAGAGATCAAAAAGTCATATACATTTAAAACTTGGTATCAATAGAAACTACAGATCTTCTCGCAAAAAATAAGCCCAAAACCAGCTCTGTCGGCGACAGTTTTTGTGGGTTTTTGCTAGGAAGATAGTTTCTATTGCGCCAAAGTGATAATAGTTAAAAAAACCTATACAAATGTGGTATCACCGTAACCGTAATGACCCAGAGAATACATGTATTATGTAATTAGTGACCGCCGATACGGATTTTTACGGCGATCACTAATGGGCTCTATTCTGCTGCCATCAGCTCTTTATGGCGATGGTGCAGAATAGTGCAGCGGCGTCGGTAATGCCCGCAGCCCCCTCCTCTCCGCTACCAAAGGTAGCTGAGGGGTTGGGGCAGAGTGTGGGGTCAGTCCCGGCCAGTCCCCTCACCGGCGATCGCCGTTATTATCAGTATAACGGCGGCCACCGGTAACAGACATTGCCAGCGCAGCTGAACGCTTTCATCTCGTCTCACCGTGAATCCACAGTGAGAGGAGATGAGAACATGTCCCCCCCTGTCCCCAGAATTAACCCTAGTGACCTGGTCACTGACTCTACCCTCCCAGGGCGGCCATCTGATCCAAGATGGCCGCCGCCATCTCTGTGAACAGACTCTGTTCACAGTGATGGATTCCTAAAAATGATCAAAGCTTCATTCTCTCCACCACCGGAGGTGGCGGAGAGCATGGGGCAATGATCGGTGACCACCCGGTGTGGTCCCAGTACAAGTGATCAGCGGTATATACTATATACCACTGATCGCTTGTTCCAAATGGTGCCGGCACTTTTTTACGCCTGTCACCAAAGTCAAGTGCCCTGGATTACCCGTAACCACCCTGGATTACTTGTAACCACCCCAGATTACCTGTAACCACCCCAGATTACCTGTAACCACCCCAGATTACCTGTAACCTCCCCAGATTACCTATCACCACCCCAAATTGCCCGTCACCACCCCAGATTGCCTGCAACCACCCTAGATGGCCTGTAATCTCCCCAGATTGTCTGTAATCTCCCCAGATTGCCCGTATCCACCCCAGATTGCGCGTATCCACCCCAGACAGCCCATAACCATCCCAGACAGCCCATAACCATCCCAGACAGCCCGTCACCACCCCAGATTGCCCATCACCACCCCAGATTGCCCGTAACCACCCCAGATTGCCTGTCACCACCCCAGATTGCCTGTCACTACCCCAGATTGCCCGTAATCTCCCCAGATTGCCCGTAATCTCCCCAGATTGCCCGTGTCCCCCCCAGATAGCCCATAACCATTCCAGACAGCCCGTAACCACCACAGATTGCCCGTAACCACCCAAGATTGCCACCGACTGCCTGTAACTACCCCAAATTGCCTGTAACCACCCCAGATTGCTCGCAACCACCCCAGATTGCTCCTCGCAACCACCCCAGATTGCCCGTTGCAACCCCAGATAGTCAGTGAACACTACCAGATTGCCCGTCACCACCCCAGATAGCCAGTGAACACCACCAGATTGCCCATCACCACCCCAGATAGCCAGTAACCACCCCTAGATAGCCAGTAAACACCCCAAGATTGCCCATAACCACCCCATATAGCCAGTAAACACCCCAAGATTGCCTATAACCACCCCATACAGCCAGTAATCACCCCCAGATTGCCCGTAACCACCCCAGATTGCCCGTGACCACCCCAGATTGCCCATAACCCCACCAGATTGCCTGTTGCCACCTAAGATAGCCAGTAAACACCCCGAGATTGTCCATTACCACCCCAGATAACCAGTAAACACCCACATATTGCCTGTAACTAAAATGACACTCCTTCTCTTCTGAGCCCTGCCCATACAGTGGTTTATGCCCACATACCATTGTACTCAGGAGAACCTCCGTTACAAATTTTTTGGTGCTTTTTCTCCCCTGTTCCTAGTGAAATTGAGAAAATTTCAAACTAAACAAACATGTTATTGAAAAAATATTTTTTTTTTTTCGTTTTTATGGTCTAGTTTTGAATACTTTTCTCCAATACCTGTGGGGTCAAAATGCTCACCACACCCCAAGATGAATTCCTTGAGGGGTGTACTTTCCAAAATGGGGTGACTTTTGGGGGGGGTTCTATTCTGTAGACATTACAGGGGCACTGCAAAGGCACCTGGCTCTCAGAAACTTCTTCAGAAAAACCATGCACTGAAAATGCTAATTGGCGCTCCCTTCCTTCTGAGGCCCGCTGTGTGCCCACACAGTGGTTTAAGCCCACATATGGGGTACCATTCTACTCAGGAGTATCTGCGTTACATATATTGGGGTGCTTTTTCTCCCCTGTTCCTCGTGAATTTGAGAAATTTCAAACTAAACAAACATGTTATTGGAAAAATTCTATTTTTTCATTTTTACTGTCTTCTTTTGAATACTTTCCTCTAATACCTGTGGGGTCAAAATGGTCACCACGCCCCAAGATGTATTCTTTGAGGGGTGCACTTTCCTAAATGGGGTGACTTTTGGAGGGGGGTTATTCTGCTGACACTACAGGGGCACTGCAAACGCACCTGGCGCTCAGAAACTTCTTTAGCAAAATCTTAACTGGAAATGCTAATTGGCACTCCTTCCCTTCTGAGCCCTGCTGTGTGCCCACACAGTGGTTTATGCCCACGTATGGGGTACCGTTCTACTCAGGAGAACCTGCAATACATATATTGCGGTGAGTTTTCTCCCCTGTTCCTCGTAAAAAATTGAGAAATTTCAAACTAAACAAACATATTATTGGAAAAATTCTATTTTTTCATTTTAACTGTCTTCTTTTGAATACTTTCCTCTGATACCTGTGGGGTCAAAATGGTCACCACACCCCAAGATGTATTCTTTGAGGGGTATAATTTCCAAAATGGGGTGACTTTTGGGGGGGTTCTATTCTGCTGACATTACAGGGGCTCTGCAAACGCACCTGGCGCTCAGAAACTTCTTAAGTAAAATCTGAACTGGAAATGCTAATTAGCGCTCCTTCCCTTCTGAGCCCCGCTGTGTGCCCACACAGTGGTTTATGCCCACATATGGGGTACCATTGTACTCAGGAGAACCTGCGTTACAAAATTTGGGGTGCATTTTCTCTCATGTTTATTATGAAAATGAGATACTTTAATCTTAACAAATATATTATTGGAAAATTTCTATTTTCCATTTTTTTCCGGCCTAATTGTGAATACTTCCCTCCAGCCCCTGTAGGTTTAAAATGCTCATTATACCCCTAGATTAATTCTTTACGGTGTCTAGTTTCCAAAATGGGGTCACTTATGGGGGTTTCCAGTATACAAGCCTCCTAAATCAACTTAAAAAAAGAACTGGTCCCTAAAAAAATCAGTTTTGGAAATTTCATGAAAATTTGATAATTTGCTGATACATTTCTAAGCCCCGTAACACCCTAAAAAAGTGAAGTATGTTTATGAAATGAAGCCAGAATAAAGAGGACATATTGATAATGTGACTTACTAACTAATTTTTGTTATGTGCCTTTTTTTTTAAAAGCAAACAATTTCAAAGTTTGCAAAGTGCAAAATTTTCTAATTTTTCATTATATTTTGATAGTGACCAAATTTTGCCGCTAACACAAAGTATCATATGTTTCGAAAAAACTATCTCAGAATCGCTAGCATATGTTAAAGCATCACTGAGCTATAAGCCATAAAGTGAGAGAGGTCAGATTTTGAAAAATGAGCCTTGTCATTAAGGCCCAAACAGGGTTGGTCCCTAAGGGGTTAAATAGCTTTGTTCCATGGGTGTCCAGGAGGCTACTCTATGCCCTATATACCCTGCCACAGTTCTGCAATGTTTATGTAAATTGTAACGTATACCCATCTCCTGAACATTCTACCATTTATTTCCATTACGGATCAGCAAAAACGCTCAAAAAATACAGATGCTCCAATGGACTTCTGTGGGACAATCTGTGATGCAATTGCAGTCCATACTAGAGCTTGCCAGTAGTTTTTTCAGCAGCATTTTTGCAGAATATATGGATCAATTAGTCTTTACTTTCTACTGTCTCCCCTTTGCCTCTTCATGGCCATTGCCATTCCCCATCTGTCTCCTACCAAGCTCCCTCCACCTACACAGTGGCGAAGCAAAAGGGGTGCAGGGGGGCAATTGCCCTGGGTGCTAAATCCTTAGCGACGTAAAGTCTGACAGATCAGATGATCTTCAGATTTTGTGCCAAATAATGTAAAGTGAGTGGAGACGCATACAGTGTATGAAATGCTACTCAATGTTGTATAAGAGCAGGAAATCTGATGGTCAGTGCTCATGTTCATTCTGTTGCACTCTACATTACTGCATCTACATAATGGGAGAATCTGTCTAATAGGGACATCTACATAATTAAGGAGGCCTGTTCAATTGGGATATCTACCTAATAAGGAAAAATCTGTATTATGGGGACATCTACTGTAGCTAATCAGGAAAAATTACCACCCACTGGAAACATCTACCTAATGGGGGGGAATTATCTATCTACTGGGGTCATCTACCTAATGGGAGGAAATAGGGAAATTACCTACAAACTGGGAAGACCTATTTACATACTAGGAAACATATCTATGTGTTCTCATCCTTTCCAACAATCGCTCCCCCTCAACCCACTTACCTACAAACTCTTACCATGCAGTGCACCAAGGGAGGTAAAAATTGAGGGGCTATGGGTGGAAAAATTATGTTTGTCAAACAAATTTTGTGGAGACAACTATAGGAAGACATCACCTTTGAGCTTTAACTGCACCCATCACTCATACCGATTCTTCTTGTGTAGTGTTACTATAACCACTATATGGTTATTGTATGTAACCACTTACATTCATGGGCTGGGTTGGGGAAAACACAATACCTTGCCTTGACCTTAATGCCCTAACCCAACAGAGAGCTTTTCCTAACAGAGACCCTTTTACTTTCTGTCTCCCTTTGCTGCTTATCTCTTTCCCTGACACTTTACACCTGTTACGTTCTCTGCATGTTAAAGCCCTGCCAACCTGTGTCCTCCACAGTTCCCTATTTTTCGTACAGAATTCCTGTTACCTATCTCCCCTTGTGCTTCTCTCTCCTCAGAGAGAGCCTGATATTTTCTCTCTGTCCTCTTGCCCCCTTACAGAGCCTTTGCTACCTACTGTCTCTCCACTGGCTTCACACAAAGCCCTTACCATGATGCCCCTTCGCAAATGACAGCTCATAACTCCTATCTTCATTGTGCCCTGCTCTCGCCACTCCCTCCCTGTCTCTGGAGTCGAGAAACAAATCCTTAGAGAAACATAGATTTTAGTCAGTAATGCCAGTACATGCACATTTTGTTTTCTGTAGGAAACCTGTATACAGTATATATATGGTTGGCAGGCAAGTTTGCCAGAATATACAATGCTCTCTGTTCTGTGTATTCAGGTGGACTAATATTCTGCCATGAATAATCATAAAGTAATATCTATGTCCACCCTGCAATTACAACATTTGCCATTACCATAATAAAGCTCTGAAGACATGAAAGCAATTTCTAAACTTTAATTTTAATATTAATATGGTGATATATTGCCTTTGCAGTGCCTACTCATATTTTATTTAAAGCCTGTGGTAAGAAGGAAAAGTAGAGATGTTAACTATATGAGATTCCTGTGAAGTGAGATCAGAAGCAAAGCAGAATGTGTGATAGCACAATATGGCAGGTAGAAAGAGAGATTAAAGAGCTTGCAAAAGGGGAACACAATGAAATTTCTATGATGCGAGGACAAAGAATAGGAATATATCCAATATTAGATATCAAGGCTACAAGGAATGAGCAATATTACAATGAATATTTTAGTAGCAATATTCATTATAATATGGGAAAACTAGCAAAGTCTCAAGGTATAAGCAAGCCTGAAGGAGCAAGAATCTTGCTAATAGGAAGATGGGACAAAACATTATGAAAATGCTTCCATTATAAGAATTCTTATGTTTAAGTAATGTTGAAGAAACAATATCTAAAATAGATGGAATCACAGTAGAAGTGATAGAAAAGCACTACACTAGACATGTGCAGGAAAGCTTGTTGTTATGCTACGCTCACTCTGCTGGACTGACAGAAATAGCTTGGTATAAAAAAGACCTTTAAGACTTCCTGTTTCAGACAGACCAATGGAAACAAAGCTTTTTACTGCCCTCCTGTGCTTACCTAGGTTACTGCATGTAATGTAATGTAAAAAGATTGCAGTAGTGATTACAGGACATGTACCTTTCCCAAAGGGAGGATGTAAACATATTTTCCTGAATTATAATTCATTGAGTAAGGTTCACTAGCATGCTGCTTTTATAACGTATTGTGTATAAAAACATACATACATTCCTTTAAACATTGATTGCCCTACACTAATGCAAATGTATTATTTTCAGAAATTTCTATGTAAAAAGTTTTGATTTACCATTAGCAACTGCATTTTAGAAGAGGTCATAATAATCTCCCAAACTTTGTGAAAACATCTATTATCGTATAAATGAGCATATTAACACTGGTGCTAAATTAAAGGGGTTATACTGGATTAGAAAAAACACAGCTACTTTCTTGCAAAAACAGCATCACCCCTTTCCTTAGGTTGTATGTGGTATTACAATTCAGCACGGACTGGAGAGAAAGGAACGGCTGCACATCCCATCTGATACTAATGCCGAAGGCTGCCCCCAAACGACACAAGTATGGATATGGTGTTAGACTTACCACTGGTGCTTTCACAGAATGGGAAAGACATAAGGTACTGACATGTGAGCACAGGCATATCCTGCTAATTTTGGTCATGTGGGTCTTACAAAGGAGTGCGAGCTGTTCAGGAGAGGGAGAACTGTAAAACACGGACTGGAGAGAAAGGAACGGCTGCACATCCCATCTATGGCTGATACTAATGCCGCTAGGCCTATATTAAAAATCAACACCAGAGTGTCTGTATATGATTTGATCAAGCCATAATAGCCCCGTGTACCAACGTGCAGGTCCTCTGGTTCACACGGGTCCCTACGCTAACTCCACACCGTGTCGGTCAGTGACCGCCACCCTTCCAGGGAAGGGGGGCCATGGAACGGCCCTGCAACCTGGCCTTACAATTTAGCGTCAATCAATTTAATACAATTCAGCTCCATCCGCTGTGCTGTTTCAGTGAAGATCATCCTGGCTAGTACGTACTGCCATACCGGCCAGATGAACTTAATTTATGTTGAATTGGGATGCGGGCGCATCCGCGTGCGTTCGCATCCCAATTTACCATAGCACACAATGGAAAGTACAGCCTGAACCACACTTTCCATTTTGTGAACTGAAAGTTCTGTGCGGCCACTATTTATTAAATGTTAGTTTTCCATGTGGCTGTTTGCAGTCCCGGCCGGAGCATATACTATGTGTATACACTTCGGCCAGGGTTCCATTCATTTTCAATGCAAAGTTTCTTTTGAATTAATCACGGCCATTGTTGCAAATTGCAACAACGACAATGATTAATTAAAAAAATGCATTGTGTGAACGTAGCCTAAAGCTGCGTTCACACGTTATAAATTCCCATAATTTAACCACATCCAACTTAACTAATCATCTGCTGGGCCTTTAAACAAGATAATACATTACCTGCCCGTGCTCCAGCCTTTCGTCCTGCTCAGCCAGTCAATGCGTTGCGGTGGGACAGCACACTGATTGCTTGAGCAGGATGTCAGTGATCGTGAGCATGGACAGGTGATTTATTATCTTGTTTAAAAGCCTGGCAGCTAATTAGTTAACAAAGCAGTGGCTACATTCTCACAGTGGATTGAAAATCTGCTGCGAGAATCCAAAGCCACAGGGCATAACTGTACTGCATATCACATAGAATTTTAATGTGGGACTCAAAGTGTGAAATCCTCTGCAAATGTGGTACATGTGAACGCAGCCTTAAGGGGAATTATATTCTAACTAGCTTATCTGATGTCCACAGTTTTAATGCTTCTTGTCTTACATATCTTGTATTTGATGAGCTGAAACTTGACTATTTATTCCAATTACTTATGAAGTAACATTAAATTTTGTATTGACTTATAATAGTGGCTGATAACTCATAAGGGAAAACTATTTTCTTTGAGTTGACCACAGACGACTTTCACTACTAAGCGCATAAATATTTTATTGAACTAAAAACACCCCCACACCTCTTTTTATTGAAAATAAAATAAAATCAGACATAGTGCTCAAAATATTGATATCTGAAAAGCAAAAAGGAAAGACAAACAAAGGCAAAAGCAGCAGAACATCCATCATTTTGACCGGTGTTTTGCTCCTTTACAGTCTGGCCATAGGAGGTTGTAAGGGTACACAGAATCCACATTTAAAGGGGTTATCCAGAGAAAATCTTTTTCTTTCAAATTAGCTGGTTTCAGAAACTGATATAGATTTGTATTTTACTTCTATTTAAAATTCTCAAGTTTTCCCATACTTCTCAGCTGCTGTATGTCCTGCAGGAAACAATGTTTTCTTTTCAGTCTGACACAGTACTCTCTGCTGCCACCTCTGTACGAGACAGGAACTGTCCAGAGCAAGAGAGGTTTTCTATGGGGATTTGCTACTGCTCTGGACAGTTCCTGTCTCAGACAAAGGGGTCAACTGAATCCAACAAAATTTCCATGGGTCCGCTCAATACTATTCCTAAATATGTATGGGAGCAGTATACTACAGAGGGAGGATGACCAAAAATAGATTACACAGGGATTGAATGTATAGAAATCTGTACAGAAGCTTTAGGCATAAATAGCAGGCTTTTTTTTTTCAGCGACTGGATTTCTCTGACCACATTAAGCATATTCTATTATTTATGTTTCGGGGGTAGAGTAGCAAAGTCTTCTAAGCTATTCCACTCAGTAAAAATATAATAAGAAATCTGACAGTTCTCATTGCAGCCATTCAACTCAGTCTGCCATGAATTCACCAGAAATTGAAGCTCTGATCTAAATATGAAGAGACATTAGATTTATTAAAAAAAAAGCCCATCCACAAGGCTAGTATGATGGCATTTTGTCCTTGTTTTATAGACCTGTAAGTACTGTATTGGCGATCCATAGAATCAGGCTCAGACTGAACCACAAAGGAGCAGGGGAATCCCCCAGTGGGCCCTACCCTTTGGTGGGACCCTAAACAGAAAGTGGGCATCCCTGTCTAGCAGCTCCAGGATGACATATAATCCCCCAACACTGCAGCAGATGTCTTTCACCTGTTGGCGCTATATTAATAAACGGAGGAATGCCAGGGGGACTATGCTGGGCCAGATGAGTATGTGGTTGGTTGGTTTTTTTTATTTACTACAAAAAGGGGTCTGTCTCTGGCGGGTTAGCATGGGGGTCGCGATATGGGTGGGATTACCTACGAAGGTATTACCTAAGAGGTGGTTATAACAGTGGGGTTACTGGGGTTACTATAGTGGGTGTGACAAAGATATAACCTACATGGAAGATGCAATTTACTGGGGTATGGGTGTGTGGCTATGGGGACTACCTATAGTGGGATGCTACATACTGGATGGGTTAACAACCAAGGAAGGGGGGCTATCTACAGGAGAAATAACCTTACTATAATATAGATTGCAGAAAGGGGACCTATACTCTATCTATACTACATGGAAGCACAGAAAGGGTCTATATTATATGGGGGCATAGAAGGGGCCTATACTATATGAAGGCACAGAGGGGGAATAATAATATATGAGGGCACAGAGAGGGTCTGTGCTATATGCAGGCACAGAGAAGGTTTGTTTACCACATGGGCAAAGAGTGGCACATATTGGGCATAATTGCATATATGGTGGCATAGAGAAAGCACTTTTTCAGTATGGAGCAATACAGATAAGAACGAGGATAATGCTGGAAGGAGTGAGAAGCGCAAAATGTTTGGTAGATTCTGCAGAGATAAGTCACGTGACCTAAAATTCTTACACAGATTCGCCCTGTAAATCACTGAATGAAATTGCGCTGTAATCACTTATAAGGTCTGCAGAGCCTGTGTACAGCTTGGATCTACTTCTATATGGTCACTGCTAAGGGAGAATATTAGTCTATATAGTGGATTTTATTCAGTGACACTTTAGTGGTGTTTTACAGTCACTGTATGGTAGTGGTCATGGTGTGACTGTATTTGTCTTGTATATACTAGTTGTATTGGTAATGTATGTGTTTATTTGGTGGATTTTATTTGGTAACTATATTGATATTATCCAGTCACTGTATGGTGAGGGTAGTAGTCATGGTTTGACAGTGTTATTTGTCCTGTATATACTAGTATTATTGGTAATATATGTGTTTATATAGTGGATTCTATTCAGTGAAAGTATAGTGGTATTAGTTACTATGTGGTGGTAAAGGTAGTGGTCATGGTGTGGTGATATTGTTTATCACTTATATACTGGTATTATTGGTAGTATTGGTCTCGGTTTACTTAGTAAAAGTATGGTGATAACATGTATGATGATAATATATACTTCTTGTATACTGGTATTATTTGGTAACTAGAATTTCTATTTAGAGATAAACAGTATCATCAGACATTTAGAGATGAGTGAATCTTTGAAAAATCCAGTTAGCAATTTTTAACCACAAAATTTGTGAACTTTCCAAACGAAACTTTATAAATCACACTAAAAAACAGCTAAACAATTGCAAGTGCTTAGCTGTTTTATGTTCGCTCACCTATACTTATCGCTCCCCCGGTGTCCTCCTCCGGGTCTTCCACATTCTTAGGCTTCTCCAGCCCGCTCAGCTAATCACTGACTGAGGGAGAGCTCCTTGGCCAGTGATTGGCTAAGTGAGCCATAATTCTTGAGATACAAGAGTGATAGCCCACTCAGCCAGTCACTGGCCTCGGCGCTGTCCCTTCTTAATCAGTCAGTGATTGAGCGGAGGGTGACAGCCCACTCAGCCAATCACTGACTGACTAAGAAAAGACAGTGCCTTAGCCAGTGATTGGCTGAGTAGGCTGTTACTCTTGTGTCTTGAGATTGACAGCTGGCTCAGCCAATCAATATTTTTAGGTGCCCTAAATTTGCTCTGGGGCCGTACTGTACAGTACCTCAGATCACTGCTGAAGCCTACCATCTAGTGTGCAATCCCCATTAGATAAATAGATAGATGATAAAGATGGTATATGAGGTAGACAGAGATCCAGAATGGATTAGATAACAAGAACAAAACAACCAGCTGAAGCCTTTTAATGATTTGCAAGCTTATTACCTATATCAATATTATATGTAGGCATAAATAGGTTAAAGGACGTTTCCAGGATTTAAAAAAACAAACAAAAAAACAAAAAAACATAGTTTCTTTTTCCCCAAAACAGAGCCACACCTGATATGTGGGGGTGATATGGTAGGTGAGCTGCTGGGATTTCAGTGCCAGGATTGAGTTTAAATAAATATATGTGTGTGTGTGTGTGTGTGTGTGTGTGTGTGTGTGTGTGTGTGTGTGTAATATAGTGGCCATGTTCTGATCAGCACTCTCCTCTGCACAGCAGAAGGTAACATTTGCTAGTCATTTACCCATGAAATGTTACCTTCTGGTGTGCAGAGGAGAGGTGACTTTAGTGACTTGAGTGTCTTTGACCGTGGGCAGGTTTTTGGTGCCATTATTTGTTAATCTGCTGTTCTTCTAGGCTTGTTCACCACAGAATCAAATGTGTATCATGACTAGTGATGAGCGAACATGTTTGCAAATGTTCGCATATTCGTGCGAACATGATGCTAATTGTTTGTGTTCGCCAATCAAGAACAATTTGTTTGATGATCAGAATGGTTATAACAATCATTTTCAAATATATTCAAACTTGCAAACATTTATCTCGTGATGTACACAACTGCGCAATTTACACTTTGCACCTGATATTCTGTACGCATGTGTGTAACTCTAGACGAAACATACGCAACTGCACAATTTACGCTTTGACCCTTGTTTCACACGTAGTAATAGTGCGGCCGTATGTACGGATGTAATAGTGCGCCCGTATATTTGAGGGTTCGTGTGTATGCTGTGAAGTATAGGATATGCGGCTGCACAGTGCACACTATGTATGAATCTACGGCCCTATCGTAAACGGACCCGTAAAAAATGAACAAGACCATTATTTGCGGCTGAATATGCGGCCGAGGATTGACAGGCGGTCCGTACAAAGTACTTCAAAAATAGCCGGGAATGATGCCGAATGCCGATGCCTCTAATAGTTACTATATTAAATTAATCAAAGACATTTTATTTGTAATCAAGACACTTTCGTTGATCAATAATTTATTTCTAACGAATCCATCATTTTGCAATTAAATATACTGTTAAAAAAAATAGATATATAAATAAATGTATATTTATCTATATATTTATTTTTTTACATTATATTTAATTGCACAATGATGGATTCGTTAGAATTAAATTATTGACAAACGAAACTGAATTTATTTCCAAGAAAATGTGTTTTATTCATTAAATATTAATTAGTACAGGAAGCACTATAAGCCGGTAATTCATATTCCCGGTAATAGAGCTTTCTGTACTAATCATCACTTTACTTTAATGAAAACATCAAATGTTTCTTCTAATTATGTTATGACAATAACATTATTAGAAGAAACATTTAGAATTATATGTGCGCTCAGCTGATTGGCTGTTCGGCTGAGCGCACATATAATGAGCCGGTCCGCAGTACAGTGACTTCATTGTGCTGCGGACCAGCGAAGAGGACACATCGGGGTGAGTATAGAGCTCTCCCCACCCCCTCCCCAGCACTGCACCCCTCCCAGCAAGGAAGGGGGGGTCAGTTAACCCCTTCCTTGCTGGGATGGGTGCAGTCTGACATCAGTCTGGCCCCCCGGGGGTTAAGGGGGATGCAGTACATCCTCCCTTAACCCCTTGGGGGTCAGACTGTAAGCAGCGATCTGTAAAGATGCTGCATACTGTAAGGAGCACAACACCGCTCACAATGATGGGTGTTGTGCTCCTGTTTGTGTGTTTTGTGTGTTTCTCCCTTTTTGTTTTTCAGATATCGGTATCCTGGGGATTACGTCGGATTCCATGGACTACGTCGATGACCAGCGGTTGTTCTTTGAATTTTTTTTTAATAAAATGGTCAATGAGGGGTGTGGGGGTGTTTTTATTTGAATAAAAAAATTTGTAAACTTGTGTCTTGTCTTTATTTCTTTACTTTATAGACTTAGTAGTGGAAGCCATCTAATAGACGGAATCCATTACTAAGTCGGGGCCTAGTGTTAGCCGGTATAAAATGGCTAACACTAACCCCCCATTATTACCCCAGTACCCAATGCCACCAGGGGTACTGGGAAGAGCCGGGTGCCAGTGGTCCCGGAGCGTCAATATTGGCGCTCCTGGACCGGGCGGCAGCAGGCTGGTAATATTTAGGCTGGGGAGGGCCTAAACCAATGGCTCTTCCCACCCTGGTGTTACCAGGCTGCTGTCGTTTGGTTTTTAACCCGGCTGGTTATAAAAATAGGGGGGACCCTATGCGTTTTTTTTTAATTATTTATTTATTTAAAAAAAAAACGCATAGGGTCCCCCCTATTTTTATAACCAGCCGGGTTAAAAACCAAACGACAGCAGCCTGGTAACACCAGGGTGGGAAGAGCCATTGGTTTAGGCCCTCCCCAGCCTAAATCTTACCAGCCTGCTGCCGCCCGGTCCAGGAGCGCCAATATTGACGCTCCGGGACCACTGGCACCCGGCTCTTCCCAGTACCCCTGGTGGCATTGGGTACTGGGGTAATAATGGGGGGTTAGTGTTAGCCATTTTATACCGGCTAACACTAGGCCCCGACTTAGTAATGGATTCCGTCTATTAGACGGCTTCCACTACTAAGTCTATAAAGTAAAGAAATAAAGACAAGACACAAGTTTACAAATTTTTTTATTCAAATAAAAACACCCCCACACCCCTCATTGACCATTTTATTAAAAAAAATTCAAAGAACAACCGCTGGTCATCGACGTAGTCCATGGAATCCGACGTAATCCCCAGGATACCGATATCTGAAAAACAAAAAGGGAGAAACACACAAAACACACAAACAGGAGCACAACACCCATCATTGTGAGCGGTGTTGTGCTCCTTACAGTATGCAGCATCTTTACAGATCGCTGCTTACAGTCTGACCCCCAAGGGGTTAAGGGAGGATGTACTGCATCCCCCTTAACCCCCGGGGGGCCAGACTGATGTCAGACTGCACCCATCCCAGCAAGGAAGGGGTTAAGTGACCCCCCTTCCTTGCTGGGAGGGGTGCAGTGCCGGGGAGGGGGTGGGGAGAGCTCTATACTCACCCCGATGTGTCCTCTTCGCTGGTCCGCAGCACAATGAAGTGACTGTACTGCGGACCGGCTCTTTATATGTGCGCTCAGCCGATCAGCCAATCAGCTGAGCGCACATATAATTCTAAATGTTTCTTCTAATAATGCTATTGTGATAACATAATTAGAAGAAACATTTGATGTTTTCATTAAAGTAAAGTGATGATTAGTACAGAATGCTCTATTGCCGGCATATGAATTACCGGCTTATAGAGCTTCCTGTACTAATTAATATTTAATGAATAAAACACATTTTCGTTTAAATAAATACAGTTTCTTTGTTCAATAATTTAATTCTAACGAATCCATCATTGTGCAATTAAATATACTGTCAAAAAATAAATATATATATAAATATACATTTATTTATATATATATTTATTTTAACAGTATATTTAATTGCAAAATGATGGAATCGTTTACATTTAATTATTGAACAATAAAAGGGACTTTATTAGACAGAAAATGTGTTTTATTAATTCAATATATTAACCATGAGAGACATCGGCTATAGTGCAGAGGATCGCAAACCCCGGTAATAGCGAGTCATGTAAACTGTGTTCCCTGCTTTCCCAGATGCATCCAGAGGTGTTTCCATCACTTTCTTAACATTTTATTTGTTATTTTTAGTTGAACCAGATTTCCAAGTAAATGACCGTATGTTTTGAGCCGCATGTCTATTTTTTCCCACGGCCGTAGTTTCACCCGCACATTTACAGCCGCATAAAAAATACAGCCACACAGTTACAGCGTGTGAAACCAGCCTGAGTCTGATAATCTGTATGCATGTGCGTAACTCTAGACTGAAACGTACGTAACTGTACAATTTACACTATGCACACGATGATCTGTACGCATGTGCGTACACTGAACGTACGCTTCTACTGTATTTTCGTTATTTCATCGCCAATGTTTGGCAATAACGAACCGATCACAATCATTTTTTTTTTTTATGTTCATGTTCGGGATCCGAACCGATCATCGGGATGTTTGCCCCTCACTAATCATGACTGGATAAACCATTGACAAACATCTGACAAATTGCACAGCATCAGACCATCTGTTCTCTAGACAAAGAGCATCAAGTGGCACATTTGACACCTCAGCAGACCACAGCGTACAAGCAAGATAAATTTCCATAATAATCATGTAGTGGAACTTGTGTTAACTGGGGCTTAATAGCTGAAGGCTAACAAGACCCTGATGACACCAAATAATCCCACCAAATCATCATCAGGAGTATGGATGAGCGAAACAAACCGGTCGAACCCAGGTTCGTTTCAAACTTTGGTTTGGCAAAAGTTAGGTTCATCAACTAACCAAACTTTTTGATGAGTTCAGTCGAACCTTTAACAAAATGGCGTTTTAAAACACTTTAAAACTGTTTTAGGACAGTGGCATGAACATGGGAATATCCTTTATCCCTTTTTGAGTGTCATTTCTGCTCAAAGTCTTCCCCTATTGACAGTCACTCTCTTCAATAAAGTGTACCAGGGAACAGGAAGTCCTCATTCAGTTGCTGGAGTGAGGAAAAGAAACATCTGATAGAGCAGTGAGGGACAGAGAGAGAAAGGGACATTATGGGTTCAGGCAGGTCAATTTAGAGTAGGTTGAAGTAAAGCAGTATTGCTTTAGTGTAGAAGCTTTCACTCTGTTTATCTATTGACTGACTGAGGCACTTTCACTGAGGCAGGTTACATCAGTTTCCTTTTTAATGTGTGGCACTGTGCTTATTGTGTCACTGTTCCCAACAACATTTTTTCTAGACATCTTGGGTGAATTTATCTAACTGAGGCAGGTGGCATATTACATCCATTCTCTGGATAAATTGTGGCACTGTCTTAAGTCTCATATCAAGCAATATTGTCCATTTTGCCCATCTGGGGTGAAGTTAACCCAAAGAGGCACGTGGCTTATTATTTCCATTTTCTGTTTGGGATATCAACTAGTGGTGACCTAAGTGGTCAGGGTAACGTTAATAGCAACAGGTGTGGAAACAGGGCGAAACTACCAATATGCGCAAGTGGTCAAGTTGTGACCAGCCAGCTTGCAGTCGTGCATTGGCTACTCCAGAGTTTGATCTCCACACCAGACAGTAGCCACACTCGGAGCCAACTATGGGCGGAGTCATCAGACACAACCGTTACCTGGCAAGGGCAGTCTCTTTCCGCTTCCCCTTCTCCTGTCTTGACTATGCCAAAATCTTTGAAGCACCATCGGCCTGCCAAATTCTGTCAAGCCTAGTGCTACCCTTGGAGTCTGAACCGATGTTTTCAGATGAGGAAGAGTCAGCATTTGGAAGGCAGTGTTGAGATTTCAGCCATTAAAGGCACTGAATATAGCAGACAGCGATTGATGTCAAGGTCCACAGGCAGAATCATCAGGGGAAGAAGGTGTGGTTGTTTCAGCAAGCCATCGTCAGGGAAGAAGTGGCCCTCTAGGAGGCAAAAGGGGTAGGTGTACACTTTCAGCCAGTTGGCCAAGTATCAATAAGGAATACCCACCCAGGCAATGGGTACCCCCAGGCAGCGGTAGAAGTCAACAGCCAATATACACTCCACATGCTACCAAGAGCTAACAATACCATTCCGAAGTTTGGCAGTTTTTTTCTGATAGTGGCAACGATGACAGTCAACTGGTGTGCTTTGTGCTGTTAACAGAAAGTTAGACGTGGGTCAATTGGAAACCTTGGTACCACTGCCATGAGAAGGCACCTAAAACGTCACCGCCTCCCTGCCTGGCAGAATCGAGACCCCCATGCCACTGCTGGTCGGCAACCGCCAATGGCAGCATTTACCACTGTGCAACACTATCAGCACAAGCCAGGGTTCCCCTACCTCTGTTGGGGGCAGCAGCTCTCACTCGGTACTTTCTACCTCTGTCTTCTCATATGGGCCATGAGGTCAAACAGCACCGCTGCTTAGACAGCAGTTGCTGTCTGAGTCGATAGTCCGAAGACAGCAGTATACCAATATTTACCCCTAGGCACTCAAGCTGAATGTTCATCTGGCTCCTTGCCTTGCAGTCACACCCATTCCATGTAGTGGATTCAAAATCATTCAGGGAGATGATGGCTTGTGCCTATCTAAAGTGGAAAGTACGAACTAGCCATTATTTTTCCAGGCAGGCTATTCCATAGCTTCACGACTACCTGCAGAAGAAAGTTGCCAAAGTTGTCAACAACTGGTCCGGGTCCTACCACTCTTGAATCTGCAGTGCCTTAAGGGGCTATTATCAGGATCCTTAGCCTCTTCCTCCACCACCTTGGCCTCAGCTTCTAAGCAGTTGGGAGTACACCCTGTCTCTGTGTCTTACCAATGCTGCCAAGCTCATCGCTGTTAGGCTGCCTTGCATTTGCACAGCATTGGCGAACATAGCCACACAGGGCATGAACAGCTTGGTTGCATCAGGGAGGAAATCGCTGACTGGCTGACCCCTTACCAACTTGGCACTGGAACTGCAGTCACCAGCAACAGCACGGCAGCAGAGAGGGCTGACTCTTGCAACTTCCATGGCTCATGTCATTCTATCTTCCTTTACTATACTGAAGGAGCTGATGAAGCAAAATGTGCACACAATTCAGCCATTCGTACTCTGCACAAAACATCCTTTTCATCAGTCAGAATGACTATGGTATGAATGATGTCATCCCCTTGCTTAATGTCCTGGAGACTTTGCTTTTAAACATCATCGAGGGGACTCTGACCAGTCCATGGGTTTTCAACTTCAGCCTGAGTCAGGAAATGGATCAAGAGGAGAAGGAGGCGGCAGAGGAGAAGTTACATGGCCAGCCTCTTCCCACAACACTGGGTGGCATCTCAGAAAATTTGGAGGAGATGGCGGAAGAGGTGGTGGAGGAGACTGGGATGAGAGATAGTCAGTGACCCTCTTGTGGATGGCAATGTGCATGCTGGAGTGCTTGTGGTCCGACAGTTTCATTGACACAATCTGCAAAAAATGTCAGAATTTTCTCCACCTGTGGACAGTGAAGCAAAACCATTAGGCTTTTAGGCAGTAGATTGAGGTTGAGGCATTCCATCACGACCAGCCTTCCTCCCCAATAATACCTCCTCAGGGGGACCCAGTGTGTTCCACTCCCATGAATGGTAGTGGAGGCATTAGGGGCAGCTGTAGCAGGTGTGGTAGCCGCTTGAGACTGCATTTGCTCATGTCAAATTTCTACATCCATCGAGGGAGGAACTAAGCCAGCAGAATTCACATGGCATGGAAAGTTAGTAGTTGAAACACCAGGGGGTTTCTTACTTGGACTCACCCCTGCCCCTAACAGTTATAGACCCTGTGCAGTTCTAAACTAAAAAACTAGATATCTGGCCACAGCTGGCAGAGTTTGCTCTGTCCATGCCGCCATGCCCAGCATGCAGCGTAGAAGGACAAGGCTGTTTTGCCCAAGTGCCTGTGCCTGATGTAAAGGACTTATTTACCACCCAGCATTTAGGCACATGACAGACAGTGTCCAGATATCACTGGGGTAGTTAGAGGTGGTACAATGTTTGCCGATAAGGTTATTGTGTGAAATTTTAACCTCTCGCGGTTTCTTGAGTGGTTTGACAGTGTACGAAGGGTTTGGTATATATCACTGAGGATGCTGCCCTTTAACTGTGATATAAGAAACTTCTAAAGCTACTACTTGCAGCAGCAATTGGTTGCTCAAAGGCAGGTTACCTTGCCTTATTTATCAAAGTGAGGTTGAGAGGGTCAATCCAATAGCCCATAAAACTGTTGTCTATATGTATGCATGTCTTGTAAAAAGCTGTATAAAAAATTGGAACACAGGCAAAAAGACAAATTTGGTCAGTGTGTCTATTTGGTTATAGACACACAAAAACACAAAAAAAATGCATCAGCTCACCGCAAATGGTATGGTATGTAATGGTATGCTAAGAGCCTCATTATTTTTATGGAGATTTTATTTTTTAGCTGTGGGGGGCTGCTATTAGCTATTTTCAATATTTGTATTTGTATTGACATTAGCGGTTTCATTCTTTGTGTTTTTGTAGAAAAATTTTAACTTTTTATTATAAGAAATAGGTGTGAAGCCTTTTTCAATTCAGGCCTTTTTCTTTTCCTTTCTCCAACTCATGGATTTTGCTTTTGCTGTTGGGGTTTCTGTCAATTTAAATGGGATCCTACATGACTATGTGTTAAGTATTAGTTTAAACAGTTCAATATCCCATTGAGCTAAAAATTTACATTGCAGAGTGCTACTGCTACTGCTGCAACCTCCAACTGTCTGCCATTAGCCCCCTTGAGTCAAACAAAGTGCTTCTGCTGAAGCTGTTGCCACCTTAAACCCCCTTGGGTCGAAGAGAGTGCTGCTGCTGCCACCTCCAACTGTCAGTCAGGCCCCTTTTGTGGAAGAGAGTGCTGCTGCTGCTGCTGCTGCCACCTCCAAATTTCAAATCCCCTGCTGCACATCCTCCAGCCTCTGGGAGCTGCTTAGCTGTCGGGCCACAGAGGAGGAGGAGGAGGTGCGGAATGGCAGCCTGCAGAGACCCCACAGCACACAATGACCAGTAAGTGTCTGCCTCTGCCTTGTGTCCTGGGCCTCACCTGTCAGCTGCTTATCTCTGTGTCATCATCATAAGACCCCTCCATGACAGTCCCAGGATGGAGAGGAGAGAAAGTGCAAGCTCCACACACCTAGGTGTTTGTTGTTTGTGTGTATACATGTATGTGTGTGTGTGTGTGTGTCTATACATAAATGTGTGTCTGTGTATGTATATATTGTATATAAATGTGTGTAACTGTGTGTGTATACATAAGTGTGTGCCTGTGTGTGTATATACTGTACATAAAAGTGTCTGTGTGCGTATATGCATAAATGTGTGCGTGCACATAAATGTGTCTGTATATGTAGCTTTTTGTCTGTGTATATTACTGGAAGGTATGTATAAGCTCGGGTTCACACTGCTTTTTGTGTTCATGTTTCACTGATTGTATACAAAAGCATAGGTGACTATGCTCTTGTATATACAGTATCACCTTGGTATTCAAACCACATTTCCCTCTGAAGTTTTGTTTGGTACTCGAACATTACTTGGTATCTGAACAAAACCAGGGGGTAGAACTGTCAGGTTGTATTAAGGGGTTCGGACACCGGTTACAGGTTCTGGATGCCCACAGCAAATGCAGCTGAGTGCGCCGGGAAACAAGCCAGCCGCCTGGGGAGGGAGGATGTCACTGTGCACAGAGATCGTGTCTCCCCCAATACACTGGCCAATAGCATCCCCCAACGCCTAGCAGATCTTCATACTACTGTACCAGCAGCCCAGCAGTCTATTCAGTGCAGGAGGAGGAGAGCAGCCTCGGAGCTCCTGCATGGTGATGTCCTCCCTCTCCAGGCAGCCGATGTGTCTCTTATGCAGGTGAGTGTGCCGGTCAACTAGAGAAGGAGGACGTCGATGTGCAGAAGCTCCGTGCCACCATTTGCCAAGGACACCCTGACCCTGTAACCCTGGTGTCCAAACACCTCAATAACTGTACAATAGTTCAGCTGACACTCCACCCCCCCCCCCCCCCCCCCCCCATGATTTAGTTGGGATACAAAAGAAAATTCAGGGGGAAGTGTGGTTTGAATACCGAAGTGTTCAAATATGGAGGTATTACTGTATATACAATAGCATAGTCAGCTATATTACTGTATATACAGCAAAATTAATCATAATGATACAAACAGTAAAACGTTAACACAAAATGCAGTGTGAACCCAAATTTATACAAACCTTCCAGAAACATATGAATTTATACAACTGGAGGAGCACACAGGGTGTATATATATATATATATATATATATATATATATATATATATATATACACTACCGTTCAAAAGTTTGGGGTCACATTGAAATGTCCTTATTTTTGAAGGAAAAGCACTGTACTTTTCAATGAAGATAACTTTAAACTAGTCCTAACTTTAAACAAATACACTCTATACATTGCTAATGTGCTAAATTACTATTCTAGCTGCAAACGTCTGGTTTTTGGTGCAATATCTACATAGGTGTATAGAGGCCCATTGACCTTCCTTTGAGCAGATTGTGTTTCTGGAGCATCACATTTGTGGGGTCAATTAAACGCTCAAAATGGCCAGAAAAAGAGAACTTTCATCTGAAACTCGACAGTCTATTCTGGTTCTTAGAAATGAAGGCTATTCCATGCGAGAAATTGCTAAGAAATTGAAGATTTGTGTTGTGGACGGATGAATCCAAGTTTGAGGTGTTTGGATCACAAAGAAGAACGTTTGTGAGACGCAGAACAAATGAAAAGATGCTGGAAGAATGCCTGACGCCATCTGTTAAGCATGGTGGAGGGAATGTGATGGTCTGGGGTTGCTTTGGTGCTGGTAAGGTGGGAGATTTGTACAGGGTAAAAGGGATTCTGAATAAGGAAGGCTATCACTCAATTTTGCAACGCCATGCTATACCCAGTGGACAGCGCTTGATTGGAGCCAATTTCATCCTACAACAGGACAATGACCCTAAACACACCTCCAAATTGTGCAATAACTATTTACAGCAGAAGCAGGCAGATGGTATTCTATTGGTAATGGAGTGGCCAGCGCAGTCACCAGATCTGAACCCCATTGAGCTGTTGTGGGAGCAGCTTGACCGTATGGTACGCCAGAAGTGCCCATCCAACCAAACCAACTTGTAGGAGCTGCTTCTAGAAGCGTGTGGTGCAATTTCTCCAGCTTACCTCAACAGATTAACAGCTAGAATGCCAAAGGTGTGCAATGCTGTAATTGCTGCAAAAGGAGGATTTTTTGACGAAAGCAAAGTTTGATGTAAAAACAATGTTATTTCAAATACAAATCATTATTTCTAACCTTGTCAATGTCTTGACTCTATTTTCTATTCATTTCACAACGTATGGTGGTGAATTAGTGTGACTTTTCATGGAATACACAAAATTGTTTGGGTGACCCCAAACCTTTGAACGGTAGTGTGTGTATATATATATATATATATATATATATGCAAAAAAGGGGTCTGTGGAGCCTCACTTACGAGCCTCACTTAATAGCCAGATATCCCTCTCTCAAGAGAAGGAAGCCCATTGCCAAGGGGTGCCTCCTAGTGGGGAGAGCACCAAACCACCCTGATACGTAGTCCCTCAGGTCCTGAGGTAACTGAGGCTCCACGGACCCCTTTTTTGCATATTCAAATTTTGTATGGGACAATCATGGGAGACTCGTAAATGAGTACTCTATTGGAATTTTTCACTGTTCTCCCTAAGTTGGTCTATTTATCATTGCCCCAGTAGCCAGAATCCTGCTCCACACTGACGAGGGGCAAATACCCCGAAACTGCAGTCTGTGGATGGATGCCTAGCCTTGGTAACCCTTGTCTTATGTCATTATACTCGCCACAGAGTTAGACTTTGACTTGCAGGGGCCACCCTGGTGTTTCCCTATTTAGGTCCCAAAGCTCGTAACAGAGTGAGGACCTGAGGGACTACGTATCAGGGTGGTTTGGTGCTCTCCCCACTAGGAGGCACCCCTTGGCAATGGGCTTCCTTCTCTTGAGAGAGGGATATCTGGCTATTCCCCTGTTTTGAGGGTCGTAACTGAGGCTCCACCGACCCCTTTTTTGCATATTCAAATTTTGTATGGGACAATCAATGGAGACTCGTAAATGAGTACTCCATTGGAATTTTTCACTGTTCTCCCTAAGTTCAGTGATTGTTATATATATATATACACACACAACTGGGGGAGCATACAGGGGACATATATACAACTGGGGCAGCACATAGGAGGTCTATATACTTCTGGGGAAGCACACAAGGGTCTATATACCATTGGTGGAGAACACAAAGGGTCTATATACTACTGGGGGAGTGCACAGGGGGTCTATATACTACTGGGCAGCACACATGGGGTCTATATACTACTAGGGGCAGCATACAAGGAGTCTATATTCTACTGAGGGCAGCACACAGGGGTCTATATACTACTGGGGGCAGCGCACAAGGGGTCTATTTACTACTGGGGCAGCACACAAGGGGTCTAAATACTATTGGGGAAGCACACAGGGGTCTATATACTACTGGGGTCAGCACACATGGCTCTATATACTACTGGGGCAGTACACAGGGGTCTATATACTACTGGGGGCAGTGCACAGGGGTCTATACTACATTGGGACTGCAAAGAGGGGCCTGACTACTATAGTGGGGCACAGAGCATACCTAGATATTAAGTGGGGGCACAGGGACACCTTAAAACTAAAGGGGCACAGAAGGGTGTAACTACTATATAGGGGTACAGGGGACCCAACTACTGTATATGTTGGAGCCTATATATGTTGGAGCCTAAAATATTTCTCTGGAAGATTTTGTAGAGAGGATTCATAGCCAGGAGAAGACTTCAAGGTGGCCCACACTGGATGGAGAGAAAGAGTAAATGTGAAAGACGCTGATCATAGAAGATGCCACCTGTGAGTCACTGGATGTAACTGCACTGTTATAGGGTTGTAGTGATAGTGGTCATGGTGTGGCGGTATTATTCAATGATATCATTGTTGATATCTTTCGGTTTTGTTCAGAGGCAATATGTAATCACTGTATGGTGGTAAGAATGTTATAAGATAACTACCAAATGTATTGGGACTCGTAATACAGTGTGGGGACACTTTGAGGGCATTATACTGTCTGTGGCACACAGATTCAGTTTTCAATGCTTTCAATGCTTACATTCCTTTTTTTTTTTTCCATTTCCCTAAACCATTTTCAAAATTACCACGTGACAATACACCAACTTTTCATCCAGTTATAGATCACCCAATGTCTTATATCTGCAAACAAAAAATACATATAATACATAAACTGTATATTTAATGATTTGAAATCTAAATTAAAATCTTAGTAAAATTGATGACGCATCCATAATATTTAATAAATAATCACATGTAGAAATAATTAGAAGCGTGAGTCCTGCGTATATTGGTGTCCTACTTATAAAATAAATGCATGACTATAATGGGGAGCTTGATAGCAGGGTGCATTCTGACTGATTAAGCTTGGTTGCCGTCTTTAATAAATGAAGCTAGTTTCCATGGTAACCCGTTTACTTTGACACACAGCTGATCCAGTTTTCTGTATGCAGGCCGTTGTTATGGCAATTGAGAGCAGTCGGCATTTCCCCCAAAGCATCATAATACAAATATAAAATATAGGATCAATTAAAATAAATCTTGCGAATTATCCTAAAATAGCTTACAATGTGGTTATTTATATATTTTCTGATACGCCATGGATATCATTCTTCTACTCCAAAGTTTTCTTTAGAATCCCTCTGTATATTGTAAGAGATGAATATTGTATATTAATTCTACTTCACCTTCCAAGGTAGATCAGTCAGAGTGAAGAGTCTGTGTTGTATAGTAATTGGGAAATAACATATTGCAATATCCCTCATTACTGTGTGTTATGCTACCATAGCAAACGGAATGAAAATGAACAGAAAGTTAATTGGTTTGGTCATACACTGCAGGGCTTTGGGTAAAGATATGTAAATGTAATCTGTATGCAGTATTCAGAAGAGTTATCCTTTACCCAGTGGAAATGTATGCTAACATTTGACGGAAGCGCACAGAAAGGGATTCACTGAGGTGAGAACCGTTCCGCCACTTGGTTATTATTTGATGAAGAAATACTGTAGGATAATAAGAATAATTGCTGTGGATTTTCAGGGTCAGCAATAGATGTATTAAAGTAGAAAAACATGTATTTAGCTTCAAAGGATACTGTATGTAGAAGCTGGTCACTGAGAAGAGAGCCCTTCTCTATAAGGTTTAAATGGAGTATCAAAGAACATCTCGTCAGCTAGAAGTGTAACAAAGTTCCTAGGCCCCAATACTAAATGAGTAGGCCAACCACATACACGCACACGCACACTTAGCATATGTGAATTATAATACTGGTATTGCAATGTGGTTCATACAATACTAGTGGGGAGGCACCATTAACCTATGGCACCTCCGTGTTCCAAAGCTTCTGTTTGCGTCTAGGAGTCTAGGATACTCTGTTGGTGCCAGGACTTAAATGCCCCTTGTTTTAACAGAAGATTTATTCTCTGGTTATTCATTAGGGAGCCAGACCAATCAGGGAAAGTTAGGGCCCTATTACACCAACAGATTGTCTGACAGATTTTTTTAAGCCAAAGCCAAGAATGGATTTGAAAAGAGAAGAAATCTCAGTCTTTCCTTTACTAACTGTTCTTTGTTTATACTCCATTCCCAGCTTTGGCTTAAAAAAATCTGTCAGACAATCTGTTGGTGTAATAGGGCCCTTAGAGGCATGGTTCTACAGATAATAGCAAATAAATCCCTTAGCTCAATGACATGTGCCGGGTATATGTTGTAGCAGAGCTGAGAGGCAAAAAGAAAGGGTTAGGACATCTAACATATGTTACAATAAGAAAGAGCAAAACATATGATCCCAAATGTATGTGCTGATTCATCATTCAACCCCTTAGAGACTGCAGATATGGCTTTCTACGGCGGTCATTGCTAGGCCTTATTCTGATCCTGTTGGTCTTTTAAGGCGGGATTAGAATAAGAGCCAGTTCACACAGAATAAAACTGGCAGAATTCTGTGGCGGAACTCTCTGCCGTGGAATCCCACCAGCCTCCGTGTGGTACTGGCAGTCTATGGAAGGCTTGCGCACCTCCTCTTTCTACGCCTCCTCTCAAAGAGAGGAGGCGCACAAGCCTTCCATAGACTGCCAAGGAGGCGTGTGGGATTTCGCAGCGGAGAGTTCTGCCACGGAAATCCACCAGTTTTACTCCGTGGGAACTGGCCCTAAGTGTTTACATCACCCTTGCATTGCAGGAGACCAGCTGTCAGTATAAGAATCCTCCATTCTGTGTAGTTTAACCTGTTACATGCTGCTGTCAAATCATTACAGCGGCATATAATGGGTTCCAGTCAGAAGTCCAGCAACGTGGTCTGGCTTCTGATCATTCTTCATGGCAGTCCCGGGGACCTTTTGAAGACCCTCTAGCATAGATTACCATTCAGCATAATGCTGACATTTACAATACAGTGCACTACAGTTATAGTGCAGTGTATTGTAAAAGTGATCAGCAGATCACTGGTTAAGGACCAATAGTGTACAGCAATATATAAGGCTATGTTCACACTGCGTATGAGTCCGGCCGTAGTGCGAACCGCGAATATATGCACGTAGTTTTGAGGTTGATGCATTCACTTAAAAGTATACGATATACGCCCGCACAATGCACACTACGTATGAGCTTACGGCCGGATCGTATGCGGCGCCGTGAAAAATTAACAAGACCATTGTTTGAGGACGGAAATGTTGAAACTCACGGCCGTGGATTTCCATGTGGTCCCGTACGAAGTACTTATTTCAGCCAAATTGAACTTGATTTTTCGATCCAAAAGGTTCTGTGTGGTTTATTGGGCTGGGCGAAGATTTCCAAGTAAACTACCTGTTTCATATCGCTTCGAAACAAGCTAGGGAAGCATAACTCTACTACGGGCGTATGTTCGCGGTTCGTACGCATCTAGCCGCATGTCGATTTTTCCCACGCCCGTAGTCTCAGCCGCACATGTACGGCGGTGTACGAAATGCGGCCGGACTCATACGCAGTGTGAACTTAGCCTTAGGCTATGTTCACACTGCGTATATGTCCGGCCGCATATTTTCACGGCCGGACATATACGCGGTAAACTCCGGCCGGAGATTTACGCTACTTGCGGCCGGCTACGTACGGACCGCGAACTTACGCCCGAAGTCTACTTACGCTTCCCGAGCTCCCTACGTAGCGATTTACGACGGTCTTTTACTTGGAAATCTTCGCCTAGCCCCGGACACCCCACAGAACCTTTTGGATCGGCACAAAAAGCTGCAAAAATGAAGAAATCACCACTATGTACGGGACCGCATGTAATGCTACGGGTGTAAGTTACAGCATTTTCGTCCGCAAACAATGGTCTGGTTCATTTTTTACGCGCCGCGTACGATCCGGGCGTAATTTCGTACGTAGTGTGAACTGTGCAGCTGTACTTCGTATACTTTCCATTATACGCAAACTACGTAAGTCTCCGGACGCTTATTCACGGAACGCGCTACGGCCGGAAACTTACGTAGTGTGCACATAGCCTAAGGCTAGGTTCACACTATGTAACTGTGCGGCTGTATTTTTATGCGGCTGTAAATGTGCGGATGAAACTCCGGCCGTGGGAAAAATAGACATGCGGCTCAAAACATACGGTCATTTACTTTGAAATCTGGTTCAACTAAAAATAACAAATAAAATCTTAAGAAAGTGATGCAAACACCTCTGGAATGCATCTGGGAAAGCAGGGAACACAGTTTACATGAATTGCTATTACCGGGGTTTGCGATCCTCTGCAGTATGGCGATGTCTCTCATGGTTAATCTATTAAAATAATAAAACACATTTTCGTTGTAATAAAGTGCCCTTCGTTGTTCAATAATTAAATTTAAACTAATCCATCATTTTGCAATTAAATATACTGTTAAAATAAATAGATATATAAATAAATGTATATTTATATATATATTTATTTTTTGACAGTATATTTAATTGCACAATGATGGATTCGTTAGAATTAAATTATTGACCAACGAAACTGAATTTATTTCAACGAAAATGTGTTTTATTAATTAAATATTAATTAGTACAGGAAGCTCCATAAGCCGTTAATTCATATGCCGGCAATATAGCTTTCTGTACTAATCATCACTTTACTTTAATGAAAACATCAAATGTTTCTTCTAATTATGTTATCACAATAGCATTATTAGAAGAAACATTTAGAATTATATGTGCGCTCAGCTGATTGGCTGATCGGCTCAGCGCACATATAATGAGCCAGTCCGCAGTAAAGTGACTTCATTGTGACCCTATGCGTTTTTTTAAAATAAATAAATAATAAAAAAAAAACGCATCATTGTGAGCGGTGTTGTGCTCCTTACAGTATACAGCATCTTTACAGATCGCTGCTTACAGTCTGGCCCCCAAGGGGTTAAGGGAGGATGTCAGACTGCACCCATCCCAGCAAGGAAGGGGTTAACTGACCCCCCCTTCCTTGCTGGGGAGGGGGTGGGGAGAGCTCTATACTCACCCCGATGTGTCCTCTTCGCTGGTCCGCAGCACAATGAAGTCACTGTACTGCGGACCGGCTCATTATATGTGCGCTCAGCCGATCAGCCAATCAGCTGAGCGCACATATAATTCTAAATGTTTCTTCTAATAATGCTATTGTGATAACATAATTAGAAGAAACATTTGATGTTTTCATTAAAGTAAAGTGATGATTAGTACAGAAAGCTCTATTGCCGGCAATATGAATTAACGGCTTATGGAGCTTCCTGTACTAATTAATATTTAATTAATAAAACACATTTTCGATGAAATAAATTCAGTTTCGTTGGTCAATAATTTAATTCTAACGAATCCATCATTGTGCAATTAAATATACTGTCAAAAAATAAATATATATATATAAATATACATTTTTTTATATATCTATTTATTTTAACAGTATATTTAATTGCAAAATGATGGATTCGTTAGAATTAAATTATTGACCAACGAAAGGGACTTTATTACAAAGAGAATGTGTTTTATTAATTTAATATATTAACTATTAGAGGCATCGGCATTCGGCATCATTGCCGGCTATTTTTGAAGTACTCCGTACGGACCGCCTGTCAATCCTCGGCCGCATGTCCAGCCGCAAACGATGGTCTTGTTCATTTTTTACGGGTCCGTTTACGATCGGGCCGTAGATTCATACATAGTGTGCACTGTGCAGCCGTATATCCTATACTTTCCAGCGTACGCATGAACCACCAAAAATACCGCCGCACAATTACAGCCGCAAATACAGCCGCACAGTTACATAGTCTGAACCTGGCCTAAAAGTGTAAAATAAAACATAATGAAATAAATTTCCCCCTTTCCCCCGAATAAAATTACATTATATTCCCAATTGAAAATAAATACTTAAAACATTTAAAATAAATAAATAAAAAAAAGTCCGAGATGACCCAAGCTATAAAACTATACCATTATTGATACTGCATGGTGCACACTGCAAGAAAAAAAATAAAATAAAATAAAAGACAATTGCTGTATTTTGTCGACCCGACATGAAAGCTTTTTCTATTTCCGCACATACACACACAGATATAAGATATCTTATATTCTGTTTATAACAAAACAAATGCCTTGTGGTAATATGAGATAACTGAGTTTTTACATAGTAAGGATAAAACAATACTTGCATTTGAAGTCTTAATTTCATTAAATCAATGTGTTTCCACCAGAGGGCAGCAGAATAATTACAACTGAAACTAATGTGAAATCTTGTTCTCTATCACACAAAGGATATGGATTAGAAAATGTGCATACAGTTTGCTTTAATAAAATAATATGCTGATAAGTTGTTCTATAATTGAACAAGTGGCTTTCAAGTAAATTTCTTAGAAGTAATAACAGAAGCTAATGTCCTGAAAATACAGTAACAAAAATGTCCTGTTACTAGTATGAACAGCAGATCCCATCCTTCTAAACCAAAATGCTATTGTATTAGGTATAGAAATAAAATAGTTACATTCTTTTAACCCCTTAACCCCTAGGCAACCCTGGGCGTACCTGTACGTCCTCGGCCGCCTAGGGATGTTCAGAGTGGTGCCGCCGCAGCTATTAGTGGGCACAGTCCAATCGCCATGCCCACTAATTAAGTAATCGGATGCGGCTGTCAAAGTTGACAGCTGCATCCGATTACTTACTGCAGCCCATCGCTGGTGTCTAGTGGGGTGGATGCCCCCCCCCCCCCGGAGGTGAGATCCACACATCCCGTAATGCACTGATTCCGGCTCGGCACTCGATTGCTTCCAGCTGCAGCAGTCGGAAGTAATCCAGTGCCTATCTCATTGATCTATGCTGTATTACTATACAGCATAGATCTCAATGAGGGATCAGTGTGCTTATACTAGAAGTCCCCCAGGGACTTTTAAACATGAGAAGGAAAAAACAAAAAAGCAAATATATTGGCTTTGTCCTTAAAGGGGTAGTTCACCAAAAATTTGTAAGAGATTTGTAATTTACTTCTATTAAAAAAAATCTCAAGTCTTCCAATACTTATTAGCTGCTGTATGTCCTGAAGGAAGTAATATTCTCTTCAGTCTGGAGAGCAGGAGAGCTTTTCTATGGGGGTTTGCCATTGTTCTGGACAGTTCCTTACATGGACAGAGGTGGCAGCAGAGAGCACTGTGTCAGACTAGAAAGAATACACCACTTCCTGCAGGGCATATAGCAGCTGATACTGTACTGGAATACTTGAGATTTTTCTTAATAGACATAAATTACAAATCTCTGGAACTTTCTGGCAACAGTTGATTTTAATTTTTTTTTTTTTTTTTTTTGGGGGGGGGGGGTTAACTACCCCTTTAAGAGGTTAATCAGTAACCAAAGAATCTAGAAAGTCTGATAATTCCATTTTTTTCAGCACAGATTTGCAATATGATGTGGAACTTCACAAGGCTAGAAACATAAGACTTTAGCAGACATACTGTACTCAACTTGGATATTCACCTCATTAAAGGGGTACTCTGGCGAAAGTATTTTTCTTTAAAATTAACTGGTCTCAGAAGTTTCTCTGGTTTCTCAAATCTTCCCCTACTTACCAGCTGCTGTATGTCCTACAGGAAGTGGTGTATTCTTTTCAGTCTGACACAGTGCTCTCTGATGCCACCTCTGTCTGAGACAGGAACTGTTCAGAGCAGAAGTTTTATATGGAGATTTGCTACTACTCTTGACATATTTTATCTCGGACAGAGCTGGCAGCAGAAAGCACTGTGTCGACTGAAAAGAATACACCATTTCTTGCAGGACATACAGCAGCTGATAAGTACTGGAAACTGGAGATTTATAGTAGTAATTTACAAATCAACTTTGTGAAACCAGTTGATTTAAAAGAAAAAAAAATAGCTGGAGTACCCCTTTAAAGACTAGCTCTTGGTTGCTATTGACTGTGGTTTCTAGATAGTAAATCAGACAGGATCAGCACTATTAAACACTGGAACCTACCATGTATGGAGTAAAGCTCCTGAGCTTGCGTTATACAGTACTTCCCTTCCTGACATCTTGATGTATATGTAGGTCAAATGTTGAAGAGGGGTAACTCCAATTTATTAGGGTTTATTAGGATTTTAGGGTAGCTTCACACATACCATATCACAGCGAATTTCACACTGCAAGTTCCACAGCGAAATGCACTGCAATACTCTAAAGCAGTGCTGCCCAACCTGCAGTATGCGTACCATGGGGGTAAACCACCCAGGTTGAGTGAGTCTGCGGGAGACATCGGGAGAAAAAAGGAGACTAAGTTAGGGCACAGTAAGAGCCCTTACTCTGAGCCCCAACTCTCTCACTGAGCCCACAGTGCTGGGTTTTGAGAAGTTGGAAATGGCTCTATGAGATAACGCTGCTGCAGCCGCCCTGACGTGCAGCCTGCTAAACTTTGCCATCTATCTATCTATCTATCTATCTATCTATCTATCTATCTATCTGTCTACTATCTATCCATCTCCTATCTATCTATCTATCTATCTATCTATCTATCTTTTTAGAAGAAGCTGTTGCAGAGCAGCACTACAAAAGGATTTAATAGGTGCCAGTAATGCTGCGTTTACACGGAACAATAATTCGCCCGATCGTACGATTAACGATTTCGAAGTAACGATTTTTTTTTTATAACGATCAGCGTTTAGACGGAACGATATATCTTACGGAAAATTAGTTTTATGATCGTTTTGCGATCGCTTAAGCCTATCTCGCACATAGGTAAAATCGGTGAACGACATGGAACAATCTGCAAATTTTTTACTAACGACGAACGACGATTTAAGAACATGTTTAAAGATCAAATTGAACGATTTCTCGCTTGTCGTTTGATCGTTCGTTGCGTTTACATGTACGATTATCGTTCGAATTCGATTGTTATTGTGCAAATTCCAACAATAATCGTTCCGTGTAAACGCAGCATTAGTGATCCTTATATCACACCATCAAGATACAGTTCAGCAGAAGTTCCACAGCGCATTCAATAAGTGGAAAACATGCACGGTAACTTTTATTTCATCACTTCAAAATAACAAGGTGCCGCACAGCAAGCCAGATAGGTCTCCCTGTCCCTGTTTGGCTTGCTATGTGGCACCTTGTTATTTTGAAATGATAAAATACAAGTTTTTTTTCTTTACCACACAGTTGACACAATGGATGCTGGGAGAATTGTATGTGGGCTGGCGGGATGTGTTTGCTTTTCAGTCTCAGTCCGGCCCTGTGCTCTCAGCTGACAGGCGCTGTATGTGCGGGGCAGGGGTGATCTGTGTAACAACCAACTGCAGCATCTGCCGGTGCACTAAACCCCTCCTGCCCCGCACACACAGTGCCTGTCAGCTAAGTACAGCTGCTAGAAGAGGCTATGAGTATTGGTACTTGGACACAAGGGGCATATGTCTGCAGAGGTCATACCAGGCACATGGGGAATATGTTTCCAGGGGGTATACCTTGTCATAAGGGACATATGTCTGCAGGGGGTATACCTGGCTATAAGGGGCATTTATCTGAAGGGGGGCATAACTGGTAACAAGGCGCATATGTCTGCAGGGGGACATACCAGGCTACAGTGGACATATGTCTCCAGTTGGATATTCCTGACTACAGTGGGCATATGTCTGCAGGGGGGCATACCTGGCTACAGGGGCATATGTCTGCAGGGGGACATAGCAGGCTACAGGGGCATTTGTCTGAAGTTGGATATTCCTGACTACAATGGGCATATGTCTGCAGGGGGACATACCAGTCTACAGTGGGCATATGTCTGCAGGGGGACATACCAGTCTACAGTGGGCATATGTCTGCAGGGGGACATACCAGTCTACAGTGGGCATATGTATCCAGTTGGATATTCCTGACTACAGTGGGCATATGTCTGCAGGGGGGCATACCTGGCTACAGGGGCATATGTCTGCAGGGGGACATACCAGGCTACAGGGGCATATGTCTGTAGGGGGGCATACCTGGCTACAGGGGCATATGTCTGCAGGGGGGCATACCTGGCTACAGGGGCATATGTTTGCAGGGGGGCATACCTGCCTACAAGGGACATATCTGGCTGCAGGGGGTATGGAATATCTTGCTACATTGGGGCACAGCTGCATATCTGTTAGCAGGGGGCCATTATATAGAAAAGCTTAAGCTCACCCTTTCAGCGGTCTTCTTCAATTATGCATGCAGTTCTCTTGAATGGAGCACGTAGAAAAAAATCGGGCCGTTACCCGTATGCAAGTCAATTTGAAAAATAGTATTCTACAGCTCCTTAAAAAGTAACAGATGACCTGCATAGTGTAAACAGTGGTGTTGATGTGCTGGCCATTTATCTTTTTGTTTTTTTATTGTCTCATCACATGTCAAACGCTATTTGTAATCACAGGTACTGTTTAAATCGGTGCATGAATGAGCATGTGGATGAGTCCTTATTAGAGATGAGCGAACCTCGAGCATGCTCGAGTCGATCCGAACCCGAACTTTCGGCATTGGATTAGTGGTGGCTGCTGAACTTGGATAAAGCCCTAAGGCTATGTGGAAAACATGGATATAGTCATTGGCTGTATCCATGTTTTCCAGACAACCTTAGAGCTTTATCCAACTTCAGCAGCCCCAGCTAATCAAATGCCGAACGTTCGGGTTCGGATCGACTCGAACCCGAACCCGGTTCGCTCATCTCTAGTCCTTATTTTGACACGATTGTCCCATAGTCTGAGAGAGGAACACCTAGTTACAAGTCCTCTGAAGCAAAAGACAGCAGGAGATAGATAGATAGATAGATAGATAGATAGATAGATAGATAGATAGATAGATATATAGATAGATTTTTAAATTTTTCTGCAAATGCTAATAAATGCTTATCCTGATAACTCTGCTAGAAAATAGGAGGCAGCACCAGAATAAAGTTCAGTTTTCTGATCTTAGGATCTTTTACAGTGAGAAAGTGACCTTTTGTTCTAAAGTTGAATACTGTACATTACGCTGTGTGACAATTGTGGAAAATCGGCTTGTTTGCCAAGTATGTAGGAAATTCTAAAAATATGAAGTAAGCTTCTAGAAAATGTAATAAAATCCCAGTAGCCATCATTCTTTGTGCCAGTGAATACCCATTTGACCTTTGAAACATATTGCCCTTTACCATTTACAGTATGACATCAGAATGCCAGTAATGGAAGAATAAATATACTCTCTTCAGCTCTACATTTCATTTATGACCGTAAAAGAGAAGGATGTAACTGTATAATGACTGCAGGGCTGCTTATTTATGTGTGTTTGTTTGTTCTTTGTGCAACTCACATATCGAAGACAGATTTTCATCCTCTGAATGTAAATATGAAGGTTTATATTGAATGACTGCACATGAAAACACAACAATCACTGAGCTCAGGGAGATCAGTTAAAAACATCAAATGGAATACTCATTTAAGAGTCTCCATTGATACATTATCCCTACAACATTTGAATATGCAAAAAAGGGTCTGTGGAGCCTCAATTGAAAGTCTGAAAACACAGGAATAGCCAGATATCCCTACTGGGAAGAAAACCTGTTGCCAAGGAGTGCCTCCCAGTGGGGAGATCCCTAAACCACCCTGATAAGTAGCCCCTTTAGTCTCACTCGGTTGTGAGTATTGGGACACAAATAGGGAAATACCAGGGTGGCCCCTTTTTTTTAATAATTATGACTACTAAATATACATAGTTAATATGCCATGATGGCATAGTAAATAGTGCCTTCTAGCAGGTCAAACAATGACATTCCAATGTCATTGTTAGTTTAGGATCAAATGATTTGGTACGAGCCTCTTTTTTTGTTCCCAAAACATTTTTTTAGAGAAGTTCTTCCACTTCAAATTTCTACATTGTGTATAAGACGGGGGGAGTGTATACAGTATGTCCTAGCACTTGCAGGTTGCTGTTGCATCCTTTTACTTTTGCTCTCTGCTTATGTTCTATCTCACAATTAGGGATATAACCATATACAAGTTATTTGATGACAGGAAATAGTTGTCCTTCTCATGTACAAACACATGACAACTTATCCTAAAAACATATCTGAACATTCACGTAATCTGACGCTAGTTTACAGTTTTCCTGAAGTATCTGCAAGAGGGTCAAGCCCAGTAAAGAGAAGTGTTTGCTCTTCAGCACCTCTGAACCTGATCCAGTACCTATCAATCTGCTACAAGCAAGTCCCCGCCTTGTTATTAGTCTATGCTATGAGGATGAAGGTCAAGCTTTCTTCTACTTCAAGAAGAATTGTCATTGTCATGGTTTTGGAAAAATACTCTATAAAGGCCTTTTTGCACTACATCAATGTCTTCTGAAGTCTACCAGGGAAGAAAGTGCTGGTTGGCTGTCCAGTCAAAAGTTTTTCTGAATGTGTCCCTCTAGATGTTGTGTGACCGAATATAGTATGCATTGCAACACAGTAAAGCAAATCTGTTTCCCAGAATCCTAGCATCCAGAGGTCTCATTCCTACACTTTGCATCACTGAAGCAACTACATTGACAAAACATAGTTGGGCCACAAGGGAACATCAGGAACATCAGCTACACCATCCTGTTATATTTGAAGGACCACATGTCCTGGTTAGCTGAAATTGCAACTGCTCCTGTCCACTACAAAATTGTAAAGAAAACCACTGTTAAAAACACACAACAACAAGATGCCAAAAACTTGTCCCCAAGTCTGCATCTTTTTCACAGTAGTATTCTGGTCAGTATTTTAAATAAAAAAGAGCAAAAGGACAAAGAGTGCGTATCTAATAAAACTAATCTGTCAGCATTTTTTTTTCTGATTATTGTAAAGGCAGTGTACAGTAAGGTTCTTTACCCTAAATCAATTTGAGCTTTAGAAGTTTTATTCAAATTAGAAACTAAAGCCCACGGGGCGTTCCGCAGGCTACAAAAGCTTAGCAGAGTCCAAGCCGTCAATCTAAACTGATTGAGTATAAGGGGCTTGTGGTCATAATTAGAAGTGATGGGGCTGAATGTGGCTGGCCCAGGGGAACCCGCCATGGGCTTTATCTCACCATTTACATAAGTCCAAAGCTTATATCTCACCACTAGAGTGACAGATTTCAATAAGTTATATGTCCTGATTCAGGGTATAAAGTCCTTTTGTACACTGCCTATACTTTTTTTTTAGCAAGAAGCTCATGGCATATCTATTTTACCATCTACCATCATGTGTAAATGGCTTTACTGTATTTTGTAGTCTATAATTTGACATCGATTCCCAATACCAGCCCTCTATTTATACCCAGGATTTTCTTGAGATGTGTAGTTACGTCTACAACTGCTTTCTCTGCATGTATAGCGCCCCACACACTTTTTTTTTTTTTCCATTTGTAGCAGCAAGGTAGCAGACCTTCCATAGCCATGCTTAGCCACCTGAAAGGTACAGAAATAACATAATGTTCTGCTCTCAGAGTTATAAAACAGCTTTATCCAGCTGCATATGTCAGAATGTTCAAAAAAGGAAACTTCATGGTTGGTTTCCATACAGACAGGAATTACTGCAGTTGTTTTCCCACAGACACAGCTGCTATTGTTGGATGATTGGCCTGGCTGAGGAAATTACACAGTCTACAAGTCTTCTGTTTCTTGCTAATAATTCATCTTTCTATCTCTAAAGTATGGGACACCTGTCCGGCCAAAAAGTAACATTCAGTGTATGATTTTAATAGTATGGTGTCATGGATTAGTGCATGGTTCTCCAAACTGCAGCCCTCCAGCTGTTGCGAAACTACAACTCCCATCATGCCTGGACAGCTAAAGCTTTGGATTTGCCTGTCCAGGCATGATGGGAAATGTTGTTTTGCAACAGCTGGCAGGCCGCAGTTTGGAGACCCATGGATTAGTGTTATGGACCAATCTTGATAATGTATGTTTATTCTTTAATCAATACATTATCAATACATACATAGAATATTTGAATGGATAAACAACATGTTTGCAAAACCACAGTATAGTCGATATTTTTTTCAAAGGACAATAACTTGAATCTTATGAAGCCCTCAAAACTGCTGTAGACCAGATACTGAGATCAGATAGGGAAATGCCACAGTATGTTTCAGTCATGCAATCCGCATAACCAGGAAAAACATTATTTGATGTCCCTGGTGCTGCTACAGCAAGTGCCCAGGAATATGTGTTGCACATTAGTTGCCTGCTTTGTATTAAGAGTTCCTGGTTGAAGGAGTGTCAGTAATTCCCTGGCAGCCCAGTTTTCCCACTCCCACTCCTCTTCCTAGTAGTCTGCATTCCCACCCAGCTCATCCCACTGGCAAGTTAGATCCCTCACAAGAAATAACCATTTAGGCTTCAGGCTGTGTTCACACACTTCCATAGTGTACAGTACTCATTTTCAGCACTACCCTCATCGGCGGTGGATATGTCCAAAGGCGGCTGCCATAAATGCAAAATTGTCAACACAGACCGACAAAAGCAGTGTTCTTAGTTTATTTTGCAGTCAAAAAGCAATAAATCATGCCCAGTGTGACGTGTTTCAGTAATGCAAAGCAAAACAAATGACATCAAAATCCATTTTTGAAACAAAAATCTACCAAAAATATCTTTCTGTTGCTAGCACTACATTGATGCAAGAGAATTGCATTATGACAAATGCAAACATGACCCATATTCTTGAAAGATATATGTATTGTATATGTATTGTATCACTACACATAGCATAGCAGTGAAAGAGTTAAAGGGGTTCTCTGGCACTTTAAAAGTTTTTATATACCGTAATGCTGCCGATAGATAGATAGATAGATAGATAGATAGATAGATAGATAGATAGATCAGTGCTTGTTCATTTCAAAATATATACTGTTTGAAAAACATTGGATTGTGAGTCCCAACGAAACATGTGGGGATTATCTGTAACAATTAATGTCCTTTCTTGGCAATATGTGCAGCATTCAGAAAAGACTGTGTACAACAGCTGTGCAACACTGTAATAGCTGTGTGTGGGCATGCTGTGCTATTCCCAGTCTGCATATTACAGATCCTGTTATTTAACCAGTGCATGCCTTAGACATTCGGTTACCTCTCAGAAATGACAGAAATAACTCCAGTACCATTACCAGATTTACAAATATAGGGGAAGATTTATCAGACCTCCAAAGAGTCTGTGAGGCAGGGCCGCCATCAGGGCAGTATTGCTGGGAGTGCTGTAAGGGGCCCGGGCCAGGTGACTCATAGACAGGGGCCCGGTGATGCTGCCAGTACACTGCATTGCTTAGTAACAAGAACGGACTTTTACAGACCTGTTCTTCTCCCTAAGCTGCAGTCTGGGGGTCCCGCTCCCTCCCCTGTGCTGTGTGGAGATGTTACCGGGCAGCTCCCCCCCCCCTCCTGGCTTTCTCAGACTCCTTCCTGCCCCGTGCAGATGCGGTGGGGGAGGGGCGGGGCGGGAGAGCTGGTGCCAGTGAGGAGGACAGAGGAGGCAGGTGCTGGGAAGATATAAGGAGCTTCCTAATGAAATGTAAGTGCCTGTTTGTATGTTTGGGAGTGTGAGTGAGTGAATGAATGTACAGTATGTGTGTATGTGTGAGTGAATGTGTGTGTGTATGTATGTGTGAGAGTGAGTGAATGCATGTGTGAGAGTGAGTGATGTATGTATGTATGTGTGAGAGTGAATGAATGAATGTATGTATGTGGGAGTGAATGAATGTGTATGTATGTATGTATGAGAGTGAATGAATATGTGTGTGTGTGTGTCTGTGTGTGTGTGTGTGTGTGTGTGAGAGTGAATGAATGTGGGTATGTATGTATGTATGTGTGAGAGTGAATGTGAGAGTGAATGAATGCATGTGTGAGAGTGAGTGAATGCATGTGTGAGTGAGTGAATGCATGTGTGAGTGAGTGAGTGAGTGCATGAGTGAATGAGAGTGTGTATGTGTGTGTATGCATGTGTGAGAGTGTCTGAATGAATGCATGTGTGAGTGAGTGAATGAATGCATGTGAGAGTGAGTGAGTGAATGAATGCATGTGAGAGTGAGTGAATGTGTGAGAGTGAGTGAATGTGTGAGTGAATGTGTGTGTGTCTGTGCGTGTGTGTGTATGTGAGAATGCATGTGTGAGAGTGAGTGAATGAATGCATGCGTGAGAGTGAGTGAGTGAGTGAGTGAGTAAATGAATGCATGTGTGAGAGTGAGTGTGTGTTTGTTTGTGTGTATGCATGTGTGAGAGTGAAAGTGTGTATGTGAAAAGTGCGCTCTGACCTGCAGAGGGATCAGTAGCACTCTGGGCAAGCTTCTCTTCCTGTAGCTCAGGGCACCCACTGCTGGGCTGTTCGCCTGCCTACCCCCAGGAGTCCAGAACCGCTGGGCGCCCCCATCACCACATCCTACGGAGTAATTCATGGGAAGGCTCGACAGTGTCATGTGATGAAGGGTTCATGACAGCGCACTTGTTTGCTGACAGGGATACTGCAGCTGTTGGTGCTGCCTAATTCAAACATGGCGGCCAGGTGAGCGTGTCCTGTGAGTCCAGCGGGCAGTGTGTCCCATGCCGTCGCACATGCTGGGATCGTGCTCCCCCAATGTCACCCACACTGGTGATGTCTCCCCCCCCGACTCCCGTACACGGAAGAAGTCAGAAGTGAGAGACACTTGAGAGGAACATGTGCTGGGCCAGTGTAGCAGAGCTGAGTTAGTAGACATGCTGGGAGCTGGAGGACTGTCATGTGGTGTCAAAGAGGGTTCTCCCATTCTGGGTGTATCCAGCTGGTGCAACACTACAACTTCCAGCATGCGCTGACAGCTAGCCTGTGACAACACTACAACTCCCAGCATGTACTGACAGCCTGTGACAACACTATAACTCCCAGCATGTACTGACATGCTGGGAGTTGAAGTATTGTCACAGGTTGTCAGTACATGTTAGGATTTGTAGTGTTGTCACAGGTTGTCAGTACATGCTGGGAGTTGTAGTGTTGTAGGCTGTCAGTGCATGCTGGGAGTTGTAGTGTTGTTGCAGGTTAGCTGTCAGCCTGTGACAACACTACAACTCCCAGCAAGTACTGACAGCTAACCTGCGACTACACTACAACTCCCAGCATGCACTGACAGCTAACCTGCATCTACACTACAACTCCCAGCATGTACTGACAGCTAACCTGCGACTACACTACAACTCCCAGCATGTACTGACTACCTGTACTACTACACGCTGCAATACTGATAACTGTTACTATGACATATCAGAGATTGCAGAAAAGGTACCGTACACTATATTTTGGCTTGTAAATCAGTAAATTTGGCTGTAAAAAATCAAAAATAAGTCCACCATTTTGGTAGGGGGCCCAGACACTTTGGCTGTATGGGGCCCAAAAATTCCTGATGGCGGCCCTGCTGTGAGGAATGAAAGGTAGAATATGATTGGTTGCTAGGAGCAACTGAACCAGTTTCACTTTACTCCATGTTTGATAAATCTTTTCCACAATTTGTATGCATTTTCATTTCAGTGAAATCCAAGTGTAGATCATAAGAAAGAAGGAACTAATAAAGTTCTAATGAAAGAGTTAAAGATGTCCGCCATTTGGGGGCGTGGCTATCAGCAGCAAGATGGCGTAGCTGCACCTGCCTCTGCTCCTCCAGGCCCTCATCGGTTAAGTGATGGATCGTATTCCCCCCAGCCTAACCCGCTGAAGTTACCTGGGTCTGGGGCCGAGGATTCTTGAGCTGGTTGGACGGTGTGATGGATTCCCCGAGCCTGTCCCCCCCTGAGCTGCCCGAAGATGCCGTGGTGCCGTGCAGAGGGAGCGGCCTGGATTGCTACCCTTGGTGTGGCCTCCTGGATCGCAATCGGACGGGGGCCGAGAGTGGTGTGTGGACTGTGGTCATGGACTGTAGACATGAAGCTGGGCTGCGGAGGTATGATCCGGCGAGAATAGGGGTTAAAGCGGAAGGAGGTGCACTCCTGAAACCCTCTCGCTATAAGAAAGTAACTCCCGCTATGGGGGCAGTCACGTGATTTGGGACAGTGTGAGAGCCTGGACACCGAGCCGCCATTGTAGCGTGCATGTTGAGAGCCGGGTTCTGCTAAGGGGTAAGCCCTGTTTCTATAAGTTTTCTCAGCACTGGATCTGGAGATGGACTATATTAATTTTTTATGGCGCTGCCTAAGTAATTTTATTAAGTGCTGGACAAAATTTTGCCTACTTATATCCTCCCTTGTTTAGGGGTGATCAGCAAAGCAATACAGAAGGCTGGTGGCATTAAAGGACCAGTTACATTACACCCCTATATGCGCTCTGACTCAGGTATGCAGGCTCCCCCACATAGAACTGCTTTTCGCTCTCTCTGCATGGCCCACGGTTTATTATCCCTTTTTTCTTTTGTTTTTTCTTTTTTTTTCTGTCTTTTTAAACTCCAGTGGAGTCAAGTGGAATACAGTGGCTTCTGTCCTTGAGCAGACTTGTGGTTCCTTTGGATTTGACGACCGATGCTCCTATAATCCAGCCTTTCTTCTTGGATGTAGAGGAGAGGATTGCTGAGACAGGAAGATTCCGCCTTATGTGAACTTTCTCTTATGAGATATATCAGGATTTTGTCGGTCTAAAGTGGATGGTCTGAACGCTCTCTTGGTTTGCATTATACAATTATATGTCTCTGGAGCATTGAGACAGACTTTTATATTTTTGTGCACGTTTAGTTCTCTCCATTTTGTATCCTGAGTATGCCAGTTAAATCTCAGAATCGGAAATTAGGAGGGAACTATTCATGTAAAGACTCTAACCCTGTTCCAAAAATAGATACATTTTTGAAGTCTCCCATGCTTCCTAAAGTACACGGCGGCAAGGCTGCCTCCCCTAGTGGATCGCACTATGCTCCCCTTAATGAGGGGGCAGGTGCTGATAAGCCTTCATCTGAAACTAGTAAACCTTCTGCTGCAGCATTGGATAACATCCTCTCGGAGATAGCAAAATGTAATTCCTCGATAAAGGAGTTAGCTACCCAGGTTGGGTCAGTGTCCTCTGAGATAATGTTTATCCGGCAGAACTCCACCTCTATTAAGGATAGGCTGGCTTCTCTGGAAAAAAACACTGCCTAAAATGGAGGGAAGACTGGGGGTGGTGGAAAATGAAGTTACTGGTTTGAGTAAAGAAAATGTGCGTATTAAAGAGAAACTGATATACATGGAGGATCGGTCACGTCGTTGTAATATACGGCTGATTGGTTTCCCTGAGGGTTGCGAGGGAGAGAATTCTGTTGAGCTTTGTTATAACTGGCTTCTAGACACCTTGGGTAAAGATACTTTGTCTCATTTATTTGGTTTAGAGAGAGCGCATTGTGTACCCTTTAAAAAACCTCACCCTGGGAGTCCGCCACGTACTTTTTTGGTAAAAATTTTGTGCTCTAATGATAGAGATAAAGCTCTTAAAAAAGCCAGAGAGATTGGAGACATACAATATAATGGTTCAAAAATCTCTTTATTCCCTGACTACTCACGTGACACTCAGATCAGGAGAAGTTCATATCGGGAAGTCAAGTTGAGACTTAAGACAGCAGGCATCTCCTTTTCTTTATTGTTTCCAGCTAAACTGAGGATAGTATACAAAAATTCTGTGCTGTTTTTTTCAAATGCCCAGGAAGTTACCAAGTGGTTGGACTGAGGGATTATAAAGAATTAATTTTCTTGGGAGAGTTCTGTTTGTTTTCCTTCTGGGGGGAGGGGGAAGAATGATTGGCATTATGAATAAAGGATAGATCGGTGAGGTGCTTAGGAGGAGTGGGCAGGGCCTAGTTTGGAGTTATGTGCAGGCTTGTGCATAACAGGGTGAGGAAGGGGAGGTTGGGGTAGGGTGGGCGGAGAGCAGGGGGGATTCTTTTTTCTTTTTCTTTTTTTTTCTTCTTCTTCTTCTTCTTCTTCTCTCTCTTCTCTAAGGTGTGATGTCCACTACTAGGATTTTATTATGGAATGTGCGAGGGATGGCCGATAAAGTTAAGAAGGTTGTGATTTTTGATGCCGTCAGTAGATACCTCCCCGCTATAATTGGTATTGTTGAAACCCATTTAGGAAAACAACTGGAAGGTAGCTGCCAGAGGTTGTGGGCTAAATATGAATTACACTATTACACTCTACATTCTCCACATACTCATCGGTAGTGTCGGTTTACATACACAAGGGGGTTAATTTTTCCTTACACTCTAATTCTAATTCTAATTGCTCTTATGGAGTTTCAGAAGGGGAAAAAGTACGATTCTCTGTTTGCTCTCGGGGACTATAACTGTGTTATGGACCCAAAAGTAGATCGCAGAACTGCTCGGGCCCAGAGCGTGGTTCACTTTTCCCCTCTTCGCTCATTCTGCGATGAGGTGGGCTGGTTCGACGCCTGGCATCTGTTACACCCGGATAAGATCGCATTCTCATGTTTTAGCTCCTCGCATCAGGCTGCTTCTAGAATAGATCTTGTCCTTTCCAACAATGCTGGTCTAAACTCTATTAAAGATATTAGTTTTAAAGCTAAAACGATTTCTGATCACACTCCATTACTGCTGCAATTGAAGGGTCAGATAGTGAATTATATGATGAGACCTTTTAGACTCAACCATCACTGGCTCAATGTCTTGGGAAACGAAGATGAGATCAGTAAAGAAATTAAATGGTTTTGGGAAATAAATAAGGTACGGACGATATTTTGGTTGTATGGGACACTTTAAAAGCTTATGTTAGAGGTTTATATATTAAATATATCATCGTTAAAAAAGGCAGTTCAGAGCCAGAGAAAAGGAGCTCAAATCTAAGCAAGAGGTTTGCTTAAAGCGTTATGTGGAAAGTGGAGCCCCGGAAGCTCTTAGTGAGTTGAAAGGGGCGCAAGACGCCTATGGGGAATGGATAAGACAAAAAGCCCAACTAAGTTGTTATTTATGGGCCAACAAAGGTTTCTCCTGGGTGGCAAACCCAATAAACTTCTGATTAATCTCCTTAAAAGTCAGCAAGACCAGCAGGATATAATGGCTTTAAGGACTAGGGAGGGGCATATTGTCCCGGATATCAAGGTTTCGGAGATGGCCGTGGCTTCCCGAAAATCTTATTGTATGCAGACGATGTCTTGCTGTTTATTAAAAAACCCAGAAAAGGTAATTCCGAACATTATTGATCAGATTGAGCAATTGGGGCTAATATCAGGTCTCAGCATCAATTGGGAGAAGTCTTCTCTTCTCCCCCTTGATGAGGAGATAAACTTAGGATTCTTGGGTTAACCGACTGTCTGGAATACCTTGGAGTTAAAGTGACCAAACATGCTAATGCATTTGTGGATCAAAATATTACGCCTTTTGTAAAGAAACTTAAAACTAGAATAAAAGTCTGGAAAAGTCTACCGATATCTATGGTAGATAGAATTGTAGTGGTGAGAATGATTGTTCTGCCTCAACTCCTTTTCCTGTTTATGGCCTCTCCCATTTGGATCGGTGATACTTAGATTAACTTAGTTGAGAGGATGTTAGGGGATCTAATATGGGGAAGGAAAAGGGTAAGGTTGAAATACACGTTTTTTTCAGCACCTAGGGATAAAGGAGGATTTGCACTTCCTAATTTGCGGCTATATTTCCTTGCATCACATTTGGCCAATATTATTAGGGTTTGACTTGTAGGGATCACTGGTATGAAATTTTGGAGTCTGGCGCTTTGAGATACAGGCCCTATGAAAACTCCTCATTATGTTTTTTGATAGACAAAGTGTGGCGTGAGGTTAGACTTCGATGTGGTGTTGTGGGAAGTCTGGTCTTTACTCCACTCTGGAGCAACTTCAATACAGTATATCTGAATTCACAAAAATTTGTAATAGTATGTTTTGGAAACAGAAAGGTATCACAAGGGTTGCACACTTGTTTGTTGATGGGGAAATGAGTACTTTTCGCATCTTTGTGCCACGTATGGTTTAACGGATAAACACAGATTTTTCTATAATCAGCTTGTGCATGCTAGAGCTAATTCACTAGATATGAATAAGTTTAGTATCTCACAATCTTTGATTTTTCATACACTTCTGGAGTTAGACAATAAGAAAAAATGTATCTCTGTTATATATAAAATTTTGAATAGTAACTGTGTCCAGGATAGGGCTGACAGGAGCTGATCTAGATGGGAGAGGCAGTTGGGGCGGGTTGAGGCATCACAGTGAAATGACATTCTTAGTAATATTAACAAAGTTTTGTTAAATGAAGCACAGAAATTGCTACAATTCCGTATTGTGCACCTTAGTTACTATTCCCCGAAACTACTACATAAAATGGGAATCAGAGACAATACACTCTGTCCGAGGTGTGGAACTAAGGGGGGTTAATTGGGTGGGTTAGGGGTAAATATTTTGTATATATGTATTTTGTATACTTTTATTTGAGATTCCTCTGACTGGAATATGTACTGATGTTATGTCTTAGAGTAAGATATTTGTCTAAAAAGAAATAAATGAATTTAAAAAAAAAAAAAAAAGTTGTCCGCCATTTGCATCTTTGGCTTGAGGAAAGTTACTGATCACATCAGGTCTCACTCCTGAGACCCACTGCAATGCAAACATACAGCCAGTTAATATGCAGTAGTGGGTCACACTCCAGGATCAGCAGGGAGATGTGACTAGTTCTCTGTATATACTGTAATGGAGAGAACAAGTCAAATTTGACTTATGGCCAGTGACTGAAGCAAGCATGCACTCCCCAGCAGACTCTTGGCATTGCAGCAGGCCTCAGAAGTGAGATCCAATGTAATCTATACCTTCTGCCATGTCTGAGGACAGATGAAAAGGTTTTTGAAATGACTAATGAATGAGAGAATCTAAATTCTCTAATTCTCTAAATGCTCATTGCTGACGGAAACAGAATTTTCCTATTCTCAATTGCAGAAAAAATAATGTGAGCTCAGAAACACATGAACTTTAGCGCCAAGCTTTTTCCTAAATCTATTCTTCTTTATTAGTAAATGGGGAGATGGATGACAAGACAAAATAAATGCTGTCAGGGGAAACTTATAAAAGATTGTTTCTCCACAGTTACTGTATTAATTTGAAAGTGAAATAAATCAAGAAAAAAAGGGAGGATATTGTAGCAGGTTGTTTTAGTCTTTTTTGCTTGTTTGTTTATAAATGTGTTTGTTACTGCTTGTATGTTATATTGTTTACATGATAGACTGTAGAAGGAACCTTTGGCACACTATGAAATAATTTTTATTAATATTTTAATAAATAAAATAATATTAATAATTCATTCAAACATTTGGATAAACTATGATCTTATGGAAGGATATTGCCGTGGCCCGGATGGCTGGAACAAATGTTGGGCCTGCTGGTGGGTTCTGGTGTTTTGGAGGTTACTTATCATGGTGGCCAGGATTGGTAACATCCACCCCCGGACACATGGCAACCGGACCTTGGTTAGGACTAAGGTGAGGTGCCGAGTGTTAGTGCAAGTGCGGCGGCAAGGATGACAGAGTCCACTTTAAGCAACGTCCAAACTTTACGTATAAAGAGTATCTTAGTGCAAAATTAGTAGCAAACAGTGCTTAAGTACTTAGTGCAAAAATCAACAGGAGTAATCCAACAGGCAAATAGGTGAGTTTATAGTATAAATACAGTAGCAGGTGTCAGGGACCAGATTGGAGGGCCCTTACCTAACTTAATACTCACCGGAATGTGGTGAAGATATCCTCATACTCATATATTCTGTCCAAATGTGGTAGTACGAGTCCCAGGTCTCTGTCACTGGGTGGAGCTGGCTAGTGTATGTATCATCGATCACCAACAGCATCAAGAGTTGGAAGGAAAGGAAAATAATACCTCCACATGAAATACCACATATATAATACCACATATTGTCACTGCAGTGACTAAATGATACTATACAATTATTTGATAAAACCCCCCTATACAACTATTACCAATAACCAGCTGCTGATAACATGATGTAGCCACTTCCCACCAAGAAACTCCAAAACTTCCCCCATACAGACCATCACCATAAAAAGTAAAATAAAAAAAATCTCTTTATGTCAATATAAACATAGAGAAAGAGTACAGAGACATATATATATATAGTGGTACCTTGGTTTGAGGGTAACTTGGATTGAGAGCATTTTGCAAGAAGAGCTCACAGTTTTTCAAAATTGTAACTTGGTTTAAGAGCTCCATGTACTGGGTGGGAGTTGGGGAGGCACGTGTTCTGCACAGCATGGTCTACAGCACTGTACTCTGGCCCAGGAAGTCTCATTTACCTTCCAAATCATAGCAGATCCACCTCAGGCTGGGGCTTGCATCAGGGGGCAGGACTGTGGAGGTAATCTCTTCATAGCTGTAACCCCTCTCTCCCCAGAGTGCTGCTATACTGTGCCCACATGTACCCTGCTCATTTCTTTATGCTCCCTTCAGTCTCTGTCAGTCCCTGTGTTTCCCATCCACTCCATTACTGTACAGTAATAGTTGTTATAATTCGATCATTGTGTGTGAATTCGGCTTGAAGGACCAGCCGACGCCCTATGTCTCTGACCTGATTCACACACTTCTGTGCTTCCAGGGAGCCGACACCCAGCTTCATGTTTCTCTTGATTCCTTTCTGGTGCTTGTGGGGTTAAGCCTTCAGGTGTTGCCTTGCTCCTGGGGCTTGCCCCATTCAGAGCACAGGGAGGGCTCCCTGGCTGCTATTGGTCTGCATCACAGCTGTCAGACTCCTTGCTCCTATCAAGGGCTGGGGCGGGAGTTCTGGCAGCATTTAGTCTGGCCAGTTCTATCTGAAGTTGCCAGTGTATGTTTGGTCTCCACTACACCAGCGTTACTGTGGTTCCTGTATTCTGTTTTGAACTCGGACTCAGACTTTGCCTCTGCCTTATCCTTTTATACTGCGATACTTCCTGTGCTTGACCTTGGACCGGGCTCTGTTAACCCTTGCTTGCCGATTTGGATTTTGAGGTTACCTCCTGTTGCTGACTCGGACTGCCTGACCTGTTTTGTATATACCTGTCTGTGTGTACTGTCTACCTCCCCGTATCCCTAGTTAGGCTAGGGACTGTCGCCCAGTTGTTGCCCTAGGGGTTAGCCTAGGGGGGCAAGCAGGTAGGGACAGGGGTTGTGGGTCTAGACAAGGGACTGCCATCTTCCCGGACCCCAGGACTCCCTGACAGATACACTGGCCATCAAAAGTCAGACTCGTATATACACCAGCTAGCTTTTTTTTTTCTATGGAGAATGTCTGCTATGGCAGGTCAGGTAGAGACCCTTACCTCCCTGGTGCAGGACTTATCTGCTCGCTTACAGCATCAGGAGCAGAGTGTGACATCCACCCAGACCCAGTCTCAGGTCCTCCCGATGATGGTCTCTGAACCACATGCTACATTACCTGATTTTTTTGCAAATTATACTTTGACCTTTGTCCCCACTCTTCTGGCTCTGAGGCTCAGAAGGTAGGGATTGTCATTTCCAGACTAAGAGGAGATCCCCAGCACTGGGCGTTTTCTCTACCCTCTGACTCCCCAACCCGACAGACCTTGGACGCTTTCTTTTCTGCCCTAGGTCTGCTATATGATGAATCCTATATGCTATATGATGTATCCCAATTGATGTCACTTCCTCAATGCCAGAGCTTGGCATACGGCTACTGCTCACAGTTTTGTCAGTACTGTACCGAGTCTGGGTGGAATTACCTGGCCCTAAAGAATCTGTTTCTGGCTGGCCTCTCTGACTCGTTGAAAGACTTACTTATAGCCCATCCTGAGCCAAGAACCCTTGAAGAGGCCATGTCGCTGGCAATCCGTGCGAATCGGCGCCTGAGGGCCAGGTATTCCAACAGGTCTAGTCCCGTCCACTCCCCTCCATCCTCATTAGCCAGCACTGTGTTTCTGTCTTCTGCTGAACCCATGGAGCTGGATACTATGACTCCTCAGGAGCGGAGGGATTTCCGTTCTTAGATTCAGACTTAGGCTATGTTCACACTATGTAAGTTTCCGGGCGTAGCACGTTCCGTGAATAAGCGGCCGGAGACTTACGTAGTTTGCGTATAATGGAAAGTATACGAAGTACGGCTGCACAGTTCTCACTACGTACGAACTTACGCCCGGATCGTACGCGGCGGCGTAAAAAAATGAACCAGACCATTGTTTGCGGACGAAAATGCCGTAACTTACGCCCGTAGCGTTACATGCGGTCCCGTACGTAGTGGTGATTTCTTTATTTTTGCAGCTTTTTGTGCCGATCCAAAAGGCTCTGTGGGGTGTCCGGGGCTAGGCGAAGATTTCCAAGTAAAAGACCGCTGTCAGATCGCTACTTAGGGCGCTCGGGAAGCATAAGTAGACTTCGGGCGTAAGTTTGCGGTCCGTACGTAGCCGGCCGCAAGTAGCGTAAATCTCCGCCCCAGAGTTTACCGCGTATACTGTGTGTCCGGCCACAAAAATATGCGGCCGGACATATACGCAGTGTGAACATAGCCTTAGCCTGTATTGTGGTGGTTCAGATCACTGGGTTGCTACCTGTTCCCGGATTTCTGCAAATAATAAAGGTACCACAGCAGGGAAACTCCAATTTGTAGACAGTCTGAAAGCTCAATTAGTCCCTAAAGCTAATAAGTTGTTGCTGCCCTGCACTCTAGAGTATCACTCGCTCTCTTGTGCAGGGCTAGCATTTATTGATTCTGGAGCTGCGGCCAATTTAATTAATTTTTATTTTGCCAGGAAGATTGTCAATTCTTTTGTACCGCTTTCTCCTTCTATCCAGGTCTCTGGGGTTGACTCCACCCCTCTGCATGCAGGTCAAGTGAAGTATTCCACTCCAAAAATGCACCTCACGGTAGGAGCCTTGCACTCAGAAACCTGTTCATTTTTGGTAATGAAGAATTTGTCAGTGGACATAATACTAGGCCTACCATGGTTGAGGGAACACAACCCTGTTATTGATTGGGAGACTTTAGACCTGGTCAAGTGGAATCCTCAGTGTGCCAGGCACATAAAGCATCTTAGTTTGAATACCTCGGTTTGTGTTAATTATCAATTGCCTGAATACATTGCTGATTTCTCTGATGTGTTTTCTAAGCAGTTGTCTGAGATTTTACCTTAACATCGTAACATTGGCTAAGTTACCCAAAGGTTGAATCTATAACCTCACAGTACCAGAGAGAGTCTTTAAAAGAATACATACACGATAGTCTAGCTAAGGGGCATATTAGACCATCTGAATCACCCACTGGGGCAGGTTTCTTTTGTGGAGAAGAAAGATGGTGGACTCAGACCCTGCATTGACTACCGAGAGCTAAATAAGATTACGGTAAGGAACCAGTATGCAATCCTCTCATCCCTGACCTTCTGAACCAGGTTACAGGGGCCCAATGGTTTTCCAAACTGGATCTCCGGGGGGCATATAATCTTATTTGTTTTTGGGAAGGGGATGAGGAGTGGAAGACTGCTTTTAATACACCTCTCGGTCATTATGAATACCTGGTGATGCCTTTTGGGCTCTGTAACGCTCCTGCAGTTTTATCAGGGCTTTATGAACTCTATCTTTCAGGATATAATTGGTACATTTGTGGTTATATATCTAGATGATATTCTCGTCTTTTCACCTGATTGGGAGTCACACTGTTCCCATTTACGTACAGTCTTATACCGCCTCAGAGCAAATAAGTTGTTTGCAAAATTTGAAAAATGTTTGTTCGGAGTACAAAAGATTTCTTTTCTTGGGTATATCATAACACCTCAGTATATGCAAATAGATCCAGCTAAGGTGAAAGCGATTACTGAGTGGGCCCAACCTACCACCTTAAAGGCCTTACAACGATTCCAAATTTTCAAATTATTACCACAAATTTATAAAAGATTTCTCGGTAATCGCAAAACCCTGCACGGATTTAACCAGGAAGGGTGCAGATGTGAGAGCCTGGACCACATCTGCTCTAACTGCATTTGCTACTCTTAAGGCCTCATTTTACTCAGCTCCTGTCCTCATTCAACCTGATCTGACCCATCTATTTATTGTAGAAGTGGATAGTTCTGAGTTTGGAGCGGGGGCAGTATTGTCAACAATCTCAGACCTTGCGCCTTCTTTTCTAGAAAATTCTCTGATACTGAACGCAATTATGACATTGGTATCCGTGAGTTACTTGCCATCAAATGAGCATTTGAGGAATGGAGGCATTATTTGGAAGGTGCAGTTTACCAGACAACGGTTATTACCGACCATAAAAATCTCGTTTATTTATACTCCGCTAAAAGGTAAAATTCTTGACAAGCTCGTTGGGCATTATTTTTTTCTCGTTTTAATTTTGTGGTTACTTACAGGCCTGGTACTAGGAATGTCAAAGCAGATGCGTTATCTAGAAGCTTTGGCACCCCTGAACCAGTGAATACAGAACCTGAGAACATCCTCTCCCCAGGAGTTGTTCTAGCAGCCGTTTCCTCCAACCTTTCTCCACTTATTGAAGCAGCCCAAGAGTCTGCTCCTGAAGCCCTTCCGGAAGGCAAACTATTTGTCCCTTTGTTTCTCAGGTTGAAAGTTCTGGAGGAGACACATTGCTCAGTTCTAGCTGGTCATCCAGGTATCAAGGGTACTCAGGAGCTTCTGTCCAGGGTATATTGGTGGCCACATATGGCCAGGGATGTAAGATTATTTGTTTCTGCCTGCCCGGTCTGTGCTAGGGGAAAGAACCCCAGGAGACGTCCTGAGGATCCTCTTCTCCCCTTGCCCATTACATCTAGGCCCTGGACACATCTGTCTATGGATTTTACAACCCATTTGCCACGGTCACACCATTGTCTGGGTTATAGTAGACAGGTTTTCGAAGATGGCTCATTTTGTTCCTTTGAGTAAGTTACCAAATGCTAAGTTGTTGTCTGAAATTTTTATCAAGGAAATTGTTTGATTACATGGTATTCCAGAAGATATTGTTTTGGATAGGGGTGTACAATTCGTAGCTCGTTTTTGGTGAGCTTTTTGCAAAAATCTGAATGTCAATTTATCATTTTCTTCCGCATTTCACCCAGAGTCTAATGGGCAAACAGAACGTATGAATCAAGAAGTAATTCAATATCTCCGTCTTTTTGTTTCTGATAACCAATCCCGGTGGTCCACTTACTTGCCTCTCGCCGAATTTGCCATTAATAATCATGTTAATTCCACCTCTCAAACCTCACCTTTCTTTTGAAATTATGGTTTTCAACCTCGGTTTTCATTTTCTTCTCCATCTGCATCTGACACACCTCAGGCTAACGTTTCCACTGATGAACTGTGCACAGTTTGGGCCCAAGTTCTGAAGAACCTTCAGGGTACCCAGGAAAGGCTAATACAGAACACCAATAAGAAACGCACCATCTCTGCACCATTTGTTGTTGGGGATAAGGTTTTACTTTCCTCAAAAAATCTGAAATTGAAGGTTCCCTCTTTGAAACTTGCTCCTCGGTATGTCGGTCCATTTACCATTTTACAGGTCATCAATCCAGTTGCATATAAATTATCTCTTCCCTGTTCATGGAAGGTTCATAATGTATTTCATAAAAGTCTGCTTAAGAAATTTGTTGTTCCGGTATTGCCCACCCATGACCCACCCTCTCCTGTGTTGGTGCAGGGAGAACTTGAATATGAAGTTGAGAAAATCGTTGACTCTAGGCGAGTCAGACGCTCGCTGCAATATCTGGTGCATTGGCGTGGGTTTGGCCCTGAGGAAGGAACGTGGGTCCCTGCCAGGGATGTTCATGCTCCTCGTTTATTCCACAGGGCCTTTCCACACAAACCGGCTCCTAGCCTTAGGGGTCCAGTTCCCCCCTGGGAGGGGGGGTACTGTTAGAATTCGATCATTGTGTGTGAATTCGGCTGGAAGGACCAGCCGACGCCCTATGTCTCTGACCTTATTCACACACTTCTGTGCTTCCAGGGAGCCGACACCCAGCTTCATGTTTCTCCTGATTCCTTGCTGGTGCTTGTGGGGTTAAGCCTTCAGGTGTTGCCTTGCTCCTGGGGCTTGCCCCATTCAGAGCACAGGGAGGGCTCCCTGGCTGCTATTTGTCTGCATCACAGCTGTCAGACTCCTTGCTCCTATCAAGGGCTGGGGCGGGAGTTCTGGCAGCATTTAGTCTGGCCAGTTCTATCTGAAGTTGCCAGTGTATGTTTGGTCTCCACTACACCAGCGTTACTGTGTTTCCTGTATTCTGTTTTGAACTCGGACTCAGACTTTGCCTCTGCCTTATCCTTTTATACTGCGATACTTCCTGTGCTTGACCTTGGACCGGACTCTGTTAACCCTTGCTTGCCGATTTGGATTTTGAGGTTACCTCCTGTTGCTGACTCGGACTGCCTGACCTGTTTTGTATATACCTGTCTGTGTGTACTGTCTACCTCCCCGTATCCCTAGTTAGGCTAGGGACTGTCGCCCAGTTGCTGCCCTTGGGGTTAGCCTAGGGGGGCAAGCAGGTAGGGACAGGGGTTGTGAGTCTAGACAAGGGACTGCCATCTTCCCAGATCCCAGGACTCCCTGACAATAGTACTGTGCAGTCTAAATGTTTGTTTCATTTGTTTTACATGTTCAGAATAAAAAATCATCACTCTAGTGCTCTAGAATTAAGGGCGCTTTATAAATAAATATTAATAATAATAATAAAATTTTGGGGTGTGGAACCATTTGTCTGCACTTCAGTTATTTCTTATACTAAAATTTGCTTTGGTTTAAGAGTGATTCGGATTCCCGGAACGAATTATGCTCGTAATCCAAGGCACCACCAATATATATATATATACACACACACACACACACACATATATACAGAACAAAATATTGTTGGTAGTGCTGTGCAAATGACAGATAGCAAATGCTGGTAACGACGGCACAGACATGGTAGCCTAAAACAGACAAAATAGTCTAGCTTGGCCGTGTGCTGCTTCAGATTCCTCAAGGGCATGCCCAGTATTGTAACCAGTAACCAGGGTTGAATAGGAGAAATCCAGCCCAGGGGAAGAACTAAAGACGAGGGGGGCAGGAGACACAAGAAGGAGAGGCATTGCAGGCCTAGGGCATGGATGTCTTAGGCCACACCTCACTAACACCGCTGCTCAAGAATAAAAGATTGTTTTTAACCCCAACTGTCGCACCAGGTGAATTTTGAATGACACGACCAGGAAGGATTTAATGTCAGCAACCAAACGCTACCAATGGTTTGGGGGTGGGTTGGTGAGTACAGATTTGCTTTAAGGGTGCTTTAAGTGTCCTTGGCTATTTCTGTCACTTCTATAGAGCTTAGAAAGTCATAGACATACAGGACCATTTCTCCATTCATACTCCAAATGGAGACACTGGCTGGTGGCTGCCCCATTATGCAGGACCAGGGTCAGTGCACCTTGATCTGGATAAAGGTGCAGATTCCAAAGTTGGAATCCACATCTATCTAAAATTATGCCATCACATCATTGTCTATAGTACCTACCTTGTTGCTACATCAAGGTGTATGTACAAAAAACAATGGTTAAAGTACTTGAGCTTAGGGTGAACAAACACTCAGGTTGCATTGTAGTTGCATAGCATTGTAATGCCGCTGGGTGTCATCCTGATACCTACCACCAGTGGTGCTGTCCAGGTGCTACTCCTGTCTGTGCTGCTTACTACCTTGTTTCTGTCTGTTCCTTCACCACACCTCTCGCTGGTCCTCCGTCCGTTGGTGTCCACCTGAGTCCTCGCCCCGTAAACCCTGGTGTCCACCCCCTTGGTAGCACAGTGGGTCCACATCCGCTGCCCATTACATGCATTTTCTGGTACTGTAGGGAGATTCTTCTATTACTTACAATTGGAAACAGATCTGAACAATCACCAGAATGTAGCATACAGTACCTAACTAGTTTATTAATTAATTCATTCATTTATTTCTTGCATGGGGATTGCCATAAACTGATGGAAACATTTTTTCACCATCAACATCCATAATATGTCATAATAAAGAAATATTCTAGCAGAGTTCTTTGTGGGATGAGAAACGTGCATGCTTGAGCTTTCTTTCATTGTAACAAGCTGGCAGTGTATATTATATTATAATGGACTGTGGACTGAAGGGTCAAGTTCAAGTATGAGCTATGGAGGCAAAAACAATTTGAAAGACTGTGATTCTAACAGAATGTTTAAACTCTTTTGTACTTTGACCTTTTGTATCACCCTGAATACATCAACCCCTCTGTTGTTTAAAGTGTCTTATCTGCTTAGTCAGTGCTGATAAAGGCATTTATGTAAACCTTCACATTCTACACTTGTTGGCTAGTCAGGAGCAGAGAAGGGCCTTGTATAATGGGCTGACTGTGACCAAATATTTAAAGATACCGAAGGCTTTAAATATAGAAAAATGTGGAACGTATATACAGGTAATCTATACAACTTATATGTTATGAATAGTGATGAGTGAAGATGTTCGCAAATGGCCATATGTTCGTACGAACATGACGCTAATTGTTCGTGTTTGCTGATCACAAACAAATTGTTCAATGATCGGAATGTTATAACGATCATTTTCAAATATATTCAAACTTGCAAATGTACACAACTGCCTTATTAATACTTTGCGCCTGATAAGCTGTACGTATGAACGTAACTCTACACTGAAATGTATGCAATCTGTACGCAACTGTGTACGCAAATGAATGCAATTGAAATGCGTATGCAAATATGTATGCAACTGCGTACTTTACGCTTTGCACCTGATAATGTTCGGCGTCATCAGCCGCTCAGCCGCGGTTGGCTGAGCATAACAGTTATGACGTGGCGGAGGAGGGGGCGGCGGCAGCGATTCGGCCACCCGTCCAAAGATGACGTTTGGCACAAGATGGAGGACATGCGCGACACGGATCAGGTAATGTATAATGCACCAACACTTCCGGGTACACGGGCGGAGGTGCTGGGTCTCGGGAAGGGAGCGATTCACAAACATAACATACATTACAAATTTGTATAACTTTGTAATGTGTGTTATTCTGTGAATAATTTTTTTGCGCCGCACTACCCCTTTAAGTAACTATAACTAGTATTTTTATCTTCAAACAATGTAAAGGCTATAGGTAGTCACAGAAATGCATGAAACACTTTACTGACTCTATATGCATAATTGTGTGTAGTTAGCAGATGAAGCCAGAGTACTCTTCCAAGTTATCACACCACTAACTGGTGTGTAACTAGTAACTATTTTGGCCTGGCTTCTTTTTTTTTTTTTTTTTTTTTACCAGTACCCTGTGTAAACCCCTGGTCATTGTTTTTTTTTTTAACCAGTGATGTATGTGATTTTATATAAATAATTTTATTATATTTGTGCAATAAAGATGAATTGTTTCTCTACTTGATTGTGGTGTTGATCAATTTTTAGGATATATATGTAAAAGCATCCCAGCCCTGCAAACACGAAACAATATAAAATATATCTTTGACATCCCCAGTTATCTCGACTACTTTCAGAAAGTATTTACAGAACAATTGTTCTAACAAGAGCAGCTTGATTCTCAACGCACGTACTCTCTTATCGTTCCTTAAATTCCTCTCGTAGATTCCTTCCATAGAAGGTTTCACTAAGGCGGGTTCCCACCATGTTTGCAGTGAATGCTTGGCATATATGTCAGGAAAAAGGATGACCGTAAACTTGAGAAGTATTGAGTGTTCTTCTGCTATATTATTAGCCATATACACTATATACAGTATACAGTATTGTTGAAAAACATAGCTGACTATGATTTACAAAACTGATATATGCACAAAATATTTGCTTCAAGGAACATAGACATATGTATGTAACAACAGTCCCTCTCTACAGCCACACCAGTGAGGAAATGAAAACCAGTTCAGTCTTGCTAGTGACAGGCAGGAGGCCTGATCCCAGCACATTAAACTCTGCATTCTGATTTCATTGGTTGGGGCCATCAGCAGCAGGGTGACCTCTATGCTCCCTGTGAATGACTTGTGTTTCCCTACTTGGATTGGAGTGTTGAATGTCACAAAATACAAATCAATGAGCCTCTCATGTTTATTGCACACAGGTCACATCATCAATAAACCCTAATAGATTATTTGTGAAATTACATCAAGTTAGGATCATTTCAAAGAGCAAGTAATCTACATGTGGGATTATTCTGTGCTGAAACTACTGAGTGCTGTTTTTTCTGATGTCCTTTGTATCAGATGCTATGTCTACCACATGTCAACAGGTCATTAAGGTACTATTTAGTGAAACATGCATCATGTCAATGGACATTTAGGCTAATGGTCATATTGTTTTTTTTTGTATACATACTTTACAATTATGTAAAATATGTAAAACCACAAAAACACCCCACGTGTCAATTATGTGTCTTCCAACTATTGCTCGTAAAGGTATGTTGTAGACATATGGCATAATGTGAAAAAAACTATCAAACTATTTTAGGGCAAAATGTTATTGCCTAACACACACAATAAACAGACAATCCGCAGACTTAAATGGTCATTTAAATAACTTCAGTTTGTTTATTTGTTTGATAGCACTAAAGTCTTGGCCACTAGGTGCCTCATTTCCCTGCAATCTGCTGTCCACTCCCTGTAGTTAATTGTGTTGTCCGGGATATTTTAATAAACTTGCATTGTATTGACCTTTGTGGGTGTTGCATATTCTACATACATTTCTATTTTTTATTTAGAGCGGTTAATGTGTTCTCAGGCTTAGTCACATGACCACTCTGCCTGTGTTTTCTTTACTTCCTGTGATGTCACGTTCCCTTTCTGTTTCCTGTTCCTGCCAGTGAGGGAACAGTGAGTCATCAGGTGGGTGGGGTTATGCATCCACATTTCTTTAGCCCCACCTCTTACAGCTAACTAACATCTGAGCCCAGAAGAAACTGCAGCAGTAAGGACAGCATGACAGACTACAATCTCTGTACAGCACTGCAGCATAGGTTGGAGCTATAAACAGCAAATAAAGAAACTATGGGGATGATTTATCAAAACCTGTGCAGAACAGGGAAGCAGTTGCCCATAGCAACAAGTCTAGGTTTCACTTTTCAAGGCCTTTTTAAAAATGAAAGAAACAATCTGATTGGTTGCTATGGGTAACTGCTCTTCTGCACAGGCTTTGCTAAATCTTCCCCTATATTGTTCTATTGTACTGTAAGGATGTACAGTGTTAGGGCAGCACTGCTGCTGTGTGTAATATGGAGAGGATAGAGGAAACTTCAACTCATGGCAGTCACCATTCTATCTATTTCTTGCTGAGGTAAACTTGTAACAGAATCCTGCTTCATTGAGACCCCGTCCACCTGTATGATGGTTACTGTAGTGTATATGTAACCCAGGACTACAACTCCTATCATGTACATGTGTGCTGGGGTTTGTAGTCCTACAACAGGTAAGAGTGAAAATACTAGTTTATTTGATAACACACTCACCAGCCACTTTATTAGGTACACCTGTCCAACTGCACGTTACCACTTAATTTCTAATCACATGGCGGCAACTCAGTGCATTTAGGCATGTAGACATGGTCAAGACAATCTCCTGCAGTTCAAACCGAGCATCATTATGGGGAAGAAAGGTGATTTGAGTGCCTTTGAACGTGGCATGGTTGTTGGTGCCAGAAGGGCTGGTCTGAGTATTTCAGAAACTGCTGATCTACTGGGATTTTCATGCACAACCATCTCTAGGGTTTACAGAGAATGGTCCGAAAAAGAAAAAACATCCAGTGAGCGGCAGTTCTGTGGGCGGAAATGCCTTGTTGATGCCAGAGGTCAGAGGAGAATGGGCAGACTGGTTCGAGCTGATAGAAAGGCAACAGTGACTCAAATAGCCAACCGTTACAACCAAGGTAGGCAGAAGAGCATCTCTGAACGCACAGTACCTCCAACTTTGAGGCAGATGGGCTACAGCAGCAGAAGACCACACCGGGTGCCACTCCTTTCAGCTAAGAACAGGAAACTGAGGCTACAATTTGCACAAGCTCATCGAAATTGGAAATCGAATCGAAATCGAAATTCCAATTAGAAGATTGGAAAAACGTTGCCTGGTCTGATGAGTCTCGATTTCTGCTGCGACATTCGGATGGTAGGGTCAGAATTTGGCGTCAACAACATGAAAGCATGGATCCATCCTGCCTTGTATCAACGGTTCAGGCTGGTGGTGGTGGTGTCATGGTGTGGGGAATATTTTCTTGGCACTCTTTGGGCCCCTTGGTACCAATTGAGCATCGTTGCAGCGCCACAGCCTACCTGAGTATTGTTGCTGACCATGTCCATCCCTTTATGACCACAATGTACCCAACATCTGATGGCTACTTTCAGCAGGATAATGCGCCATGTCATAAAGCTAGAATCATCTCAGACTGGTTTCTCGAACATGACAATGATTTCACTGTACTCCAATGGCCTCCACAGTCACCAGATCTCAGTCCAATAGAGCATCTTTGGGATGTGGTGGAACGGGAGATTCGCATTATGGATGTGCAGCCGACAAATCTGCGGCAACTGTGTGATGCCATCATGTCAATATGGACCAAAATCTCTGAGGAATGCTTCCAGCACCTTGTTGAATCTATGCCACCAAGAATTGAGGCAGTTCTGAAGGCAAAAGGGGGTCCAACCCGTTACTAGCATGGTGTACCTAATAAAGTGGCCTGTGAGTGTAAGTAACTGGCGAGTCACCGTGCTGCTCAAAGGACAATTGTAGTAATAGACATTTCCTGCCTATGAATAGAGTGGGTGGAGCTTGATTCTGAGAGGGGGTGGAGCTATAGGCTTGCAGAGCTGTGATGTCACTGCTGACCCCTGTGACCTGGAAGTTCTTTATGTAAACAAACACAAGTCCAAAAAGCAGCAACAGAGGAGGATGCCCAGGGACACAGAGGTGAGAAAAGGTGAGAGAAAACCACTAAGGGAAAGCGACAGATTACAAAATTATTCACATTTCTAATAAGAAAAAAATGTTGGACAACCTATTTAAGGAGAATCCATCTGTAGTAACAGACACAGCAAGACAGAAAACAAGCATGTGCAATGTGCAGGAGAGAGAGAAAACCTGGACTGGTATTTGCAATTTGTGAGCCTGTCTGCCTTCTCAAGAAGGATCAAAGCTTCGCTGATGGTGTTTGTACACAGTGCTGCCTCCTGTTTATAATCTCTATCTCCCCTACCCTGTAGTCTGCAGGCTTGGCTAAATCGGCATTTCAGTGCTTAGTATAACCCCTTCCTTGCTATGCTGCTGCTGTTTGTAAACAGTGCTGCCTCCTGTATCTAAACTTTCTCTACCCAACAGTGTAGTCTGAAGGCTTGGCTGAATCAGCAGTTCAGCGCTTAGTGTAACCCCTTCCATGCTATACTGTTGTGGTTTCTTTACCTTCTGCTCCCATGCCTAGCACCATGCTGCTTGTTCAGTTCAGTGCACTAAACCTGTGTGTACTACTGTCAAAATGTCCAGCTCTTTTTCCATGGAGGGGACTCTTAGCATTAGAAGACATGGCCGGAGGACTGGTGGCAGGTCAGTGCAGTTTTTTTTTCTTTATTATCCCACCCTTAACATTTTTAAGTGTAAAATTAAAGGGCTTGTCCAGCCAGGAACAGGTTTTTTTAATATGTGACCCTGTTTTCAGGAAACAGAACAAGGCCACATTCACAAAATGTATTTGTTATTAAAACAACGGGCAACTTGCAACAATGGCCGTCGTTAACTAACAATAATCAACTGCATTGAAGTATATTGAACACCGGCCGTGGTGTATACACTATACCCGGTGTTCTATGCAGCCGCACAAAATAACTGACAGGTCTACTTTGTGCGGCCACTATTCAGTGAACAGCAGCCTTACAAAGCAGCCTGTTCTCACAATGTAAAGTACGGCTCCCGGCTGGACATTACATTGTGCTCTATAGCTAATTGGAGTGTGCCCACAACTAAATGTGCCCACATTGCAATTAAAGTAAAGTGATGTTCACATGTTGAACATGTGAGACAAAGGCCATTGTTTGACACTGCAAACAACAGCAGTGTCAAACAATGGCTGCCTATTTTGCCATGTGTAAACATGGCCCGAAATTGTATACTTAATCAGCTAGCTACCCAATCGCTGCAGTCCCAGGTCACTGCCATGGATCTCTTCTTTACTACTTTTCTTAACAAAACACTGTTTTGTAGTAGATGGGTTTTTTTTTATAACTCGCTATACATTTTTTTTTAAAATGAAATGTGCAATTTTGCTTTTTTTCCCTTTTCATTTACAATGATTACCATTTGGAATTAATAATGGAATTAAGAATTCTCCCATTTATAAGGCTGTCCTCTTGTACTAAGCTTCCTGGTCTCTGTCTCCAATGAAGATCATGCCAGCTAAGGGGAAGTGAAAATAGGCTGATTTCTCATATTGTCTGATATTCAAGTTTTCTTTCACACAGTATCCAGCTGAACCAAAAAATGGACCTTGTATGCAGGAAACCTTGCTTTTGTGGAGTGACTCATGGGTGAGAGGGAGCCTGAAATAAAACTTAATAGGTATAGGTTTTGAATGCTGTAGTTCTACAAACTAAATCATGCTCTCTCTCAGCCGGCCATGTCTGGATAGTTAGATGTCGTTTGGGAGCTTTTATTCTTCTTCGTAAGTAGATATCATCTCACCACAGCAGAACAGCACATGTTGGCTTCAGTCGAAGAAAATTAACCCCTTCTTCATAAAGATAAACTGACCTTCTGCTGAAAGGTGAGTAGTAGCTGATATATAAATGACTGGCAATACTATAAATGAAAATGCCTTTGTAGAGGGTGAGGCTAGCCCAATAGGACCCCTCATATTTTATGGGAACTAGTAGAAAAATCACTGAAAAATTACTTCCACTGGCACATTGTACAAAGGATGCCCAAAGTTCTTTTTTGTACTAATCCACTAGACTTTTTAGTAGACCTCTATAAACTTCTTTAGGTAAATGTTCACTAATCTATGCTCCACTAAGTGTCTGTTGTATCTTACACTCCTCAAGGAAAAGATGTGAAATTACAGAAATCATAGGATTGACATACATGTTAAAGGGGTTGTCCCATCTCCCATTTGTGCCGCCACAGTATGCTTTCACTTCCTGGTTTAGCATGGTGAGGGGGGCACAGTTGAGGAGCAAGGACTAAAGAACAAGGTGTCAATTTGACATTACACATTTCTCCAGAGACAAGCCAAGCTCTGGAGACTTGTGGGATATCAAAGAGGGACATAGGAAAAATTCAAATATACTTACCAGCTCCCGATCACCCAACTCCTGTCACTGCCTGACTACCTCTCTCATAGCTGAAAGCTGTGGTCAGCTTTGGCAACGCATTTGCAAAATTGCTTTCTTCTGCATTTTCCATCTAATAACAAAAGTTTAGGTGCTAAAAATACCCCTTAAATGATATGCAAAGCAAAAAAGTGTAAGCATAACAAGCCTAACAAGAAATACACTGACTTAAATACCTTGACATGCTATGAATAAGGTTAGTAATGGTTGCCTAAGGAATGTTCTTCCAGGCTGAATGCACTTGGGCACACAAATCATCAAGATCCACTGCTGGCAGCTCCTTTTACAATTGCTGACCAATGACATTCCAAATGTGCTTAATGGGAGACAAGTCTTGAGACCTTGCGGCCATAGAAGCACATTTAGGCCGGTTAGGTTATTCAAAGTAGCGCAACCAACATGTGGCCTGGACTTAACACATTTAAAAAACAGCTAGGACACTTAAGAGAAATGGCTGTACCACTGGTTCCAGGGCCAAATCAATATAACACTGAGCTGTTAGGTTACCTAGGATGAAAGTTAGTGGGTCCAACTACCTTACATGTTATGGTAGAATGAAAGACGCCATTACAAAGTAGACCTATTCTTAAAAAAACAAGCCCTTACATGGCCCTGTAGATAGAAAAATGATAGAAAAAAAGTGCTAGAACTCTTAGAAGGGGAGGAGGAAAAAACTGAAAAATGAAAATTGTCACAGTCCACTGGGTCATTTTTGGGCTTGATCCTCAAAGGGTTAATCAGACCAAGGGGTCTTGCAAAAGTTGGTACCTGCGAAATCTGATGTTGTTGGTTTTTCTAAGGACACACATTCAATCTGAATAACCCCTTTATATTTTAATCAGAAACAAAGTTGATATATAAGGAAACTAAAATCCACAAAATCTAAATCTTTTAAAATTTTTGATTGTAGCAGGATTACATTGATGGAATCTATAATCACTGTCAACTAAAGAAGCAACTTCCCTTCTGAGCACCAAAATACTGAGTAATGTAGAATAATAGCATGACCAGAACTGAGGTCATTTCCATAGCTGCAAATGCACATATAGGCCTCATTCGCACTACAGTATGTATTTTTTGATTAAAGTTTGCTACAACGGCCGTTGTGTAATTACAGTGGCCGATCGCATTAACTACTATGTAATCCCAGCCGGACTGTATACACTCTGGCCGGGATTCCATTAGGCCATGTCAGAAAACTGACATGTCTATTTTGTGCGGCGAATAACCACAGCACAAAATAGACTGCTAATTGGAGCGTGGGCACACCTGAATGTGCCTGCATGCCAATTAAAGAGAAATTATGTTAACCCGGCCAGTACTGCAGTACCAGACGGGTTGACCATCTCAGACAACGGCCGTTCTGTGACTCGACTGTTTTACAGAACGGCCACTGCTTTGCCATGTGTAAACATGGCCATAGAGATATGCTTTCTGTATAGCTGCCTGGCTGGATGAGTGCAACTGCTGATCATATTTCTACTTCTTGCTGAATTAAGTCTCTTTTTTATTCATTGTCTCCAGAGCAGTTGACCTGGCGTTTGTACTTTATAAAACAGCATTAGATTGAATGAAAATCCAACAACTTTTGTCCATATTAAGTCCATATTAAGTGCATGGAAATGTTCATGTTGCAGCCTATTCTGAACAGTCCTTTCATGGACATTACAGAATTGTATCTCATACTACACATTTCTAGACACACATTAAGGATATGACTAAGCACCATTATATTATTGATGAGTAATATTTTTTTTATACACATAAGTAAGATGTAAGGAGAATAATATGTTCTTTGTGTCTGCCATCTGCAATTAATTACTAAGAAGGTATCTTTTTTATGTGTACAGTATGCAGCTGAATAATGGCGGGCAAAAGTACAAAAATTATGTAGACTAGTTAAGATTGTAGGTTAATTAATTTAACTTCCATAACAGATATCACTAACAAATCCTAGAAATTTAGTAATGCTTTCATTCCACAGCTGTCTCCCGTCTCCCACAATGTACTCATGGGAATCTACGCACTTGAGAAGCAATGGATTTCCTGTTAGGAGCAGCAATTCCCTATAAACTTGCATTCTTCAGATGTATTTTTGTTTCACAGTTTCTTTTTCTTTGAGTACTTTTTTTCCAGCCATTTTTTTTATATATTTCTTTGAGCCTTCCATCTTGCTAGTAACTTAATTACAGTTTATGGGAGAATATGCAATCCAATTTGGAACATTGCACTACTTAATGCTATCAGATACATGATTGTGGGTCTTCCGTAGACTAATTAAATTCCAGAAGCAGGCAAGGAATTTCAGTAGAAAGGTTTTGCTGTTTAAAATCTTTTAAAATCACATTTTGTGTGTTCATACTCCAATATTATATTGTACTGTCACAATTTTTGCTGGAAAATAAAGTAAGGAAAAAAAACACTCACCTGCTACAGGCTCCAGTGCTGACCTCCTTTGGCATTGCTGCACTGCAGGGAAGTGATCAGCCTCTTGTGGCTGGAGGCATAAAGCTGCTTCCGACCAGAAGAGTGGTTGACAGGGTTGGGAGACAATGGCTTCCAACCCTGTCAAACACAGTGCCACATTTAACGATATACACTTCTAATTAGGTGCACATACAGTTAAAGGGATAGCATTAGCAACCGAAGGCACTTGCTTGCCACTGGCTGCCAAGCAAAGCATCTGAGATTCCAGAAAATTCCAGATGCCCCCATAGTTCTATGAGGCATCTGTGCCAGAACGTTGGACTATTTTAGGACATGTCCTATCATTTTGAGTTTATTTTCTGACATGGGCACCCTTCCGGAAAACAACAAAAAAAAAAAACTAGAGAACCTTATGGGTATGGAAATCTATCTGGATTTCCTGATAACAAAAAAAATAGATCATAATATTTATTTGTATAGTGCCAACAGATTCCACATCGATAGATAGATAGATAGATAGATAGATAGATAGATAGATTTTCCTAAAGTGTGAAGGGGCCCTAAGCCCTGCACACAGTTTCAGTCACTTTTCTAGCAACCAGCACCAGTTTGTTTTCTTTGGTTTGAATCCCCTGATGGAAATGAAATATAGTTATTTATTTTTCTTTTTTCTCATTACTGTATCATCTTTAAAAGTCCAAAGGATCCCAAGTTAGGTCTACATTAGTTTTTTTTTTTTTTTTTTTAATACAATGAAGAGAAAAATAAAAACAAAAATATATAGCTATATTTCAGTTCCATCAGGGGATTTGAACCAAAGAAAACAAACTGCTCCCGGTCTCTAGACAGGTGATTTACCCCTAGACCACAGTTCCAACACAGGCTAAGAGATTTAGCTATATCTGATTGCCGATCAATCCTCTGTTGGCAGATACTGAGTGACAGCATGAGTGATCAGGAGGCCGGGCAGCATTGATTATTCATGAAGAAGAGTAAGAAATGGTGAGGCGTGCTGGAGTGCAGCAAAAACCCTGAGCCACAACTCCTTTTTGACTCTTCATTACAGTAGGAGAGTCGAGGTGCATAATCCATAAATTACCAAAAGGTAACATGCTCACTAGGGGCTATCCAACTACAGCACACTGTCAGCACCTCAGATAGGGCCCAGGGGCTGACAGATTCCCTTTAAGAAAATCATGTGTATTTTCTGATAGTAGTCAGTAATTAGTGACAGGAAACCATCAGTATTACCCTTTACAGTAAAAATAAAAAAGAGCCACCAAATTATGTCACAAATCTATCTCCTAGTAAGACATCCAGAATTCATGCCAGCACTGCATTTAACTGTTTATATTATAAAATAATTCTAAAATATTGCAGTTTTCATTCTCACCAATAGGCCTAAAATTATGATGTGATAAGAGTAGGATGCTGTAAAGAGATATGTACACTATTACAGTGACAGGTGACACCAGTAGATAGCTAGCATCAATATAAGACAATAGCAGCTCCCTGTGTGTTCCCCAGAGTAGGCTCAGTTATGTGTCACATTCATCTTAATGGGCCAGTCCTTGTCTATTGTCTTCTATGTCCATGGGGCTTTCTGTATAGCATATCGCTAAATCGTGTTAAAAACTGATCAGGGAAGATGGCAGCTTCCATAACAATGTAAAAACAATGAAATAAAAAATAATTACAGTCAGAAAATAGAAACATATTTGAAAAAGAAACACGTTTCTGCATGTGGCACTAATCGGTAAAAGAAAATCTAGGCAATGCATTCTCTATAATATCACTAGAGATACTACAATAAATGTGGACATATTTATAGAAACAAATTCTCTTGATAAAATCAGAAAGAATGTAAATCTGTTAGTGTTTGAAATTCAAACTAATCTCAAAACTCATGCAGGCTGAAGCCTTTGATCTGTGGTTACATTACTGTAAAATTATTATTTATCAGATAAGCATATGAAGTAAAACCAAAATGGTAATCACCATCTTGGTTTCAAATATATTTTGACTTGCTCTCACCATCTACAGACATAACAATGTTAACTTGATTTTACAAAAATATAAGACAGACACTCCATTAAAATAGTTGACCATCTTAGTTTTTGTCCCACAACTCTGTGTGTGGCTGGTGGGGCCTAACTGGTATAACTATAGCAAGTTTCTATACATGATTTCAATGGAATGTAATTTAAAAATGTTAGTTTTCAGTTTTTAGTAAAACTTTATTATTACATATTGACATTTTTGGATTTTCGATTTGATTTTACAATGGTCATAAAATTCCTCAATATATTCAGGATTTCTGCTCAAAGAACCATTTTACATTTATTTTATCCCTTCCCCCACTGCAGGTTCGCGCATATACTTATTATTAACCCCTTGCCTCTTAATGGTGCGTTCACACCTACAGGATCTGCAGCTGATTTTCTGCAGCAGATTTCATTTAAATAACTGAACACAGCATCAAATCTGCTGCAGATCTGCTGCAGATCCTGTAGGTGTGAAGGCACCCTTAGTCTATTTTTCAAATCTGACCTGTCTCTCTTTATGTAGTTACAACTCTGCAATGCTTTTAATTATCACGGTTATTCTGAGAAAAAATTTGAAAAATTTACATTTCTTTATATTCAAAATTCTCTTTTCCTAAGAAAGATAGTCATGCCACATGAACCAATTATTAATGCAACATCTACAATATGTCTACCTAATGGTGACGTCATTTGGTAAAGTAGTAAAGAAAGAACACAGCGCTTGACACGCTAGGACAGCGCCAGGAGCACGCCTCTCACACACTGCCACAGCGACGTTGAAAAAGGCTCGGGATTGGGCCGAAACGTCCATTTGTCTAAATATTGCACTTGCTAGGTGCTTAATGTTGTAAATACCTGGCTATGCCCTGTTGCAGGCTGTCTAATAAACACATGAACTGTTTTGCATACTATTAAACAGTTCTCCGGATTTTCTTTACCATATGACTTTGGATTGCCACCCTTCCGGGTGGGGTGCACCCCTATCTTTTCTTATACGTCATTTGGTGAATGTCCTTTTACTTCTTAGGATGTTAGAGGGCTTCGAAATTTTGCAGTGATTTTTAAAATTTTCATAAAAATTTCAAATTCTGATTTTATTAGGAACCTGTTAAGTGGATTGGTGGGGCCTGTATGTTAGTTACCCCCATAAATCCCTCCACTGTAAAGACTGCACCCCTCAAAGTATTCAAAGTAACATTTCATTAGTTTATTAAGCCTTTAGGTGTTTCACAGAAATTTAATTTAAAATGAAATTTAAAATTCGATTTTTTTTGTGGAAGATATTCTATTTTAACCCATTTTTTCCTCTAACACAGCAAATATGAACTAAGAAATCCCACTCACTATTTACTCCCCTTATTCCAGTGTTTCTAGAAATCCCCCATATGTGGCCGCAGTGCGTCACCTTACTCAACCACAGGCCGCAGACATGACAAAGAACTGGTGAATTTTGGGGACTTTTTTTATTTCAGGGTTTTTTTAGCCACTATACCATGTCACAGAGGCCTTGTGGCGCCAAAATATTTGTGTAAGACAAGTTGACTTTTCCATCTGTACCATTCTGGGGGACATGTGACACCCCAATGATTTTTTATTTGATTTTTTATGAGGTGGTACGAATAGAACACAATTTAGCAGCTGTTTTGTTATCATTTTTTTTGTATGCCGTTTACTATACGATACATATGACATGTTATTAATATTCGTCAGCTCGGTGGGATTACAGTCATATCCATTTTATATAGCTTTTTTTTTTATAGTTTATGGCATTTATACTATAAAAACTGTTTGTGTCTTGGATATTGTAAAAGCAGTAATATTTTTATTTTTTCGCCAATGAAGTTATGAGAGGGCTTTTTTTTTTTTAGCGGTACACCTTTTGGGAACGTGGCGTTTTGATAGCTTTCTTCTATATTTTTTAGGGGGTAGGATTAACAAAAAAAATTCATTTTTGGTTAGTTTTTTATTTATTTTTGCCGCATTAATCGGGCGGGATAATAAATGTAACGATTTAACCCCTTAAGGACTGGGCCTGAAATTGCCTTAAGGACCGGAGCAAATTTTATGAATATGACCTGTGTCACTTTATTCATTAATAACTTCAGGGTACTTTTACCTATCCGGCTGATTCTGAGACTGTTTTCTCGTGACATATGGTACTTCACATTTCTTGTAAATTGGAGTCGATACTTATAACGAGTCTTTATGAAAAAAACCAAAATAACGTGAAAAAGTAAAAAAAAAATGCATTTTTCCAACTTTAAAACTTTTCTGCTTATACAGAAAATGGTTATACCACATAAATTATATATTAAATAGCATTAGCAACATGTCTAATTTATGTTGGAGGCATTTATTAAACTATATTTAATTTTTTTTAGACAATAAAAAGCGTAAAACATTAGCAGCAAATTTCCAAATTTTCAGTAAAATTTCAAAATCAGATATTTTTAGGGACCTGTTCAGGTTTATAAGTGTATTTGAGGGGACTGTATGTTAGAAAGCCCCACAAAGCACCCCATTTCAGAAACTGCACCCCCCAAACTCTGAAAAAGCACACCCAGAAAGTTTTTTAACCCTTTAGGGGAGTCACAGAAATAAAAGCTAAGTGTGTAAGAAATTTGAAAATTTTAATTTTCTGTGCAGAGATTTTATTGTAATCCAATATTTTTCATAATTATAAACCTATTACTAGAGAAATGCACCCCAATATTTATTGCCCCGTTTCTGCAGTTTATAGAAATACCCCATATGTGGCCCTATTGCGCTATTTGACGCAACCACAAGCCTCAGATATAAAGGAGCGCCTAGTGAATTTCAATGGCTCCCTTATATTTGGTAATTTCTGACTGTACCACTTCAGGTTGGCAGAGGCTCTGGGGTGCCAAAACCTAAAAAACACGCCTAAAGGGACACCATTTAGAAACCTACACCCCTCAAGGAATGTAACAAGGGGTGCGGTGAGCATCTGGACCCCACAGGAAAAAAACAAAAAACAAAACATGTAGCGCAGTTTCTCCCGAGTACGGAAATAGCCCACATGTGGACATAAAGTGCAAGGAGGGCGCAGGATGAGCCTCCAAAGGGAAGGAGCGCCAATTGGCTTTTGGAAGCTGGATTTCACTGGAATGGATTTCAAGGGCCAGGTCGCATTTACAAAGCCCTTGTGCTGCCAAAACACTGGAAACCCCCCACAAGTGACCCCATTCTGGAAACTACACCCCTTAAGGAATCTAACAAGGGGTGCAGTAAGCATATGGACCCCACTGGTGACGGGCACAAATGTGGAAAAATGTGACGTGAAAGTGAAAATTTTCACTTTCACGGCACAAATGTGCCCGTTATCAAGGGGTCCATATCCTCATTGCACCGCTTGTTAGATTCCTTGAGGGGTGTAGTTTCCAGACTTGTGGGGGTTTTCCACTGTCTTGGCAGCACGAGGGCTCTGTAAATGTGACATGCCGTTCATCATCTATTCTAGCCAAATCCAACCTCCAAAATCCAAATGGCGCTCCTTCCCTTTGGAGGCTTGCCCTGCACCCACATGGCGCTTTATGTCCACATGTGGGGTATATACGAACTCTGGGGAAATTTCTCTACACACTTTGTGTTTTTTTTTCTCTTTTAACCCCTTGTGAAAATGATAAATTCAAGGCTAGACCAACTTTATAGTGTAAAAAATGTAATATTTCATTTTCATGCCACATTGTTCCACATTTGTGCCCATCACCAGTGGGGTCCATATGCTCACTACACCCCCTGTTACATTCCTTAAGGGGTGTAGTTTCCATAATGGGGTCACTTGTGTGGGGTTTCAACTGTCTTGGCAACACAGGGGCCTTTTAAATGCAACATGGCCCCTCAAAATCCATTTCAGACAAATCCAGCCTCAAAAAACCAAATGGCGCTCCTTCCCTTTGGAGGCTTACCCTGCACCCGCATGCCGCTTTATGTCCACATGTGGGAGATTTTCGTACTCAGGGGAAATTGATCTACACATTTTGTGTTTTTTTTTTTATCTTTTAGCCCCTTGTGAAAATGAAAAAATCAAGACAAGATCAATAATTTAGAGTAAAAAATTTTAAAAAAATTACACTAAATGTTGGTCTAGCTTTCATTTTTTTCCATTTCCACAAGAGGTTAAAGAAGAAAATAAACACAAAGCGTGTAGGGTAATTTCCCCTGAGTACAAAAATACCCCACATGTGGACATAGTGTGCCATATGGGCACACAGCAAGCCACCAAAGGGACAGAGCGCCATTCAGAGGCTTGAATAGTGGATGGAGGCCATGTCGCAATTACCCAGCTCATGTGCTGCCAGGACAGTAGAAACCCCTAACAAGTGACCGCATTCTGGAAATTACACCCCATAAGGAATCTAACAAGGGGTGCAGTGAGCATATGGACCCCTTTGGTAACAGGCACATATGTAGAACATGTGCCGTGAAAATAAAAAATAAATTTTTTTTCATTTTCATGTCCCAAATGTGCAACATCACCAGGGGGCCATATCCCATCTGCCCCCCTTTTTAGATTCCTTATGGAGTGTAGTTTCCAGAATGGGGTCACTTGTGGGGGGTTTCTACTGTCCTGGCCGCACAGAGGCTTTGTAATTGCATCATGGCATCCTCTAATGGGAATGGCGGCCATACCTATTTAGCTGGGGAAAAGGGACAATTCTAATTTATTTGGAGGTATTAGGCCAATTATTAGTTTATAAGGTTGAAAAGGACAGGAGTCCATCAAATTCAACCTGTGTTGATCCCTCGTAAGGCAGACGACAGTAGCCTCATCACTGGGAAAAAATTCCTTCCCGACTCCATAATGGCAATCAGAATAATCCCTGGATCAACGTGACCCCTGAAATAGGAATAAGGGAAGGAATTTAGATAATGTAGAACTCCAATGACGTGTGGTACGCCTTGAAGTGATCCAGTATGCAGAGGCCGGGGGGATCAGTATGCAGAGGCCCCCTGTTACGCCACACTCTGCACTTCTTCTGGGGTCTCCTGTTTTCCAGTGTGGGGGACGTCACCTGGAAAATGTTGCCCTGGTGCGATACGGTGTCCTTTATATCCAGAAGCGCTGGGTCCACTCCATGGCTGCTAAATATTAGGGCTCTATTACTGCTTCTGATATTTTCGGATCGTGCTGCCAGCTACAGTAGCTCGAGCAGCGAGGGACCGGAAGATGGGGTGCTGGTATAAAAGTTATCCCCGTACAGGTGGTAACCTTTATCCAGCTGTGGGAAGATCAGTTCCCGAACGATCTTCCCACTAACTCCCAGGATGGGGGGGGCATCTGGGGTCTGGATTCGGGTGTCCCTTCCTTCATACACTCTAAGGGTACGTGCATACTGCGGAATGGCGAAGGATAACCCTTTGTGCATTCCGCAGCTGGCACCCACCGGCAGACTGATGCAGGCGCGCATCTCAGTCCGTGTCATAGACTCCATTCTATGCACGGGCGGATTCCGCTCTCCGTCCAATGTGTTCATTCTTTGGACGGACGAGGGAATCCGCCCGTGCATAGGATGGAGTCTATGACACGGGTGGAGACACGCGCCTGCATCAGTCCGCCGGTGGGTTCCAGCTGCGGAATGCACAAAGGGTTATCCTTTGCCATTCCGCAGTGTGCACGTTCCCTAAATCTGTAAGTGTACCCTGAGGTGCTCTCACAGAGTTTGTAGAATTTCACGCCTACCGTCATCTCTTATTGGGACGGTACTGGCGGGAAAGACGTGTCTGGGGGGCAGCATACGCTACGCTACCCCTAGACACATCACTGGATGATGAGGATGAATGGAGGAAAAAAGGATCCCCCCATTCATCCTCACTGGCTGTTTCGGTGTCGGAGGCAATAATAGCGTATGCGTCCAACACCGAAAACGCCCTGGGGGCCATTTTTATATGGGGATTGGTATATGGGGTCTGTAGTAGTGTAGTGTAAAACTTTATTCAATGTAGTGTAGTGTAATGTAGTGCTTTTTACGCTTTTTACATTCAGTATAAAAAAAAAAACCTACGCCAAAAATTGTGTTGCTGATAAATGCTGCACTTATGTGCAGCACTTATCAGCAGACCGTGGCAGTAGGATATAGAAAAAAACACCCTACGCCAAAAAGGAGGAGTTGCTGATTAGCAGCGCACTTACGTGCGATGCAGATCAACACTCCGCGGCGTAAGGGTGCGGAAAATACACAAAAAAAATAAAAAAATAAAATAAAACATTTACTACATGCTGAACATCCCTATAGCTGCTGATAAGTGTATTATACTTTTCAGACACTAGAGGGCAGCAGAGTGCCGAAAAAAAGTCGAGGACATCCGAGGGGCCAACGGAAAAGGCCGAAGACCCGAACGGAAGAAGATGACGTCACGGAACCCGGAAGACACCGATCGGGACCCCGGGATCCGGTGAGTATGGCCAAATACCTGCTCTGGACCTCTCTGCTACCTAGCTGAGGGGTCCAGGGCAGGTATTTATCATTTTTGGGGACTTTGATCGGGACGTGGCACCGCGGCTCCCCTCCGGGTAGAGGCAGCAGGAGGAGGCTGTGTGACACAGCCTCCTCCTGCTGCCGATCGCTGCTAGGGACAGCGGGGGGAGGCAGGGCAGGCAGGAACTACCTGCTTCACATGACGTTCTCAGAACGACATATTGCGGTAAGGAGTTAATGATCGGTGTCCCGCGGCACAGTTTCAGTCCGGACCCACGGCGATATTCAAATCCCGCAAGCGGTGATGTCACTGCTCTTCTGACCTCTCTTCTTTCTCCAGGGCAATTGAAGGCCGGAAGTCAGGGTCTACAATGCATCTCTATTAGAGTGCTCTTTTAGAGATGCATTAGAGACTCTGACTTCCAGCCTCCCTAGCTGCAGGCCAGTCGGCAAAGCTGTCACGTGATGGCGAGACACTGATAATCAATAGAAAGTACTGTATATGCACCAACGTGCAGCGGGGAAAGGGGGGGGGGGAATTAGAAGGCTAGTTTAATGTCAGTGAGCCATCGTATAGTACAAGACCTGTACTGATAATGTCCAATGTATATTTCTAATAATACGTACCACAACTCACTCTGATCCCAGTGAGCATCAATAATCAGTTTCATAGCAGTCATGAACTTCCTCCACTGGTGCTCTGGTTTCCATCTCCTGCTCTAGTTGCATGTTGTTGGGTTTCTTAGGCAACTGAAGATGATTTTAGGCCTGGTGTCCTATTTAGAATGCAATTAGCCATGTCATACTTTCTGCTTGCATACCCTGGCTCTCATTCCCTGTGCTATCGTTCCTGGTTTTGATTCCGGCTTGAACGTATTTCTGATCTTGGCTTTATTTCTGGATATTGTGTCAGCCTTACACTTGGGATTTGCATCCTACCTCTGACCTTTGGCTTTATTCCTGTCTATGCCTCCACTTCATCCTCTGGTCTGCTGCACCCTGAACTGTTTGTGGCAACAATTCTTAGCTCCACTCCTGACTATACTACTACTGCCACCATCCTGTGTTTATACTTGGGACTCTCCTGCAGTAAAGTCACCATATTGTTGTGAGTACTGGGTTTTATCTCATCCTGTCTACTGACAACATACAAATAGGCCATGTTTTCACATTGTGAAACACAAGCCGTTCTGTGACCCGGCCGGGTCACAAAACGGCCGGTGTTACTGAAGATGTTTATTTCTGATTAATTGGGATGTGGACACGGCCATTGTGTGAACTAAGATGTTCTGTGCGGCCACTATTCAATAGATAGCGGCCTTAAAAAAAAAGACATGTCAGTATTTCATGCGGCCGGTTAGAATCCCAGACGGAGCGTATACTATGTGTATATGCTCTCGCCAGGATTCCATTCATGAACATGCAACGTATGTTTTGTATAAATCACATATTTTATGCAAAACATAGGTTGTTCACAGAACTGGAAAATAAAAGTTGTATCAGCTCACCATGCCTCGTTTTGTTTATTTATGGCACTCCAGACTGGAAGCATAAGGGAACTTTATTGCGGGCCATGTCCCGTATATCTAAGTAATAGAAAAAAACTGTCGGTCTTCTTAAAAAGTTCCAAATCTGGGTTTACAGTAGAGACTAGTGTGAATAACTCCATCCACCAAACAGATTAAGATCTAAAAAAGAAATAGATTCCAATTTATACTCCTGTGTGAACTCAAGATTTAAGGTGTTGGAATTAATGTAACGCAAAAAATCTTGTGCCTGTGTCTCCGTCCCCAGCCATACTAGGAGGAGGTCATCTATGTACCTTCCGTACAACCCAATAACCCCCCAAAAGGGGTTATGGGCACTGTACAGGATGACCTCCTCACAGTTTGCCATGTAAATATTAGCCAATGATGGGGAGAAGCTGGCACCCATCGGACATCCCATTAGCTGTAAATTAAGTGTCCAAAAATTGAAAGAAATTAATATATAACAGAAATTGTGTGACCATCAAAATATAATCCTGCAAAATTGAATCATAGTTGCTATATTTACGCAGATGAAATTTTAAGGCTTGTAGGGCTCGATCATGTGGTATACTAGGGTACAAGGCTTCCACGTCACAAGATAGCCATGTGCCACCAGTAAACTGTGGCAACTTTTCAATGTTAGATACTAGACTTTTACTGTCTCTAATATACCCGATTGTTCACTTCGCTAGCTGCTGCAACAAATTATCCAACCACATGCACAAGCGTTCCTGTAGAGAGCCAATGCCCGAGACAATTGGGCGGAGGGAAGGGGGAAAAACGCCTTTATGTACTTACGGTAAAGCATGAAACACCGGGATGACTCTAGAGTACCAATAATGGATACAGATCAGTATAAAATTGAAGAGGAACTCACCATGTTGAGTAATGGATTAAAAAAGGACCACATTAGGGATAATCTTATGCCAGAGGAGAGAACAGCAGTTAAGGAACTATAAGAACACCAATATAATAATATGCAAATCGGATAAAGGAGGTTCAGTAGTTATCCTTGATAAGGCACTCTATATCCAGGAGGTTCATAATGTCTTAGAGGAAACTGCCACATATAGGGTGTTATCATCTGACCCTACTAACAGAGTCAGAAAATCACTCATGGACATTCTGGATACAGGGGTGGAAATGGGGGTTATCAGCATGAAACAGCGGGACTATTTTTTACCGGAGTTTCCGGTCATCCCAGTGTTTTATGCTTTACCGAAGGTACATAAAGAAGTTTTTTCCCCTCCCCTCTGCCCGATTGTCTCGGGGATCGGCTCTCTACAGGAACGCTTGTGCATGTGGCTGGATAACTTGTTGCAGCCACTAGCGAAGAGAACAATCGGGTATATTAGAGACAGTAAAAGTCTAGTATCTAACACAGGGCAGTTTCTAGATCATTTTGGCAACAGGGCAAATCTTGATAAAAGCGCAAGCCCCCCCGCGACCTCACTCAATTCAGCCCTGGAGAAGGAAGGGGGGCTTTTATCAGGATTCGGGTTATTAGGAAGAAGAAGTGTGTGTATTATGGCATAGATCGGTGTTGCACCCCTAAGAGATAATGTTCAACCGAATACAAAATCATCATACAGGGACTCACAGGTGATGTTTCTTTGAGGCGCCATTTTCCTTTTCCTCTCCAACTGGACCACCATGATGATTTCTTGCAGCTACAATTCGTCTCTTCAGAACCTGCCAGACAGACATCTTAGGCTCTGCACATTTCCAGCAACTTCCTTCCCTTTCCCCTCCTATAAGCTCCTAAACTATAGTAATTCTGCTGCTTGGTGCAGTAAAGTCTGCAAGGTGTGACCTCCATTACACTGACATACAGGATGCTGGGGAAGCTGGGTAACCTCCATTATACTGACATACAGGATGCTGGGAAAGCTGTGTGACCTCCATTATACTGACATACAGGATGCTGGGGAAGCTGGGTGACCTCCATTATACTGACATACAGGATGCTGGGAAAGCTGTGTGACCTCCATTATACTGACATACAGAATACTGGGAAAGCTGTGTGGGTGGTGCTATGAGTGCCGGACTGGAGCACTTTTATTAGAGGGCATGAGGTAATATATATATATATATTATATATACAGTACACACATCTATACATATAGGGACAGATCATTGTGTATAATTTAATTCATTGTTAGGAGTAAATTGTATATTATAATGAATTTCAGGGAGCTGTAGTGTGTATTATAATGAATTTCAGAGTACCACAGTGTTTATTAATGGATTTCTGGGGACCACGGTGTGTATTACTATAAAGGGAACACAGAAGTGTTTTGGGGGGTACAGTGCATGGAAATATTCAGTGGGCACAGTGTGTGGAGTTGTGGTGGCACTAGAGAATAAGGGCCCTATTTCACTGGACTGGATTATTGTTCAGATTATCGTTGAATCGTTCGAATCTAAACGATAATCGTTCGGTGGAAATGTAGCTAACGATGAACGACCGAACGAGAAATCGTTGATAGTTAGAAAAGACCTGGACCTATTTTTATCGTTGTTCGTTTGTTTTGCCGTGAAATAAAAAAATCACTTGATCGTTCATTGGTCGTTAGTGGGTGCGTTCAGTGCGCTCAGTGCAAATTCTAATTGGCTAAACACATTGATTGACAGGGACCATAAGGTCTGGTTCCCTGCAACTAGGGTGCAGAGGGGAAGGGGTGGTGATTGGAAACATGACAGGATGGACACACACACACACACATCTATGCACAATGCACACACACATCTATACGCAACACACACACACACACAAATATATAGGAACCTCCTGTGTCTCTCTCCTTACTTGTATCAGACTTTCAGCCAGGACAGCAGTGAAGAGGTCTGGTCCTCAGATGCAGCAGATGGAGGTATACAGGAGGGGACACAGCACACACAGCTCTGCAGATACAGCTTCCCACTGATCACATGCTGTGTCACCTCTGCAGGCTGCTGTGTTGTGTTTTCTCCCCCTCCTCTGTGACCCGACATTTGCAGAGAGCTATACACAGCCCAGGACCTCAGGAAGAAGACTGTAGGTTCCTGTGTGGCTTCTCCCATCCTCCTGCGGCAGGGTCCTGCACTGTAAGCAGAGGGGGCGGGGCCTAGAGAGACGGGACTCACTGCTGCAGGAGAGACACATAGAGCAAGTACATCTCACTCTGTCTGTGTAACTAAACTATACACGGCAGATGAGTAGCCCTGCAGCAGAGATTCTGACACCTGGGGCAGAGGGGAGCACACTGGAGGTTTCTCTCTAGTCTGAGCCTGGCGCCCCCTGCCTTGGACCACTTGATGGCGCCCTAGGCCATCGCCTATTCCAGCCTATGCTTTGTCATGGTCCAGGCGGTCCGGGGGCGGAGCTACGGGCAGGCGGGCGGAGGGTAGTCTTACCAGGTGATGGGGCAGAGGGGGAGGTGATGGGGTGAGCAAACGAGCCGGGCGGGCGGGCGGCCAGGGGTGCATGCAGCTAAGTAGAGTCCGGGGGGTGCCACCAGCGCCCCCTAGCTGTCGGCACCCCGTGCGGTCGCCCGGGCCCGCCCGCCTCTAGAAACAGCCCTGATATAACATTGAAAAGTTGCCACAGTTTACTGGCGGTACATGGCTATCAAGTGACGTGGTAGCCTTGTACCCTAGTATACCACATGATCGAGCCCTACAAACCTTGAAATTTCATATGTGTAAATATAGCAACTATGATTTAATTTTGCAGGATTATATTTTGGTGGTCACACAATTTCTGTTATTTAATAATTTCTTTCAATTTTTGGACACTTTTTACTTACAGCTAATGGGATGTCCGATGGGTGCCAGCTTCTCCCCACCACTGGCTAATATTTACATGGTAAATAGGAGGAGGTCATCCTGTACAGTGCCCATAACCCCTTTTGGGGGGTTATTGGGTTGTACGGAAGGTACATAGATGACCTCCTCCTAGTATGGCTGGGGACGGAGACACAGGCACAAGATTTTTTGTGTTACATTAATTCCAACACCTTAAATCTTAAGTTCACACATGAGTATAAATTGGAGTCTATTTCTTTTTTAGATCTTAATCTCAGTTTGGTGGATGGAGTTATTCACACTAGTCTCTACCGTAAACCCAGCTCAGGAAATGGCATTCTACACGCCAGAAGCAGCCATCCTCCACATGTAACATGAAATTTCCCAATAGGGGAATTTGTCAGAATACGACGCAATTGTTCAGATACTGATAGTTATAACAACATTGCACAAGAGTTGGAAACTAGATTGGAGGTGAGGGGTTACAAAAAACACATAATCAATCGGGCACATAAAATAGCTGAAAAACAAAGCAGATCATATCATTTACAAGACAGAAATACAAACAGTGAAAGGGTTAATATCCAACAAAGTGATAAAACAGAACATTGTTTAACTTTCTCCACCACATATAGTCCACAATACAAAAATATCTGTAACATTTTATACAAATACTTACCAATGTTATACCAAGATCGCAAATGTGAACAGGTATTAACTTCAGGTATTCGATGTGTGGCACGTAGAGGCCAAACCATAGGGAACATTTTGTCCCCAAGCGTACTACACAACAATGACAGTTACAAAAAGAGGAACAATTGGCTTTCGGTTACAGGTTTCTTCAAATGCGCACAGCTGCGATGCGCCATGTGTTTGTGGAAAAACAGTCAGTTGTAACCTCATGCAGCACAGGGTTAAGTCACATAATAAAATCATTTATTAATTGTACAACTACCCATACAGTATGTATTGCAGAATGTATGGAATGTAATGTCCAATATATTGGGTCTAGTATTAGAAAACTTAAAGTACGGGTAGGAGAACATTTAGGAGACATCAAGAATCCTGGGGTTAATAATCCACGCAAGTCTGTCTCTGGTTTTTCCAGGCACTTCATAGATTGCCATAATGGCAATGTAGATACCTTGCAGGTTAGTGCTTTGGAACGTGTGAATAGACCCTTAAAGGGGTAGTGCAGCGGTAAAGAATTATTGACAGAATAACACACATTACAAAGTTATACAACTTTGTAATGGATGTTTTGACTGTGAATGGCCCCCTTCCACATGTCCCACCACCCCCACCCGTGTACCCGGAAGTGTGGTGCGCTATACATACCTATCACGTGCCGACTCGTCTCCGATCTTCAGTCTGCGATGTCGTCTTCGGCCGGCCGTGCCGAATCCCTTTGAGCGTCCTGAGTGCCGGCCGCCCTCTTCAGCGTCATCAGATGCTGAAGATGTGCCGGCCGCCCTCTTCAGCGTCATCGGCTGCTCAGCCGTGATTGGCTGAGCATAACTGTGCTCAGCCAATCGCGGCTGAGCAGCCGATGACGCGGCTGCGTCATCAGCTGCTCAGCCGCGATTGGCTGAGCCAAACTGTGCTCAGCCAATCGCGGCTGAGCAGCTGATGACGCAGTTATGCTCAGCCAATCGCGGCTGAGCAGACGATGACACTGAAGAGGGCGGCCGGCACTCACGACGCTCGGAGGGATTCGGCCCGGCCGTCCGAAGACGACATTGCACAATGAAGATCGGAGACGATCGGCACGTGACAGGTATGTATAGCGCACCACACTTCCGGGTACACGGGTGGGGGTGGTGGGACATGGGGAAGGGGGCCATTCACAGACATAACATACATTACAAAGTTGTATAACTTTGTAATGTGTGTTATTCTGTCAATAATTATTTACCGCCGCACTACCCCTTTAAGAGGAGGAGATTGGGAGAACCCGCTGAGTAAAGTAGAAGCTTTTTGGATTCTCCAGTTTAAGGCTGGGTTCACACTATGTATATTTCAGGCAGTATTTGGTCCTCATGTCAGGTCCTCATAGCAACCAAAACCAGGAGTGGATTGAAAACACAGAAAGGCTCTGTTCACATAATGTTGTAATTGAGTGGATGGCCGCCATATAACGGTAAATAACTTCCATTATTTCAATACAACAGCCGTTGTTTTAAAATAACAGCAAATATTTGCCATTATATGGCGGCCATCCACTCAATTACAACATTATGTGAACAGAGCCTTTCTGTGTTTTCAATCCACTCCTGGTTTTGGTTGCTATACAGCCTCAAACATACAGCCTCAAATATACGTAGTGTGAACCCAGCCTAAAACTAGATATCCTAGCGGACTTAACTATAAGAGTGATTTATTTTATATTTACTGATTCCGCTCCATGTTTTTTAGTTTTTTGAATGGGAGCAGGTCATGTGGTTTCCCTAACTCAGGTGTTACCCACAGCTGTGGGAGTTTTTCACAGGGGGCATCACATCTTGCATAGTGCATTTATACCTTTGTAATTAATTTTACTTTTGCCATGACTAAGAGGTGTGGTAAACACCTCTAAGTCATGGCAAAAGTAAAATGTATTACAAAGGTTTAAATGCTCTATGCAAGATGTGATGCCCCTGTGAAGAAATTTTGTTTTCCACCTTCTTAAAAAGTTCCAAATCTTTATTAAAAAATCCACATCTAAAATCATAGCAAGGTAATTGCAACGTGTCGGCGTGATTTTAAAAGCTATGATTTTAGATGTGGATGTTTTAATAAAGATTTGGAACTTTTTAAGAAGGTGGAGACCAAAAGTTTTTTTCTATTACTTGTCCACACAACTAACATATGGCCTAACATAGCATACTCACAAAGAGTCACAGAAACAGATGGAGGAGAATGCACAGGGACAGACACAAATATGTCTGACAGTATGATAGAATGGACACCAAATATCATTCCAATACAGAAAATACATTTCATAGACAACCCCATATGGAGTTGTACTGGTTACCAACAAAAGTTGTATTCCTTCTTTGAACTTTTACCTGTCTTTATTAAAGGGGACACAATATTTCATTACTATGAGAAAGAAAACAATCAGGGAAAGGTTGAATTTTTTTTTTACACTTGCTATGAGCAGGCATAAATTTCCCTACAATTTGCTTCATTTTCAGTTTTTGAGAATGATGTATATGTCGAAAACCCACAGTTTACTAACCCAACCTGGAGTTAATTTCTGTGTTTTTAATGGAAGGAAATGACCATAACAGCCGTGTTATCTTTATAAATGCACAAGAACAATCAATATTTTACTAAAAAGATGTTTTGGTTTCATCTTTATTAATTCACCTTATAAACATGTTACAAATAAACCACTTACCAACATGGTAAAACAGTCATTTTACAAGATTTCACTTTGACATCATTGTTTTTCTGTAAAATCCAGTATAATTCTTTTACAGTTAAGGTTCATATACATCATTGTTGCTGTTAACAAATCCTATACTTCCTTCAAATGTGACAATTCAAGTGCTGACAAAAGTAAAACTCTTTTGTATAAATTTCTATACTTAAATACATTTTGTGCAATGTCGTCTTCTTCCTTGAATTATACTGTAAACATATCAAACGTTTAGTTTAAAAATAAAACATATATGATGACCTAAAAAGTATATGCAACATTGTGTTAGTAGAGCAAGTATGTATGGATAATGCTTCTGTAATATATATTTTTATAACTAAGCAGAGAATTATAAGTAGTAGGACTTCAAGGGAGAGGAAGGGGATGGGAAGGGAGGTGCTATTGTTATATATTTTGTGCACAACTTCAGTGATATTCTCATGGCACAGTTTATGAGAGATTATGGAGGTTTCAGTACATGGCAAGCCTTACATCTCTTATAAAAACATGTCAGCCCACAAGGCTGGGTTTGTAAGTAGTATTTAGCTAAGACAAAAAAGAGTCCAAAACACAGAAAAAGGTTTTTGGCTGCCGACCAAAATACTAAGTGTGAACCCAGGTTAACACTGCCCCTTGGCGCAGGTCCAAAGTTAGGGTGGTACTACACTAGACGATTTTTCGGCAATTAACAATAAACAATCGCAAACAACTGCCATGATAAACGGTTATTTCACCGAACTATGTTTGAACAATTTGTAAACGATCAACAATAAAAATAGGTCCAGATTCTAACAAACGATAAACGATTTCTCATTGGCAGTTTAATCGTTACCTGCTATTACACGAAACGATTATCTTTCAGATCCTAACGATTTTTCGAACGATAATTGAGCCATGTAATACCACCCTATGTCAGAATAAATGAACATGAAAGATTTATTTCATAATTTACAATTAAAAGCTTTTAGGTAGGGAATCTTTCAGGTTCATTTCCTCTGACTCACTTTGTGACCTGCACCAAGAATACCTATTGGGGTCATGTGGAGGTTTGTTTGCTTGCATTTACTCCTTGGATTGTGAGATACGGGAACAGCTGCGGTCCTTGACTTTCGTTGTCTTATTTACACACTACAAAGTGTTGTCTTGTCCTTGCACAGCTGTCCTAGGTGAGATCTTCCCTATTTTTGATCCGTGTTAGACATAATTATAGGTGTATCTACACTATGGAACGCAATCTGCTGTGTTTTTTGTCTCTGGTTGTGGCATATTCCATCAAATGTCCTAGAATCACTGCTTCAGCAAAGAAGTTCTCCATAATGTGATAGTGTACACTAGGGATTTTTCTTACAAATACATTGGGGAAGTTGTGAGCGAGAAAAATTTGGATCATAACATTGCAATATCATATCATAGAAGTATGCTACCCTTGAATCATTGCTTTTAGAAGGAATACAGACAAAATATGAAGCTATAGGACCACCTAGTAGACTCTGTGCATGCACCTTTCCTATGTCTATGAGGCCTAACGTACATAATGCAGACACCACTGCTCAGTTATCAATAGGGAGAGCAATGATGACCAACTCCTTGACTAACTAGGCCTTCAGTTACCAATAATTAGAGAATGTGAGGGTCTAAAAAAACTCCATAGAGCAGTGACTCTGCATTGACTGTGATGTTTTTAACAGGCCACAGGTACTCTTAGAAGTTGGTGCTGTTGTGAAGATGTTGTTTTAAGAATTCTGGAATGCATGTCCCTTTCTTATCCTTTATGTAGGATTAAAAAACATTCTAAACTGAAGCCTTTGTTTGTTTGTTTGTTTTGTGCCAAAATAAGATGGATTTTGCCCTGCTGTTGGGTGGTAAGGAGCTAAATCAATCCTATTCTAACAGTCTCTGAGGGCCCCATCATAATGGTTTGACCTATATTATGGCAAATGAATGTGTAATAATGTGAAAATAATAATCCACAGCTGAAGACACAAATACAGAGAAATCCAAGATTTGGTCCAATTTAAACAAAAAAAGTTACAACTATTAGCTCTTGTCCCATGTGTGAAGTAATTGTAAACCATTGTGAAGAGATGACTATAGTGAAGTGACATCCTACATTACACTGTGCATCTAATGCTTCCTTATGTATCCTGCACATGGTACATGTGAATTTACCTATACAGCTTCATGTACTTTATATTGGAAGGCAAAGTAAGCTATTGTATCTCTTCCTAAATCAGAAAAAACTACAGCTCTTGCCCTGATTAATAAAAGAGCTATGAGAATGAGCCATTGCTGTTACTGGTAATGAATTATAGTGGCTGAATTGCACTTTATATCTCCTTCACTCATTTGCCCTCTCTGCCCAGCTATCATTCATTTTATACACAGTATCTTGTGATTGTTGTTTGCACAGTACTGGTAATTAAATACAATGGCTTCCTCAGTTCAGCTTTGCTCACATAGTGTTCAGCAGTTCACAGGGTCAAAATGATTCTACAGTATAATACCTTTTGTAGATATTTATATGTTCATGATTATTTAGTTTTATAATCTAGTATTTGAAGCCCTTGCCATATTATACTTGAATATGAGTCAGTCAATAATTTGGCATCTGGCAAATACCACTGGCTTTATCAGACTACCTCTCATATTGCTAATGGTCAGTTTTCCTTAAAGAGTATGTACACCTTTGCTCCCATCTTTAAAGGGTACCTGTCAATAAATATCATCAGACATACCATCAGACATATTAAAAGTTATTGATCACTTCTGAGACTCCTTGTGATCAGGAGATATAATCAGGGAGTGCAGTGGCCATGTGATCTACTCCCCGGCCGTTAACTAACTCCAGCGATATAGCTTCATAGAATTACACTGTCGGAATTAGCTGACCAGGAGATATAGCTGGAGAGAGGATCATGCTGCTTAAAAAAATTATTTTTAATGACAGTGACTCTTAATCATGTTGCATTTTAAATATATTGCAGCCTTTAAAGAATGTCCTGTCATTTTGTGTATAGACTCACTAAATGTCAGACTACACACAGTGTTTGTTTGTAGTCTGTAACCATATAGAGACATAGTTCTGCAAAGGAGCTGTGTACACCAAATGGTAAAATATCTTAAGGTTATTTAAAAGTTGTTCAATTTTTTTGTATTGTAAATAAGCTTGAGTAATTAAAAGATAAACATACAATTTAACATTATGAGCAGTTCATCTTAGTGATCGGATTTCTTTCTGGGACATTATTGGTTCATTAAATCTTCTTCCTATTAAAGCTTTCTCTCACTATATGGCAGATCATAGAACTTTACAAAGTGAAGCATACAGTAGGATCCCATAATCACTGTATTTGTTACAGTTTGAGGCTGGGTTCACACTACGTATATTTCAGTCAGTATTGTGGTCCTCATATTGCAACCAAAACCAGGAGTGGATTAAAAATAGGGATTGTCCGAACCTGCAGAGGTTCGGGTTCGTATGAACCCGAACGCTCGGCAGCAGATTCACGCTGTCTGCCCGCTCAGTGGAGCAGGCGCATCCAGCGGGAGTAACGCCCTGAAAACTGGGATACAGCCTATGCCTATGGCTGTATGCCAGTTTTCCAGGCGGTCCACCCGCTGGATCCGCCCGCTCCAAGGAGCGGGAAGACAGCGGAAATCATTACCGAGGGTTCGGGTTCGTACAACCCGAACCGAACTCGGTTCGGACCATCCCTAATTAAAAACACAGAAAGGCTCTATCCACACAATGTTGCAATTGAGTGGATGGCCGCCATATAACAGTAAATAACTGCCATTATTTCAATATAACAGCCGTTGTTTTAAAATAACAGCAAATATTTGCCATTAAATGGGGGCCATCCACTCAATTTCAACATTGTGTGAACAGAGCCTTTCTGTGTTTTCAATCCACTCCTGGTTTTGGTTGCAATATGAGGACCACAATACTGAAATATACGTAGTGTGAACCTAGCCTAAATATGTGTCTGATCCTTTTGGTCAATTTAATCATTCATTGGTGTGACTTTTATTCCATGGGCATTGATGTAAGTCAACAGGATTTTGGCCCTTCTCTCTATCACGTCAATTAGTTTTTCAATCCCTTGACGTCCTCTTTGGCTTTCCCAAAATACTTTGTCTAGAAAAAATGACTGGAGGAGTTTTTCCCGAAGTCTGTGACTCTTTAGCACCAAAACAGCTGATTCAGGTAATCTGAAAAACAGAAATAAAGATAATAAATAGAGATGTGTAAGCTTTTTGCAGTAAAACTTATTAGTATTTTCTTTAAGGGAATCACATCCCTGAGGACAAGTGAGTTGGGCCCAGTACCTCACAGTGGACAGTCTCTGATGGGGTGGAAATTTCAAAATCTTGATGTTTAATTTTTCTCCCTGGCACCTAGTAATCAGGCATGGGGCAGAGCTGCGGCGGTGTATAGTCACGCTGCCTCTGCCCTCTTCTCAGCCGCTTACCCTTTATTGGCACCCTGAGTGCTGGGCTTTGCATTAGGTTCCCAGCGCTCAGGGTGCCAATAAAGGTTGAGTGGCTGGGAAGAGGGCAGAGGCAGTGTCTCTAGGGCAGAGCATTAAAGATCGATATTTTGAAATTGCCGCCCCAACAGAGACTGCTGGCCCCAGCATTGAAAAGCTGTGCCCAGCAGTTGTAAGGTACTGGGGCAAACTCACTCCCATCAGAAAGGTCATTGGTTCCCTTTTATCATTGAGATGCACTGATTGCTTCTTCCCAAGCCTAAACCAACAGGTCTACCAAAGGATGTTATTTATAGAATGCCAGATTACTGTATAAAGGATAGTATGGTTTTAAATACTATGGCCTCTGGCAATGTTTCATATGAGAATGCCAAATAGCCATATTCCTAGACTTAGATTTTTGCCTTAAAAATTAGGCTATGTTCACACTACGTAAGTGCCGCGGCTGTTGTTACGTAGTGCTGCAGCCTGAGGGAATCCCGACCAGAGTATACACACTGTGGACATGTCACTGGTAAAGTGCTCGAGGGGATGTACATCTCACCCAGGTTAATACGTAGCGTGAGATGGTGAGTCCAGGAGGCATCTGTGCTCAGAAGTGTTATGCTGCTGAGCTATTATTTATTATTGCCGGGCCTGGACTTACATGGAATGGCAGGTAGGTTTTTAGTAGTGGGACTTGCCATTCCCTTCCCCCGATCCAGGTCAGGTTTAGGGGTCAGGTGTTTCTGACCCTAATCAGCCTGACAAGGTAAAAGCCCTGCAGAGGATCCAGTGTTTGCTCTCAGCCAGGGGTGAACAGCCTGCATGCTGATTCTCCTGGGAGCAAGGAATACAGACGCTGCTGGAGCATATATACCCTGCGGTATCCAGGTGAAAGACGCACTGTTTGTCTAGTGTCAGATAGGTGAAGAAACCTGTTAGTAAGCGCCCAGACGGGCAAGACCTTTTTGTTTGTTTTATTCTTAAAGCACGGTGCTGCTGTGTTTTGTTTGATGGACTGTTTATGCTGCAAATAAACGCCAAGCTGTTATTTTAGTCCAAGTCTGCTGTGAACTGTGTCCAATCACACCATCCCCCGGGAAGTTCCCTACAATACATAGTATATGCTCTGGCAGGGATCCCTAGCGGTGCTGTAGAGAACGGACAGGTCAGTTTTCTGCAGCCGCAGGAAACCCTGTTAGTGCACACTATGGAGCGAGCGGCTCCGGCCGCTTGCTCTATTGTGTGCAGTGGGGAGTTCTGATGCGGGCGTGCACTGATGCGCAAGCATCAGAAATCTGCGGCCCGGAAGATCATCCGGCCGATACTGCAGTACCGGCCGGGATGAACTTTTCAGAGACCGGCCGGTCTCTTACTAAGTGTGAACATAGCCTAAGACTGTAAAATGGCCAAAAAAAATGGCCAGAAGGTGTGTGAACATAGCCCTAAAGCGTCTTTTAATATTATGTGAGCAACTGGATATTTTCTTGGACTCATATCCAAACCTTGAAGCTACGATCAGTGCCTCCTTATTCCAACCAATCTCTAACACCCCTTCAATGAGAAATAGTAAACACCCCAAAAATGAGAATCAGGTGTGTCCAATTAACCAAAACTGAAGATCTAAAAGCCTGGACTCCATACCTACATGCCAAGTGCAACACAAGACACAAACATTATTATTATTATTATTATTATTATTATTATTATTACTACACATTTATTGTTTTCCTTGTCTTTACTATAATTTACTCCATAGATAAATAGGAGCCTTATCCTCCATGTAGTGCCACAAATAAGAATGTGACAGGGACAGTGAATACCACACCAACACTGAACTCTCACTATTTCAAGGCAGACATAATTTGTGAGTCCTTTTCTCTAGTCAGATAAATATGTTGATCAGGTTTACAGCATGGTATATGTCCAACGTTCATATCTGTATACTCAGACCCCTGGCAAAATCTGAAGTTTATTAAGAAGTCCCCTGTGTCAAATGGTTAACAGTCAGCAGGTCTCTTGAGATGTAACCATTTGAGGCACTGGCTTAATCTGCACCTGGGAGACGATGTTAAGTAACCAAAAACTTTATGTTCCTCTTTGTTGTTTGCATTTTCTGTTGCTGCTCATACAATAGGACAGGATATTTTAGATCACATTTAGTTCGAACATTAATGACCTATGGAACTGAATTTAAACTGGCCCGCAAGACGCCGCAGCAGATTATGATATTTACAGTTGGAGCAGCTGCCCAGACCACCCTTATAATAATCTACTAGACCGCAGGAAGTTTTGAGCCTACTAAGTCGAGTCCTGGCAAATGCAGCATGGAGATATCATCATCCAACAAATTCAGTGCCAAGCACATCCTGCTGCCTGAGGTGCTAGGATGGCATCGGTAAGAGCCGTCTCTTACTCGTCTCCATCCTCCAGCTTCAATGCAGGATAGGGGAACAGCCACAACCAGACAGCAGACAGTAAGGACGAGGATGGACAGAATTTCTGACCAGTGTCTCTTATAGGATTGTGCTGTGTGAGGTGTGTGTGTGGGGGGGGGGGGAGCGCAGGGGTGTACGACGTGCAAGACCCCATTCCTTTGCTGATGCCCGGACCATTATAAGGAGCCTTGGATATGCTACCCCACTGCTGGCTCGTTAACCCTTTTGTGTGCCAGACCTCTCCTGAATCCAATGTCAATGTCGGGGTGGAGTAATGAGGAATCATTAATTTAATCATTGGATTAACCCTTTGCTTGTAGTTAAAGGGGTAGTGCGGCGCTAAACATTTATTCACAAAATAACACACATTATAAAGTTACACAGCTTTGTAACGTGTGTTATGTAAGTAAATGGCCCCTTCCCCGTGTTCCCCCCCACCCCGGAAGTGTGGTGCATTATACTCACTGCATTACTGTCGACCCATGGCCGCCATCTTGGGACAATGACGACATCTTCGGGAGGCTGGCCGAACCGCTCCAGCCGTCCCTCATGCCGGTCCCCCTCTGCCGCGTCATCAGCTGCTCAGCTGCGATTCACTTACATAACACACATTACAAAGTTGTATAACTTAGTAATGTGTGTTATTTTGTGAAAAAATGTTTAGCACCGCACTACCCCTTTAACACATGGCTTGCATGAGAAGGCGAGGCTAGACACCCTAGGCTCCTAACTAAATATAACCTTGTTGACTCGAATGTCACAGAATTAAATGCCAGCCCTAAAGCCCAAAAACACATAAGATGAAATACTGAAGGAACAAGCAAGTATGAATCAGGTGCAGCCCATTAATGCTTGCCTTCAGTATTTCACTTAACTGCACAGGCACAGATGGACAGGTGGATGATGTTGCTGGGTCGTGGGAATTGGTGAGGCCGAGCTGTGTGTGCATGCACCTTGACAGCTGCTTGTTCTGCTGTCAGGTGGTATGCGGTAAAGGCTGGGCACCTGCAGTGTTTGGGTGCGTGGCCAGTAGTGTTGGGTGTGATGGAGATGAATGTGAGATGTCATCTCACTTCCTCTGGTTGAATTTGGTGGCAGAGACTACTTGAGGGAACTCTTGAGGACACTTTCCTTCCTAAACTTTCGTTTACCCTGCCCTCTATCTTTCTATCCTATACTTGTCATGGCAATTCATGATATCATTTATTATAGTGCACACACTATAAATGCTGTACGCACACTAAATATCAAGGTTCGCCCGCACAAATTTGTGTAATTTTTTAATTTTGGCGCACTGTGTATTTGAGTTTGACAACACTGCTATAGAGCTATATTTTTCTTATTCCCGATACTCAGTCATGCATTTTGTTTGGAGACGACCGCTGGAGCCTCCCAAAGCATATATATATATATATATATATATATATATATATATATATATATATACTGTAGATACTTCTTCCTCTTCTTTTCTCTAGAACCTTGGTATTGCGGACTAGGACTCAACATACACTCTGCATTAAAATTTGCCACAGGTGGCTCTTAGCAATACCACCTTTCTGGGGACGGCACTCCGGGAAGAAACTGACTGGCTTCCCCAATGGCGTATCTTTCCATTTACAGACAGCTCACATACTGTATATAGACTGTGCATAAATAGCCAGCCACCAATGGAAGGAAAAATATGATGTGAATGGGACATTATTACTTACTTTATGTTCTAATAAAAGAAACATTACAAAGAAAAATTAGCAACATCATGTATGAAAGTTGAACATTTTTATATCTTTGTTTATAAACAATATGAATATTCATAAATTGTATATATATGTAATATTAGAGATTTAAAGGGTATGTGCAGGAATAGAAAATAGGGTCTGCTTTTACCTGAAAAGAGATGAGCTGAAATAACAGCAGCCACCCCCAGGCAACTGCTTGTAAATTCTCTTTTAATACAAGTTTATCCTTTTAGCTAAAGCCAGCTAATGTACTAAATTCTACTAAAAATTTGTCCATGTAAATAATTAAGCCCTTTTGTCAGACTATGTCAAACTTTACTTCCCTGTTGAGGAAACTAACAGAAATAAACAGACACAGGACGGGGTCACAAGCCTATCAGTAATATTATACTCACTCTTTGATGCCTTCCAGCAATTTGAAATCCAAATTATCTTCACTTCTATCAAAATATCCTTTGTTATTGATAAAAACCAAGTGGTGATGGTCATGCTTCCTTTGTACAATGTGTGTCAAGTCAATATTGCTGGGGTTATCACATTTCAAGTGTAGTCCTTGTTGCACACAGTCATCTTCTTTCCGAGGTCTGAAACCGCAACAGTGTTTATCAAGACGATTGTAAACCTGGGTGAATGTAACAAGAATAATAATATTTGAAAATCTCAATATTAATGCTATCAGTATACAGAGTACAGAGTATAATCACAAGGTTCCTGTCATGATATCATAATGCTTTACTATTGAGGCTTTGTTATAGGATGTTACAGGGTGAGATGACGTGTTAAACGGCAACTTCAGCGAAAATTCTTTTGTTTCAAATCAATTGGTGCATGAAAGTGCCAGAGATTTGTAATTTACTTCTATTAAAAAAATAGATCTGCAATGATCGCAGATTTCACTGCATACCAGTGATCAGTGTTAGTAATCAATGTAAAAATGTTAAAGTCCCCTAAGGGGACATAAAAAGTGTAAAGTAAAAAATGTTGAAAAGTTTTAAAAAACACACCATAGCCCTTCCCCAATAAAAAAATTAAATCACCCCTTTCCCATTTTATAAATAAAACACATAAAAATAAATAAATAGACACATTATATATCGTAACGTGCATAATCATCCAATCAATTAAAATAAAACAATATTGTTCCTGCTCGGTGAATGGCGTAAACAAAAAGCGGTAAGAAAACGCCAAGATTGATGATTTTTATTACATTTTATTAAAAAAGAAATTAATAAAAATTAATCTATACGTCTGATTTACACAAAAATGGTACTATGGCACAAAAAATGACACCCCTTATAGCCCCATATGTGAAAAAATAAAAGAGTCACAATAGGGCTATCATAATCACACCTATTTGCAAAAAAAAGTTTGTCTGTTAATAAAAATAGTAAAACATTAGAAAAGCTATATAAACTTTATATTGCTGTATTCAAACTGACCTATAGAATAATGCCATCATGTCAGTTTTACTATAAAGTGCATTATGAAAACACGGACCCCCCCCCCCCCAAAAAAAAAAAAAATAATTGCAGAATTGTGTCCCCCCCCCCCCCCCCCCCATTTTAATACATATATAATTACATATATAATATTTTGGGGGTTCCGTAATACATGGTATTGTAGATTGAAAGACGCTATTACAAAGTACACCTGTTCCTTGAAAAAACAAGCCCTTATAGAGTTATAGCACTTAGAAGGCGAGGAGGATAAAACGAAAACGCAAAACTGAAAATTGGCACAGTCCTTAAGGTCATTTTGGGCTCTGCCCTTAAGGGCTTAAAAACATTTTTCACTTATTCATAATATTCACTTATTTCATAATGATAGAATGCATGAACAAAATCAATTTAAACATCTTGGCAGAGAGTCAAGAATAATATCTTCCATACTGTTATTTATTACATTATGGTAATACATAACACAGTGTATATCTAAATATAGAGAGAGAAAAAATGCTGCTTAAGAGAGGCTGACATTGAATGAGCTGAAATGTTGCGAGATTTTGTATGGGTAAATAAATCCACCTTTTTCTTTTATTTTGAATTGCCACATCAGTTTTTCACATAATATATATACAGTGGTTTGCAAGAAATTAGAATATCAACAATTTTTTTTCAGTAATTCAATTAAAAAAGTGACCTCATATATTCTATAGAGTCAATACATACAGAGAGAACTTTCTAGCGTTTATTTCTGTTAAAGTTGATGATTATGGATTACAGAAAAGAAAAACCCAAAAGTCAGTATTTCAGAAAATTATAATAATTAACCCAAAACACCTGCAGTGGCTTTCTTATAAAAGGTCCGTTAGTCTGGTTCAGTAGGCAACACAATCATGGGGAAGACTGCTGACTTGACATTCACACACTCCACAAGGAGGGTAAGCCACATACTCCACAAGGAGGGTAAGCCACAAAAGTTCATTGCTACAGAAGCTGGCTGTTCTCAGAGTGCTGTATTAAAGCATATTAATGGTAGGTTGAGTGGAAGGAAAAAGTGTGGTAGAAAAAGGTGCTCAAGCAACCGGGAGAACTGCAGTCTTAACAGGATTGTAACGAAAATGCCATTCAAAAATTTGGGAGAGATTCACAAAGAGTGGACTACTGCTGGAGTCAGTGCTTCAAAAGCCACCACATACAGACGTCTGCAGGACATGGGCCAAACAACGCCAGAAGCGTCTTATCTGGGCCAAGGAAAAGAAGAACTGAACTGTTGATCAGTGGTCGAAGGTGCTGTTTTCAGATAAAAGTAAATTTTGCATTTCATTTAGAAATCAAGGTTCCAGAGTCTGGAGGAAGAATGAAGAGGCACAATCCAAGCTGCTTGAGGTCTAGTGTGAAGTTTCCACAATCAGTGATGGTTTGGGCAGCCATGTCATCTGCTGATGTAGGTTCACTGTGTTTTATCCACAACAAAGTCAACGCTGCCATCTACCTGGAAATTTTAGAGCACTTCATGCTTCCCTATGCTGAAAATATATTGAAGATGGAATTTTCATCTTCCAGCAGGATTTGGCACCTGTCCACACTGCCAAAAGTACAAATACCTGGTTTACTAACCACAGCATCACTGTGCTTGATTGGCCAGCAAACTCACCAGACCTTACCCCATAGAGAATTTATGGGGTATTGTCAAGGGGAAGATGAAAGACACCAGACCCAACAATGCAGACGAGCTGAAGGCCGCTATCAAAGCAACCTGAGGCTTCAATAACATCTCTGCAGTGCCATCAGCTGATCGCCTCCATGCCACGCCGCCTTGATGCCGTTAGGGATGAGCGAACTTTTGAAAAGTTCGGTTCGATCCTAAAACAAACCTTGCTATAACGGCTGAATAATTGCGGGAGTCTGATGGAGTACAGTTTTGTTTAGTTGCAGTTGCTATTACAATGAAAAAAGTGGAAAAAAATCAAAGTGCAAAAATAGTGAAAAACAAATTGGCGGCAATAATGCCGCACCAAGTAATAGTAAATATTTAATAAATAAAAAAAAAATTGTTCTAAAAAAGCTATTTTCATTGTTCAATAGCATAATTAAAGCGAATAAATGCTTTTGCAATTAAATATACTGTTAATAAAAAAATAAATATATAAATCTGTGTGTGTGTATATATATATATATATATATATATATATATATATACATTTATTTATATATTTATTATATATATATACATTTATTTACTGTATATTTAATTGAAAAAGAATTGATTCGTTTTAATTAAGCTATTGAACAATGAAAATAGCTTTATTACAACGAAAATGTGCTTTATTAATTAAATATTAACTATTACAGGAAGCTCTATTAATGCCGGCAATTTCTATTGACAATAATACAGCTCAATGTACTAATTAATACTTTACGTTATTTAAAACAGCAAATAATTCTTCTAAATATGCTATTTTTTTATCACAATAGCAACATTAGAAGAAACATTTAGATTTATATGTCCGCTCAGTACGTGTTTCTTTTTTAAATAAATAAATAATTTAAAAAAAAACGCGTAGAGTTTCCCCTATTTTCACAACCAGCCGGGTTAAAAACCAAGCAACAGCAGCCTAGTAACACCAGTGTGGGAAGGACCATTTTTTTTGGCCCTCTTCAGCCTAATATTACCAGCCTGCTGCTGCCCAGTCCAGGAGCGCCAATTTTGATGCTCCTGGACCACTGGCACCCGGCTCTTCCCAGTACCCCTGGTGGCAATGGGTACTGGGGTAATAATGGGGGGGGTTAGTGTTAGCCATTTTATACCTGCTAACACCGACTCTATTAGACACCGACTCTATTAGATGGCTTACACTACTAAGTCTATATAGTAAAGAAATAAAGACAAGACACCAGTAAAAAAAAATTTTTATTCAAATAAAAACACCCCCACTCCCCTTGTTGACCATTTAAAAAAAAAAATCCAAACAACCGCTGGTCATCGACGTAGTCCACCGAATCCGCCGTAATCCACAGGATACCGATATCTGAAAAACAAAAAGTGAAAAACACACAAAAAAACACACAAACAGGAGCACAACACCCATCATTGTGAACGGTGTTGTGCACCTTACAGTATGCAGCATCTTTACAGATTGCTGTTTACAGTGTGGCACCCAAGGGGTTGCATCCCCCTTAACCCTTTGGGTGCCATACTGAACAATCTGGCCCCCAGGGGGTTAAGTAGGGGTCCCCACTTAACCCCTTGGGGGCCAGACTGATGTCAGACTGCACCCATACCAGCAAGGAAGGGGTTAAGTGACCCCCCCTTCCTTGCTTGGATAGGTGCAGGGGGGGGAGAGCTTTCTACTCACCCTTCCAGCTCTTTTCTATCTTCTTTCTTCGAAGGTCCCCGTCACACTGAGCTCAGTGTGTTGGCTTCGGCTCTTTATATGTCCGCTCAGCCGCGTACTGAGAGGACATATAAATCTAAATGTTTCTTCTAATTTTGCTATTGTGATAAAAAAAAATAGCATAATTAGAAGAAACATTTGCTGTTTTAATTAAAGTATTAATTATTACATTGAGCTTTATTACCGGCAATAGGAATTGCCGGCATTAATAGAGCTTCCTGTAATAGTTAATATTTAATTAATAAAGCACATTTTCGTTCTAATAAAGCTATTTTCGTTGTACAATAGATTAATTAAAACGAATACATACTTTTTAAATTAAATATACTGTAAATAAATAAATAAATAAATAAATATATACAGCACAGACCAAAAATTTGGACACACTTTCTCATTCAAAGAGTTTTCTGTATTTTCATGACTATGGAAATTGTAGATTCACACTCAAGGCATTAAAACTATGGAATGTGGAATTATATACTTATCAAAAAAGTGTGAAACAACTGAAAATATGTCTTATATTCTAGTCTCTTCAAAGTAGCCACCTTTTGCTTTGATTACTGCTTTGCACACTCTTGGCACTCTCTTGATGATCTTCAAGAGGTCGTCACTGGAAATGGTTTTAACTACACAGGTATGCCCTATCAGGTTTAATAAGTGGGATTCCGAGCCTTATAAATGGGGTTGGGACAATCAGTTGTGTTGTTCAGAAGTTAGGTGGATGCACAGCTGATAGTTCTACTGAATAGACTGTTAGAATATGAATTATGGCAAGAAAAAAGCAGCTAAGTAAAGAAAAACAAGTGGCCATCACTTTAAAGGGAACCTGTCACCCCCCGTACCGGGGTGACAGGCTCCCGACCCCCCGTTAGAGACCCCTATACTTACCTCATCCCGCCGGGTCCCGCTTCTGGATTCGGTCGGGTCCCGGAGATCTCAGCCGCTGCAGCCGGGCGCGCGCGCTGAGAGATGAGTCCAACACCCATAGAGAATGACAGGAGAGTCCAGCGCTCCGTCATTCTCTATGAGCGTTGGACTCATCTGTCAGCGCGCGCGCCGGGCTGCAGCGGCTGAGATCTCCAGGACCCGACCGAATCCAGAAGCGGGACCCGGCGGGATGAGGTAAGTATAGGGGTCTCTAACGGGGGGTCGGGAGCCTGTCACCCCGGCACGGGGGGTGACAGGTTCCCTTTAAGAAATAAAGGTCAGTCAGTTTCTGTGAAACTGTGAAAGTGTCCCCAAGTGCAGTTGCAAAAACCATCAAGTGCTACAAAGAAACTGGGTTACATGAGGACTCCCCCAGGAAAGGAAGACCAAGAGTCACCTCTGTTGCGGAGAAGTTCATCCGAGTCACCAGCCTCAGAAATCGCAGGTTACCAGCAGCTCAGATTAGAGGCCAGGTCAATGCCACACAAAGTTCGAGCAGCAGACACATCTCTACAACAACTGGTAAGAGGAGACTGTGTGCAGCAGGCCTTCATGGTAAAATAGCCGCTAGGAAACCACTGCTAAGGACAGGCAACAATCATAAGAGACTTGTTTGGGCTAAAGAACACAAGGAATGGACATTAGACCAGTGGTAATCTGCACTTTGGTCTGATGAATCCAAATTTGAGATCTTTGGTTTCAACTACCATGTCTTTGTGCGACGCAGAAAAGGTGAACGGATGGACTCTACGTGCCTGGTAGCCACTGTGAAGCATGGAGGAGGAGGTCTGATGGTGTGGGGGTGCTTTACTGGTGACACTGTTAGGTTTAAAATTGAAGGCATACTGAACCAGCATCGCTACCACAGCATCTTGCAGCGGCATGCTATTCCATCCGGTTTGCGTTTAGTTGGACCATCATTTATTTTTCAACAGGACAATGACCCCAAAAACACCTCCAGGCTGTGTAAGGAATATTTGACCAAGAAGGGGAATGATGGAGTGCTACAAGATGGTTTGGGGTGAGCTGGACCACAGAGTAAAGGCAAATGGGCCAACAAGTGCTAAGCATCTCTGGGAAATCCTTCAAGACTTGTGGAAGACCATTTCCAGTGACTACCGCTTGAAGCTTATCAAGAAAATGGCAAGAGTGCAAAGCACTAATCAAAGCAAAAGGGGGCTACTTTGAAGAACCTAGAATATAAGACATATTTTCAGTTGTTTCACACTTTTTTGATAAGTATATAATTCCACATGTGTTAATTCATAGTTTTGATGCATTGAGTGTGAATCTACAATTTTCATAGTCATGAAAATACAGAAAACTCCTTTAATGAGAAGGTGTGTCCAAACTTTTGGTCTGTACTGTATATATATATATATATATATATATATATATATATACATTTATTTATATATTTGTTTTTTTTATTAACAGTATATTTAATTGCAAAAGCATGGATTCGTTTTAACTAAGCTGTTGAACAACGAAAATAACTTTTTTAGAACGAAACTTTGTTTTATTAATTAAATATCAACTAGTACAGGGATCAGCATTATTGCCAGCAATTGCTAATTGCCGGTAATACCGTACCCTGTAATACTTCGTCCCTGCTTTCCCAAATGCATTCCAGAGGTGTTTGCATCACTTTCTAAAGATGTCTCTGACTTGTCTATTCTGTGATTTTATTTGTTATTGTTATTTTAACCAGATTCGTTATGAACTTTCTCAAAGTTTGGTTTGGTGACGAACCGAACTTTTTGCAAAGTTCGTAACGAATCTGGTTTGTTATGGTTCGGTTCGCTCATCCCTAGATGCTGTCATTCATGCAAAAGGTGCCCCGACCAAGTATTGAGGGCATTTACTGTACAGACTTTTCAATTGGTCGACATTTCTTTGTTAAAAAAAAAAATTCAGTTGGTTTTATAAAATTCAAATTTTCTGAAATACTGACTTTTGTTTTTTTCTTTCTGTAATCCATAATCATTACCTTCAACAGAAATAAACGCTTGAAAAAGTTCACTCTGTATCTAATGACTCTATAGAATATATATGAGGTCACTTTGCTTTGTTTTCTAACTTGATCTGTTCTAGAAAACTGTTCTGGAAAACTTAGCAGTTTGAGAACCTGAGAGTTTTTCCATAGGAAAGCATGAAAATACATTTAATTGTTTTTTTTACACTCCATGGGTCAGGTGCAGAGAGCCTGGCCCACAGAGTGTAAAGAGTTAAGGTGTTCTGCTCCTCCTAGGGGGTAAGGGGTGATTCTGTGTACAGCATCAACTTAACCCTTGCCTGGCTGGCAAACTGAGCCGGCTCATATTCATATACTCATATATATATATAAATTATTTTTTTTTTATATGAAAGCTTTACTTCTAATTGTCTGAAGATATTTTATTAGGTCTCGACTCCTTTGCTTAATGTGCCAATTTTTACTCATAATCCAAGTAAGCCAAGATAAAAGTGTTCTCCATTTATATTCCAACACATCTTACTAATACTGCTGAAATGAAAATAACACGTCATTTTCATAAAGCAATGCTTCTTTTACAGATAAGCACTTCTTTTACGATAAACAAAGTGACCAATGTGAAAACCAAAATATTTTGTTATGTTTTAAAGCTTTCAACAGTGCTGCACCTTCCCATATCTCCTCTCTCATTTCTCTTTGCCAACCTACCCATGCCCTATTGTCTGCAAATGACCTAACCTCCTCCATAATTCAAACCTATCACTCCAGTCTCCAAGAGTTTACCCATGCTGCAACAGTTGTTTGGAAGATGCCACCTTGATGGCCCTTGCCGTACAGGTCTGACGCCTGTCACCAGATGACCCATGTTGTACCCCTACAGAAATATTTTCAACAGCGCTCTGAGGCAAGTTTAAGAGCTAAGCTTGCCTCACAGTGGGTGAGGGCTGGCTGCTATCAACAGCTGGGCCCTCACTGTTAATGACAGGCAATAGCAATCGTGCTACAGCCTGCCATTAATCACTTGAACACCACTAACAATGTTCATTCAGTCCTTACTGCACGATTATCTGGGTGTGTTATAGGCTCTGTAAATGAGCGCTGATCTAGCAGATCAGCGATCTTTTACATTACTGATCAGGCCATGTAATACGGCCCTAAGTGTTTTGCTGCACCAGATCAAAGCTATGATTTTTAGTACGTGTAGTACGTGTACGTGTGTAGTTGTCTGCACTCATCTATGCAGGAGCACAAGCTTCAGAGAGCAGGAAACACTACAGAGCCACAGAGAAAATATTACTAGCACATGCCCCAATAATTATGGACCTGTAGATAGACAGTTCTATACCCTCCCTGCTTTCAGTATGTACTCTGCTGGGCTGTCACAGTCGAGGGATTACTGTTAGCAAGGGGACAGGTCCATAAATTACCAGAAAGGAGTCAGTGAGGAGAAATGAGCTCCCTACACAGTATAAAGGTCATGGGCAGCAAGCAGGGATTACTTGTTGGTGTTTGGTGCTAAATAAAAATAAACATTTTTATACTGGTAAAAGTCAATACACAGCTGTATTATATCTGTATTATATCAATTTTTTAATACACACACTGAAGTCCCCCAGAGAGACTGAAAAAATACAATAAAAGAAAGCAAGACGGTTCATTATCTCTGAAATCCGCTCATCAGCCTGCTTCCATTTAACTGACTGCCACTTTATGCTGCTCTTCTGGGTGCTGGGAAAAGCTGGACCCAGTCCTGGGAAACTGAGAGAAGATTTTCTGCACTGGATCCAGCTTTTCCCAGCACCTGGGGAGGAGCGGCATGGAGCAGAAGTCAGTTAAAAGACAGCCAGCTAATGAGCGGATTGCAGAGATAACAAATCACTTTGCTTCATTATTATGTAAATTTGCTTATCTCTAATATTTAGCTGCCATGTAGTGGACCCAGCGCTTCTGGATATGTGGGACCCCGTATCGCACCAGGGCAACATTTTCCAGGTGACGTCCCCCACACTGGAAAACAGGAGACCCCAGAAGAAGTGCAGAGTGTGGCGTAACAGGGGGATCAGGAAGGACACCATTTTCCAGTGTGCCACCTGTCCTGATCACCCTGGCCTCTGCATACTGGATCGCTTCAAGGCGTACCACACGTCATTGGAGTTCTACGTTGTCTAAATTCTGTCCCTTATTCCTATTTCAGGGGTCACGTTGGTCCAGGGATTATTCTGATTGCCATTATGGAGTCAGGAACAAATTTTTTCCCTCTGATGAGGCTACTGTCGTCTGCCTTACGTGGGTTTTTTGCCTTCCTCTGGATCAACACAGGTTGAATTTGATGGACACCTGTCATTTTCAACCTTATAAACTAATAATTGGCCTAATACCCCCAAATAAATTAAAATTGTCCCTTTTCCCCAGCTAAATAGTTATGGAATTCTGAAAACTACACCCCATAAGGAATCTAACAAGGGGGGCAGCGGGGATATGGCCCCCTGGTGATGGGCCCATTTGGGACGTGAAAATAAAAAAAAATTATTTTTTATTTTCCTGGCACATGTTCGACAAATTTGCCCGTCACTAGTGGGGTCCATATGCTCACTGCACCCCTTGTTAGATTCCTTATGGGGTGTAGTTTCCAGACAGTGGTCACTTGTGGGGGGTTTCTACTGTTCTGGCAGCACAGGAGCTTTGTAATTGCGACATGGCCTCCATACTCTATTCCAGCCTCTAAATGGCACTCTGTCCCTTTGGTCGCTTGCCCTGTGCCCATATGGCACATAATGTCCACATGTGGGGTATTTTCGTACTCAGGGGTAATTACTCTACACGTTTTGTGTTCATTTTCTTTTTTAACCTCTTGTGGAAATGGGAAAAATCAAGGCTAGACCAACATTTAGTGTAAAAAATGCTTAATTTTTACACTAAATCATTGATCTTGTCTTGATTTTTTCATTTTCACAAGGGGTTAAAAGATAAAAAAAAACACAAAATGTGTAGATCAATTTCCCCTGAGTACGAAAATACCCCACATGTGGACATAAAGCGCCATGCGGTCGCAGGGTAAGCCTCCAAAGTTGAAGGAGCGCCATTTGGTTTTTGGAGGCTGGATTTGGAATGGAATGGATTTCGAGGGCCATGTTGCATTTAAAATGGCCCCTGTGTTGCCAAGACCGTTGAAACCCCACACAAGTGACCCCATTATGGAAACTACACCCCTTAGGGAATGTAACAAGGGGTGTAGTGGGCATATGGACCCCACTGGTGATGGGCACAAATGTGGAACAATGTGGCGTGAAAATGAAATATTACATTTTTTACATTATAATGTTGGTTTAGCCTTAAATTTTTCATTTTCACAAGGGGTTAAAAGAGAAAAAAACACACAAAATGTGTTGAGCAATTTCCCCCGAGTCCGTAAATACCCCACTTGTGGACATAAAGCGCCATGTGGGCTCAGGGGAAGGAGCGCCATTTGGATTTTGGAGGCTGGATTCGGCCAGAAAGGATGATGAACGCCATGTCGCATTTACAGAGTCCTCGTGCTGCCAAAACAATGGAAACACCCCACAAGTGACCCCATTCTGGAAACTACACCCCTCAAGAAATCTTACAAGGGGTGCAGTGAGGATATGGACCGCTTAATGACGGGCACATTTGTGCCGTGAAAGTGAAAAAATGAAAAATTTCCCTTTCACGTAACATTGTTCCACATTTGTGCCCGTCACCAGTGGGGTCCATGTGCTCTATGCACCCCTTCTTAGCTTCCTTAAGGGGTGTAGTTTCCTGAATGGGGTCACTTGTGGGGGGTTTCAAGTGTCTTGGCAGCACAAGGGCTCTGTAAATGCGACATGGCCCTTGAAATCCATTCCAGTGAAATTCAGCTTCCAAAAGCCAATTGGCGCTCCTTCCCTTTGGAGGCTCGTCCTCCGCCCGCTTGCCACTTTATGTCCACATGTGGGGTATTTCTGTACTCGGGAGAAACTGCGCTACACGCTTTGTGTTTTTTTTCCTTTTATCCCATTGTGAAAATGAAAAATTGAAGGCTAGAACAACGTTATAGTGTAAAAAATACATTTTTCTTTTTTCGCGCCACATTGTTCTGAAAATCTGTGAAGCACCTGTGGGGTCCAAATGCTCACCGCACCCCTTGTTACATTCCTTGAGGGGTGTAGTTTTCTAAATGGTGTCCCTTTAGGGGTGTTTTTTATGTTTTGGAACCCCAGAGCCTCTGCCAACCTGAAGTGGTACAGTCAAAAATGACCAAATATAACGGAGGTGTTGAAATTCACTAAGTGCTCCTTTATATCTGAGGCTTGTGGTTGCGTCAAACAATGCAATAGGGCCACACATGGGGTATTTCTATAAACTGCAGAAACGGGGCAATCAGTATTGGGGTCCATTTCTCTGGTAGTAGGTTTATAATTATGAAAAATATTGGATTACAATAAAATCTCTGCACAGAAAATTAAAATTTTCAAATTTCTTGCACACTTTTATTTCTGTGACTCTCCTAAAGGGTTAAAAAACTTTTTGGATGTGCTTTTGCAGAGTTTGGGGGGTGCAGCTTCTGAAATGGGGTGCTTTGTGGGGCTTTCTAACATGCAGTCCCCTAAAATACACTTTAAACCTGAACAGGTCCCTAAAAATATCTGATTTTGAAATTTTACGGAAAATTTGGAAAATTGCTGCTAATGTTTTAAGCTTTCTATTGTTTAAAAAAAATGAAAAATAGTTTAATAAATACCGCCATCATAAAGTAGACATGTTGCTAATGCTATTTAATATATAATTTATGTGACATAACCATTTTCTGTATAAGCAGAAAAGTTTCAAAGTTGGAAAAATGCATTTTTTCAAAATTGTTCACGTTATTTTGGGTTTTTTCATAAAGATTTGTTATAAGTATCGACTCCAATTTACCAGAAATGTAAAGTACCATATGTCACGAGAAAACAGTCTCAGAATCAGCCAGATAGGTAAAAGCATCCCGAAGTTATTAATGAATAAAGTGACACAGGTTATATTCATAAAATGTGTCTCTGTCCTTAAGGCCATTTTAGGCTCTGTCCTTAAGGGGTTAATAAAACTAAGTGCAAACTTAGACAAGACAATCTTTGAATGTGCCAGAGTTATCAGGCTGTTTGAAAAATCTGCCACACTTAAAGGGGTTATCCAGCGCTACAAAAACATGGCCACTTTCTTCAAGAGAAAGCCCCTCTCTTGTCTCCAGCTTGGGCGGGGTTTTGCTGCTCAGTTCCATCGAAGTGAAAGGAGCTTAATTGCAAACCGCGTTGTCTCTGAAAGAAAGTGGCCATGTTTTTGTAGCACTGGATAACCCCTTTAAAGACTGTCTAGTTTTTAGGTGCAAAGTTTATACCATCTATGACTTGGCTTGAAGTCTGCCAGAATTCAGGTGCATTTTTTGGTGCAAAATAGACAGTGCCCCATTTTGACATTAACTCCGCCTCTTTTCGTACCAGGCGGAAAAGTGGCTGAAAGTGATGGTAAAGTGTCTAAAATGTATAATAAATGTGGAAAAAAGTCCTTTGTGACACTTTTTCAGACAGACAAATTTGGCCCAATGTGCCTAAGCAGCGACACATGTTTTTTTTTTTTTTTACATTTCTTTATTGTGTAAATATAACAAAATATCCATACTGAGCCACAGAAAAAAAAAGAAAAAAGTGAACAAGAGTTACTTAATTCAATATGTGTAACCCCAAATGGTTTCTATAACTACAACTCATCCAACAAACCACAATTGCCCAGATTTATCAGCTTTATCAGACACATTAGCAGATAGCAGCCAGTTACTGCCCATTCTGAGAATCAAAAGCTGAGCTATAATTGGTTGCTATCTGTCGGAGACAGCAATGTATCTGATTTCTGTCTCAGCCAGAATATGAAATCTGGGACAATGTCCCATACAACCACACATGGAGAAAGAAACTAAATTTAATGCTGGAATAAAATGTTTAACCATCCTTAACCCCTTAGTGACCGCCGATACGGCTTTTTACGGCGGTCACTAAGGGTCCTTATTCTGCTGCCATCAGCTTTTTACGGCGATGGCAGAGAATAAGGCTACGGGCCGGGACGGCCCCCACCCCATCCCCCCGGCTACCGGAGGTAGCTGAGGGGTTGGGGCAGTGTGTGGGGTCCGTCCCGGCCCCCCCCCTTACCGACGATCGCCGCTATTAACGTTATAGCGGCGACCGTCGGTAAAGGAGATTACCGATGCTGCCGCCGCCTTTCATCTCCCCCCGCCGTGAATCTACGGCGGGGGGAGATGAAATAAGTGTCCCCCAGACCTCAGATCAGCCCCCCCTAGTAGGGCGATCACTAACCCCCCTCCCCCGGCGGCCATCATTTCAAAGATGGCCGCCGCCATCGCTGTGAACCGACTAATGTCGGTTCACAGCGATGGAAAAGTTAAAATGAATGAAAGCCCCATGCTCTCCGCCACCGGAGGTAGCGGAGAGCATGGGGCAGTCATCGGGGACCCCCCTGTTGGGTCCCGGTACAAGCGATCAGCGGTATATACTATATACCGCTGATCGCTTGTACCATGTGCATCCAGGCACTTTTTATCCCCTGTCACCATGAATGATTGGTGACAGGGGATAAAAAGTGATGTCCCCCCACCCCCCAAGTCGCCCCCCACCCCCCCTGTCACCCCCGTCCCCCAGTCACCCCCCCTTCCCCATATACTCACCTGCTCCTGGAGCTCCTTCCTCCTCGACGTCCTGGCTGGTTATGAAGTGCGCATGCGCTTAACAACCAGCCAACTCTGAAAATTTAAAGTGACAGAGACCAATTTGGTCTCTGTCACTGAACTATGATTACTGAGATAGAAAATATCACAGTAATCATAGTAATACAGTGAAAATGAATGTGTAAAGTACAAAAAGTGACAAACATACAAAAAAATAAAACACACACTTTTTATTATAGTAATAATTGCAGTTTACTCCCAAATTACCCCTAACCCCTCCCCAGATTACCCGTATCCACCGCACGTTGCCCGTAACCACCGCACGTTGGCCATAACCACCGCAAGTTGCCCGTAACCACCGCACGTTGCCCGTAACCACCGCACGTTGCCCGTAACCACCACAAATTGCCAGTGACCCCCTCCCGATTGCCCGTAACCACCCCAAATTACATGTACCCACCCCAGATTACCTATAAGCACTTCAGTTTATCAGTAACAATCCCAGATTGTCTGTAACCCTTCCAGGTTGCACATAACCCCCCCAGGTTCCCCGTAATCATGCCAGATTACATGTAACCCCCCCCCCAGATTGCACGTAACCACCGCGCGTTGCCTCTGACCACGCCACGATGCCTCTGACCACGCCACGATGCCTCTGACCACCGCACGTCGCCTCTGACCACCGCACGTCGCCTCTGACCACCGCACGTCGCCTCTGACCACCACACGTCGCCTCTGACCACGCCACGGCGCCTCTGACCA